>NC_080067.1:43291027-43593521 GCF_949987535.1 Balaenoptera acutorostrata | reverse complement strand
CCAATAGATTTCCTAAGCAGTAGTGTTTTAAGCAACAGGTTAAAAAGAGAATCCTCCTGTGATTTCTTTATAATGGGTGTGTTCCTTATCTTATTCTAGTGTCTAAGCTCTTCTCCATGGCTGGACCTCAAATAATATTCATTTAAGTGCTAAGTGGTATCTAGAGAGTGGGATAGGTTTAATAAATACCCTAACCCTAACACGTACCCTAACCCTAACCAATAACCTAACCCTAACACGTATCCTATTCCTAACCCGAACCCTAAACCAAACACTAACACTAAAACTAAACCTAACCCTAACCCATACCTTATGCCGTACCTGAACCCGTAGCAGAACCCGTACCCTAAGCCGTACCCTAACGCTAACCATAACCCTAAGCTACCCTTGACTGCTTCTGCATCCAATAGATTTCCTAAGCACTAGACTTTGAAGGAACAGGTTAAAAAGAGAATCCTAATGTGAATTCTTTATAATGGGTGTGTTCCTTATCTTATCCTAGTGTCTAATCTCTTCTCCATGGCTGGACCCCAAATAATATTCCTTTACGTGATAAGTGGTATGTAGAGAGTGGGATAGGTTTAATAAATACCCTAACCCTAACACGTACCCTAACCCTAACCTCTACCCAAACACTAACACGTAACCTAATCCTAACCCGTACCCTAAACAGAGCCCTAACCCTAAAATTAACCCTAACCGTAACCCATACCCTACGCCGTACCCGAACCCCTACCATAAGCCGTACCCTAACCCTAACCCTAAACTACCCTTGACTGCTTCTGCCTGCAATAAATTTCCTAAGCACTAGTGTTTTAAGGAACAGGTTAAAAAGAGAATCCTAATGTGATTTCTTTATAATGGGTTTGTTCCTTATCTTCTCCTAATGTCTAAGCTCTTCTCCACGACTCAACACCAAATAATATTCCGTTACGTGCTAAGTGTTAACTAGAGAGTGGGATAGGTTTAATAAATACCCGAACCCTAACACGTACCCCAACCGTAACCCCAAACGCAACCCTAACACGTACCCTAATCCTAACCCGTACGCTAAACCGAGCACTAAACTTAAAACTAACCATAACCCTATCCCTAACCCGTATTCAAACCCGTACCCTAAGCCGTACCCTAACCCTAACCCTAACCTTTACCCTAACCCTAAGCTACCCTTGACTGCTTCTGCCTCCAATAGATTTCCTAAGCACCAGTGTTTTAAGGAACAGGTTAAACAGAGACTCCTAATGTGATTTCTTTATAATGGGTGTGTTCCTTATCTTATCCTAGTGTCTAAACTATTCTCCATGGCTGGACCCCAAATAATATTCCTTTACGTGCTAAGTGGTATCTAGAGAGTGGGATAGGTTTTATAAATACCCTAACCCTAACGCATACCCTAATCCAAACCCGTAACCTAATCCGAGCCCTAACCCTAAAACTAACCCTAAACATAACCCTAACCCATACCCTACGCCGTTACCGAACCCGTACCCTAAGACGTACCCTAACGCTTACCCTAACCCTAAGCTACCCTTGAATTCTTATGCCTCCAATAGATTTCCTTAGGACTAGTGTTTTAAGGAACAGGTTATAAAGAGATATCTAATGTGATGTCTTTATAATGGGTGTGTTCCATATCTTATCCTGGTGTCTAAACTCTTCTCCAAGGCTGGACCCCAAATAATATTCCTTTAGATGCTGAGGGGTATCTAGAGCGTGGGATGGGTTTAATAAATACCCTAAGCCTTACACATACCCTACCCCTACACCTACCCTAACCCTAACACGTACCCTAATCATAACCCGTACCCTAAACCGATCCCTAACAATAAAACTAACCCTAACCGTAACCCTGACCCATACCGTATGCCATACCCGGACGCGTGCCCTAAGCCGTACCCTAACCTTAACCCTAATCCTAAAGCTAATCCTAAGCTACCCTTGACTGCTTCTGCCTACAATAGATTTCCTAAGCACAAGTGTTTTAAGGAACACGTTATAAAGAGAACCCTAATGTGATTTCTTTATAATGGGAGTGTTCCTTATCTTCTCCTAGTGTCTAAACACTTCTCCATGGCTGGACCACAAATAATATTCCTTTACGTGCTAAATGGTATCTAGAGCGTGGGATAGCTTTAATAAATACCCTAACCCTAACGCGTACCCTAACCCTACACCTTCCCTAACCCTAACACGTACCCGAATCCTAACCCATACCCTAAACCGATCCCTAACACTAAAACTAACCCTAACCCTAACCCATAACCTACGCCCTACCTGAACCCGTTACCTAAGCCGTACCCTTTCCCTAACCCTAACCCTAATGCTAACCCTAAGCTACCCTTGACTGCTTCTGCCCCCAATAGATTTCCTGAGCACTAGTGTTTTAACGAACAGGTTAAAAGGAGAATCCTAATGTGATTTCTTTATACTGGGTGGTTCCTTATCTAAACCTAGTGTCTAAACTCTTCTCCATAGCTGGACCCCAAATAGTATTCCTTTACGTGCTAAGTGCTATGTAGAGATTGGGATAGGTTTAATAAATACCCTAACCCTTAACCGTACCCTAACCCTAACCCTAACACGTACCCTAATCCTAACCCGTACACTAAACCTAGCCCTAACCCTAAAACTAACCCTAACCCAAACCCTAACCCTAACCCAACCCTAAGCTACCTTTGACTGCTTCTGCCTCCAATAAATTTCTTAAGCACTAGTGTTTTAAGAAACAGATTAAAAAGAGAAACCTAATGTGATTTCTTTATAATGGGTGTGTTCCTTATCTTACCCTAGTGTCTAAACTCTTCTCCATGGCTGGACCCCAAATAATATTTCTTTACGTGCTATGTGGTATCTAGAGAGTGGGATAAGTTTAATAAATAACCTAACGCTAACAGGTACCCTAACCCTAACCACTACTCTAACTCTAACACGTATCCTAATCCTCTCCCGTGCCCTAAACCGAGCCCTAACCCTAAAACTAACCCTAACCCTAACCCATTCCCTACGCTGTACCTGAACCCGTACCCGAAACCATACCCTAAGCCTAACCCTAACCATAACCCTAACACTAAGCTGCCCTTAACTGCTTCTGCCTCCAACAGATTTCCTTAGGACTAGTGTTTTAAGGAACAGGTTAAAAAGAGACATCTAATGTGATGTCTTTATAATGGGTGTGTTCCTTATCTTATCCTAGTGTCTAAACTCTTCTCAAGGGCTGCACCCAAATAATATTGTTATACAGGCTAAGTGGTATGTAGAGAGTGGGATAGGTTTAATAAACCCCTAACCCTAACACGTACCCTACCCCTAACCCCTACCCTAATCCTAACAAGTACCCTAATCCTAACCCGTACCCTAAACCGAGCCCTAACCCTAAAAGTAAACCTAACCCAAACCCTAACCCTAACCCTAATGCTAACCCAAGCCTAAGCTACCCTTGACTGCTTATGCCTCCAATTGATTTCCTAAGCACTAGTGTTTTAAGGAACAGGTTTAAAATAGAATCCTAAAGTGATTTCTTTATAATGGGTGTGTTCCTTATCTTATACTGGTGTCTAAATTCTTCTCCAAGGCTGGAACACAAATAATATTCCTTTACGTGCTAAGTGGTACCTAGAGCGTGGGATAGATTTAATAAATACCCTAAGCCTAACGCGTACCCTAACCCTACCCCTACCCTAACCCTAAGATGTATCCTAATCCTAACCCGTACCCTAAACCGAGCCCTAACACTAAAACTAACCCTAACCCTAACCCATACACTACGCCCTACCTGAACCCTTACCCGAACCCGTTACCTGAGCCGTACCCTTTCCCTAACCCTAACCCTAATTCTAACCCTAATCTACCCTTGACTGCTTCTGCCTCCAATAGATTTCCTGAGCACTAGTGTTTTAACGAACAGGTTAAAAGGAGAATCCTAATGTGATTTCTTTATACTGGGTGGTTCCTTATCTAATCCTAGTGTCTAAACTCTTCTTCATAGCTGTACCCCAAATAGTATTCCTTTACGTGCTAAGTGGTATCTAGAGATTGGGATAGGTTTAATAAATACCCTAACCCTTACGTGTACCCTAAACCTAACCCTAACACGTACCCTAATCCTAACCCGTACACTAAACCTAGCCCTAACCCTAAAACTAACCCTAACCTTAACCCTAACCCATACACTACGCCGTACCTGAACCCGTACCCGAACCCGTACCCTAAGCCTAACCCTAACCCTAACCCTAAAACTAAGCTACCCTTGACTGCTTCTGCCTCCAATAGCTTTCCTTAGGACTAGTATTTTAAGGAAGAGGTTAAAAAGAGAAATCTAATGTGATTTATTTGTAATGGGTATTTTCCATATCGTATCCTAGTGGATAAACTCTTCTCCATGGCTGCACCCAAATAATATTTCTTGACGTGCTAAGTGGTATCTAGAGAGTGGGATAGGTTTAATAAATACCCTAACCCTATCGCGTACCCTAACCCTAAGCCCTACCCTAAATCTAACATGTACCCTAATCCTCTCCCGTACCCTAAATAGAGCCCTAACCCTAACCCTAACCCATACCCTATGCCGTACCCGAACCCGTAACCGAACCCGTACCCTAACCCTAACCTTAACCCTAACCCTAACAATAAGCTACGCTTGACTGCTTCTGCCTGCAATAGATTTCCTAAACACTAGTGTTTTAAGGAACAGGTTAAAAAGAGAATCCTAATGTGATTTCCCTATAATGGGAGTTTTCCTTATCTTATCCTAGTGTCTAAACTCTTCTCCATGGCTGGACCACAAATAATATTCCTTTACGTGCTAAGTGGTTTGTATAGCATGGGATAGGTTTAATAAATACCCAATGCCTAAAGCGTACCCTAACCCTAAACCCTACACTAAACCTAACACACACCCTAATCCTAACCTGTACCCTAAACCGAGCCCCAACCCTAAAACTAACCCTAACCCTAACCCATACCCTAAGCCGTACCCTAAGCCTAACCCTAACCCTAACTCTAACCCTAAGCTACCCTTGACTGCTGCTGCCTCCAATAGATTTCATAAGCAACAGTGTTTAAAGGAACAGGTTAAAAAGAGAATCCTAATGTGACTTCTTTATACTGGGTGTGTTCCTTATCTTATCCTAGTGTCTAAACTCTTCTCCATACCTGGACCCCAAATAGGATTCCTTTACGTGCTAAGTGGTATCTAGAGAGTAGGATAGGTTTAATAAATACCCTAACCCTAATGAATACCCTAACCCTAACCCTAACACGTACCCTAATCCTTTCCCGTACACTAAACCGATCCTTAACCCTACAACTAAACCTAACCCAAACACTAACCCTAACCCTAACCCAACCCTAAGCTACCCTTCTATGTTTCTGCCTCGAATAGACTTCCTAATCACTAGTGTTTTTAGGAAAACTTTAGAAAGAGAATTCTAATGTGATTTCTTTATAATGGGTGTGTTCCTTATCTTGTCCTAGTGTCTAAACTCTTCTCCCTCTCTGGACCCCTAATAATATTCCTTTACGTGCTAAGTGGTATCTAGAGAGTAGAATAGGTTTAATAAATACCCTAACCCTAACGCGTACCCTAACCCCTACCTAACACTAACACACATCCTAATCCTCTCCCGTGCCCTAAACCGAGCCATAACCCTAAATCTAACCTTAACCCTAACCCTAACCAATACACAATGCCGTAACGTAAGCCGTAACAGAACCCGTACCCTAAGCCGTACCCTAATCCCAAGCTACCCTTGACTGCTTCTGCCTCTAATAGATTTCCTAAGCACTAGTGTTTTAACTAACAAGTTAAAAAGAGAATCCTAATGTGACTTCTATATCATGGGTGTGTTCCTTATCTTATCCTAGTGTATAAACTCTTCTCCATGGCTGGACCCCAAATAATATTCATTTACGTGCTAAGTGCTATCTAGAGAGTGTGATAAGTTTAATCAATACCCTAACGCTAACGCGTACCGTAACCCTAACACGTACCCTAATCCTCTCCCGTACCCTAAACCAAGCCCTAACCGTAAAACTAACCCTAACCCTAACCCATACCCTACACCGTACCGTACGCCGTCCCGAACCCATACTAGAACCCGTACCCTAAGCCGTACCCTAACCCTAACCCTAACGCTAACCCTAAACTATCCTTGACTGCTTCTGCCTCCAATAGATTTCCTAAGCACTCGTGTTTTAAGGAACAGGTCAAAAAGAGAATCCTAATGTGATTTCTTTAAAACGGGTGTGTTCCTTATTTTATCCTAGTGTCTAAACTCTTCTCCGTGGATGGACCCTAAATAATATTCCTTTAAATGCTAAGTGGTATCTAGAGAGTGGGATAGGTTTAGTAAATACCCTAACTCGTACGCTAACCCTAATCCCTACCCTAACACTAACACGTACCCTAATCCTAACCCGTACCCTAAACCGAGCCCTAACACAAAAAGTAACCCTTACCCGAACCCTAACCCATACCCTACGCCATACCCGAACCCGTACTCGAACCCGTAGCCTAAGCCATACCCGAACCCTAACCCTAACACTAACCCTAAGCTACCCTTGACTGCTTCTGCCTCCAATAGATTTCCTAAGCACTAGTGTTTGAAGGAACTGATTAAAAAGAGAATCCTAATGTGATTTCTTTATAATGGGTGTGTTCCTTATCTTATCCTAGTGTCTAAACTCTTCTCCATTGCTGGACCGCAAATAATATTCCTCTAGTTGCTAAGTGGTATCTAGAGAGTGGGCTAGGTTTAATAAATACTCAAACGCTAATGCATACCCTAACCCTAACCCCTACCCTAACCCTAACATGTACCCTAATCCAAACCCGTAACATAAACGGAGCCCTAACCCTAAAACTAACCCTATAGCTAAACCTAACCCATACCCTACACCGTACCAGAACCCATACCCTAACCCCTACCCTACACTGTACCCTAACCCTAAGCTACCCTTGACTGCTTCTGCCTGCAATAGATTTCCTAAGCACTAGTGTATTAAGAAGCAGGTTAACAAGAGAATCCTAACGTGATTTCTTTATAATGGGTGTGTTCTTTATCTTATACTAGTGTCTAAACTCTTCTCCATTGCTGGAACCCAAATAATATTGCTTTACAAGCTAAGTGGTATCTAGAGCATGGGATAGGTTTAATAAATACCCGAACTCTAACGCGTTCCCTAACCCTACATCAATCGTAAACCTAACACGTACCATAATCCTAACCCGTACCCTAAACTGAGTCCTAACCCTAAAAGTAACCCTAACCATAACCCATACCCTACGCCGTACACAAAACCGTACTCGATCCCGTACCATAGGCCGTACCCTTACCCTACCCCTAACACTAACCCTAAGCTACACTTGACTGCTTTTGCCTCCAATAGATTTCCTAAGCACTAGTGTTTTAAGGACCATGTTAAAAAGAGAATCCTCATGTGATCTTTATAATGGGTGTGTTCCTTATCTTATCCTAGTGTCTAAACTCTTCTCCATGTCTGGACCCCAAATAATATTCCTGTACGTGCTAAGTGGTATCTAGAGAGTGGGAAAGGTTTAATAAATACCCTAACCCTAACGCATACCCTAACCCTAACCCCTACCCTAACCCTAACACGTACCCTAATAAAACCCGTAACCTAAACCGAGACCTAACCCTAATCCTAACCCTAAACCTAACCCTAATCCATACCCTACGCCATACCCGAACCCGTACCTGAAACCGTATCCGAAGCCGTACCCTAACCCTAAGCTACCCTTGACTGCTGCTGCCTCCAATAGATTTCCTAAGCACTAGTGTTTTAAGAAAAAGGTTAAAAAGAGAATCCTAATGTGATTTCTTTATAATGGGTGTGTTTCTTATCTTATCCTACTGTATAAACTCTTCTCCATGGCTGGACCCCAAATAATATTCCTTTACGCGCTAAGTGGTATCTAGAGAGTGGGATAGGTTTAGTAAATACTCTAACCCTAACGCGTACCCTAAAATTAACCCTTACGCTAACCCTAACACGTACACTAATCCTCTCCCGTACTGTATACCGAGCCCTAACCCTAAAACTAACCCTAACGTTAACCCTAGCCATTCCCTACGCTGTAAGCTAGGCCATACCCGAACCAGTACCCGAACCCGTACCCTAAGCCGTACCGTAAGCCTAAACCTAACCCTAAGTTACCCTTGACTGCTTCTGCCTCCAATAGACTTCCTAAGCACTAGTGTTTTAAGGAACAGGTTAAAAAGAGAATCCTCATGTGATTTCTTTATAATGGGTGTGTTCCTTATCTTATTCTAGTGTCTAAGCTCTTCTCCATGGCTGGACCCCAAATAATATTCCTTTAAGTGCTAAGTGGTATCTAGAGAGTGGGATAGGTTTAATAAATACCCTAACCCTAACACGTACCCTATTCCTAACCCGTACCCTAAACCAAACACTAACACTAAAACTAAACCTAACCCTAACCCATACCTTACCCCGTACCTGAACCCGTACCAGAACCCGTACCCTAAGCCGTACCCTAACCCTAACCCTAACCCTAAGCTACCATTGACTGCTTCTGCCTCATATAGATTTCCTAAGCACTAGACTTTGAAGGAACAGGTTAAAAAGAGAATCCTAATGTGAATTCTTTATAATGGGTGTGTTCCTTATCTTATCCTAGTGTCTAATCTCTTCTCCATGGCTGGACCCCAAATAATATTGCTTATGTGCTAAGTGGTATGTAGAGAGTGGGATAGGTTTAATAAATACCCTAACCATAACGCCTACCCTAACCCTAACCCCTACCCAAACACCAACACGTACCCTAATCCTAACCCGTACCCTAAACCGAGCCCTAACTCTAAAATTAACCCTAATCCTAACCCATACCCTACGCCGTACCTGAACACGTACCTATGCCGTACCCTAACCCTAACCCTAACCCTAACCGTAAGATACCCTTGACTGCTTCTGCCTGCAATAAATTTCCTAAGCACTAGTGTTTTAAGGAACAGGTTAAAAAGAGAATCCTAATGTGATTTCTTTATAAAGGGTGTGTTCCTTATCTTATTCTAGTGTCTAAGCTCTTCTCCATGGCTCGACCCCAAATAATATTCCTTTACTTGCTATGTGGTATCTAGAGAGTGGGATAGGTTTAATTAATACCCTAACCCTAACACGTACCCTAACCCTAACCAATACCCTAACCCTAACATGTACCCTATAACTAACCCGTACCGTAAACCGAGCACTAACCCTAAAAGTAATCCTAACCCTAACTCTAATGCATAACTTATGTCGTACCCAAAACGTACACGAACCCGTACCCTAAACCGTACCCTAACCGTAACCCTAACCGTAACACTAAGCTACCCTTGACTGCTTCTGCCTCCAATAGATTTCCTAAGCAGTAGTGTTTTAAGCAACAGGTTAAAAAGAGAATCCTCCTGTGATTTCTTTATAATGGGTGTGTTCCTTATCTTATTCTAGTGTCTAAGCTCTTCTCCATGGCTGGACCTCAAATAATATTCCTTTAAGTGCTAAGTGGTATGTAGAGAGTGGGATAGGTGTAATAAATACAATAAACATAACAAGTACCCTAACCCTAACCCGTAACCGAACACTATCACTTACCCTAATCCTAACCCGTACCCTAAACCAAGCCCTAACCCTAACCATATCCCATATCCTACGAGGTTCCCGAACCCGTATTCGAACCCGTACCCTAAGCCGAACACTAGCCCTAAGCTACACTTGACTGATTCTGCCTCCAATAGATTTCCTAAGCACTAGTGTTTTAAGGAACAGGTTAAAAAGAGAATCCTAATGTGATTTCTATATAATGGGTGTGTTCCTTATCTTCTCCTAGTGTCTAAGGTCTTCTGCATGGCTAGACGCCAAATAATATTCCTTTACATGCTATGTGGAATCTAGAGAGTAGGATAGGTTTAATAAATACCCTAACCATAATGCGTACCCTAACCCTAACTCCTACCGTAACCCTAACGTGTACCCTAATCCTAACCCGTACCCTAAACCGAGCCCTAACCTTAAAACTAACCCTAACCCTAACACTAACCCATACCCTACACCGTTCCCCAACCCGTACCCGAACCCGTACTCTAAGCCATACGCTAACCCTAAGTTACACTTGACTGCTTCTGCCTCCAATAGATTTCCTAAGCAGTAGTGTTTTAAGAAACAGGTTAAAAAGAGAATCCTAATGTGATTTCTTTATAATGGGTGTGTTCCTTATCTTATCCTAGTGTCTAAACACTTCTCCATGGCTGGGCCCCAAATAATATTCCTTTACGTGCTAAGTGGTATGTAGAGAGTGGGATAGGTTTAAAAAATACCTTAACCCTAACGCGTAACCTAACCCTAACCCATACCCTAACCCTAACACGTACCCTAATCCTAACCACTACCCTAACCCTAACACGAACCCTAATCCTCTCCCGTACCCTAAACCGATCCCAAACGCTAAAACTAACGCTAAACCTAACCCTAACACATACCCTACGCCATAACCGTACCTGTACCCGAATCCGTACCCTAAGCCGTACCCTAGTCCTAACCCTAACTCTAACCCTAACCTAAGCTACCCTTGACTGTTTCTGCCTCCAATAGATTTCCTAAGCACTAGTGTTTTAAGGAACAGGTTAAAAAGAGAATCCTCATGTGATTTATTTATAATGGGTGTGTTCCTTATCTTATCCTAGTGTCTAAGTTCTTCTCCATGGCTGGACCACAAAGAATATTGCTTTACGTGCTAAGTGGTATCTAGAGAGTGGGATAGGTTTAATAAATACCCAAACCCTAAAACGTACCCTAACCCTAACGCGTACTCTAACCCTAACACATACCCTAATCCTAACCCATACGCTAAACCAAGCCCTAAGCTAAAACTAACCCTAACCCTAACCCTAACCCATACCCTACACCGTACCCGAACCCGTACTCTAAGCCATACCCTAACCTTAAGTTACACTTGACTGCTTCTGCCTCCAATAGATTTCCTAAGCAGTAGTGTTTTAAGAAACAGGTTAAAAAGAGAATCCTAATGTGATTTCTTTATAATGGGTGTGTTCCTTATCTTATCCTAGTGTCTAAACTCTTTTCCATGGCTGGACCCCAAATAATATTCCTTTACGTGCTAAGTGGTATCTAAAGAGTCGGATAGGTTTAATAAATACAATAACCCTAACGCGTATCCTCACCCTACCGCCTACCCTAACCCTAACACGTACCCTAATCCTAAACCGTAACCTAAACCGAGCCCTAAGTCCTAAATCTAACCCTAACCTTAACCCATACCCTAGGCCGTTCCCGAACATGTACCCGAACCCGTATCCTAGCGCTAAGCTACCCTTGACTACTTCTGCCTCCATTAGGTTTCCTTAGGACTAGTGTTTTAAGGAACAGATTAAAAAGAGAAATCTAATGTGATTTCTTTTTAATGGGTGTGTTCCTTATCTTATCCTAGTGTCTAAACTCTTCTCCATGGCTGCACCGAAATAATATTTCTTTACGTGCTAAGTGGTATGTAGAGCGTTGAATAGGTTTAATAAATACCATAACCCTAACGTGTACCCTAACGCTAACCCCTACCTTAACCTTAACAGGTACCCTATTCCTAACCCGTACTCTAAACCTAGCCCTAACCCTAAAACTAACCCTAACCCTAACCCTAACACATGTCCTACGCCGTAACTGAACCTGTACCCGAACCCGTACCCAAAGCCGTACCCTATGCCTAACCCTAATGCTAATCCTAACACTAACCCTAAGCTACCCTTGACTGCTTCTGCCTCCAATAGATTTCCTAAGCACTAGTGTTTTAAGGAATAGGTCAAAAAGAGAATCCTATTGTGATTTCTTTATAATGGGTGTGTTCCTTATCTTATCCTAGATTCTAAGCTCTTTTCCATGGCTTGACAGGAAATAATATTCTTTTATGTGCTAAGTGGTATCTAGAGAGTGGGATAGGTTTAATAAATACCCTAACTCTAATGCGTACCCTAACCCTAACCACTCCCCTAACACTAACACCTACCCTAATCCTAACCCGTACCCTTAACCGAGCCCTAACCCTAAAACTAACCCAAACCCTAACCCTAACACATACCCTAAGCCGTAAACGAACCTATACCCGAACCCGTACACTAAGCCATACCCTAGGCCTAACCGTAACTGTAATCATAAGCTACCCTTGACTGCTTCTTCCTCCAATAGATTTCCTAAGCACTAGTGTTTTAAGGAACAGGTTAAAAAGAGAATCCTAAGGTGATTTGTTTATAATGGGTGTTTTCCTTATCTTATCCTAGTGACTAAGCTCTTCTCCATGGCTGGAACCCAAATAATATTCCTTTACGTGCTAAGGTGTATGTCGAGAGTGGGATAGGTTTAATAAATACCCTAACGATAACACGTACCCAAACCCTAACTCCTACCCTAACCCTAACACGTACCCTAATACTAACCCTTACCCAAAACCGAGGCCTAACCTTAAAACTAACCCTAACCCTAACCCTAAACTAACCAAACACTAAGCAACCCTTGACTGCTTATGCCTCCAATAGATTTCCTAAGCACTCATGTTTTAAGGCGCAGGTTAACAAGAGAATCCTAATGTGATTTCTTTATAATGGCTGTGTTCTTTATCTTATAGTGTCGAAGCTCTTCTCCATGGCTGGACCCGAAATAATATTCCTTTACGTGCTAAGTGGTATGTAGAGAGTGGGATAGGTGTAATAAATACAATAAACATAACAAGTACCCTAACCCTAACCCGTAACCGAACACTATCACTTACCCTAATCCTAACCCGTACCCTAAACCAAGCCCTAACCCTAACCATATCCCATATCCTACGAGGTTCCCGAACCCGTATTCGAACCCGTACCCTAAGCCGAACACTAGCCCTAAGCTACACTTGACTGATTCTGCCTCCAATAGATTTCCTAAGCACTAGTGTTTTAAGGAACAGGTTAAAAAGAGAATCCTAATGTGATTTCTATATAATGGGTGTGTTCCTTATCTTCTCCTAGTGTCTAAGGTCTTCTGCATGGCTAGACGCCAAATAATATTCCTTTACATGCTATGTGGAATCTAGAGAGTAGGATAGGTTTAATAAATACCCTAACCATAATGCGTACCCTAACCCTAACTCCTACCGTAACCCTAACGTGTACCCTAATCCTAACCCGTACCCTAAACCGAGCCCTAACCTTAAAACTAACCCTAACCCTAACACTAACCCATACCCTACACCGTTCCCCAACCCGTACCCGAACCCGTACTCTAAGCCATACGCTAACCCTAAGTTACACTTGACTGCTTCTGCCTCCAATAGATTTCCTAAGCAGTAGTGTTTTAAGAAACAGGTTAAAAAGAGAATCCTAATGTGATTTCTTTATAATGGGTGTGTTCCTTATCTTATCCTAGTGTCTAAACACTTCTCCATGGCTGGGCCCCAAATAATATTCCTTTACGTGCTAAGTGGTATGTAGAGAGTGGGATAGGTTTAAAAAATACCTTAACCCTAACGCGTAACCTAACCCTAACCCATACCCTAACCCTAACACGTACCCTAATCCTAACCACTACCCTAACCCTAACACGAACCCTAATCCTCTCCCGTACCCTAAACCGATCCCTAACCCTAAAACTCACCCTAAACCTAACCCTAACACATACCCTACGCCGTAACGGAACCTGTAACCGAAACCGTACCCTAAGCCGTACCCTAGTCCTAACCCTAACCCTAACCCTACCCTAAGCTACCCTTGATTGCTTCTGCCTCCAGTATATTTCCTAAGCACTAGTGTTTTAAGGAACAGGTTAAAAAGAGAATGCTAAGGTCATTTCTTTATAATGGGTGTGTTCCTTATCTTATCCTAGTGTCTAAGCTGTTCTCCATGGCTGCACCCCAAATAATATTCCTTTACGTGCTAAGTGGTATGTAGAGAGTGGGATAGGTTTAATAAATACCCTAACAATAACACGTAACTTAACCTTAACCCCTACCCTAACCATAACACGTACCCTAGTCCTAACCCGTACCCTAAACCGAGCACTAATCTTAAAACTAACCCTAACACTAACCCATACCCTACGCCGTTCCCGAACCCGTACCCAAACCCATACCCTAAGCCGTACCCTAACCCTAAGCTACACTTGACTGCTTCTGCCTCCAATAGATTTCCTAAGCACTCATGTTTTAAGGCACAGGTTAAAAAGAGAATCCGAATGTGACTTCTTTATAATGGGTGTGTTCCTTATCTTATCCTAGTGTCTAAACTCTTCTCCATGGCTGGACGCCAAATAATATTCCTTTACATGCTAAATGGTATCTAGAGAGTGGGATAGGTTTAATATATACATTAAACCTAACGCGTAACCTAACCCTAACCCATACCCTAACCCTAACACGTACCCTAATCCTAACCACTACCCTAACCCTAACACGAACTCTAATCCTCTCCCGTACCCTAAACCGATCCCAAACGCTAAAACTAACGCTAAACCCAACCCTAACACATACCCTACGCCGTAACCGTACCTGTACCCGAATCCGTACCCTAAGCCGTACCCTAGTCCTAACCCTAACTCTAACCCTACCCTAAGCTACCCTTGACTGTTTCTGCCTCCAATAGATTTCCTAAGCACTAGTGTTTTAAGGAACAGGTTAAAAAGAGAATCCTCATGTGATTTCTTTATAATGGGTGTGTTTCTTATCTTATCCTACTGTATAAACTCTTCTCCATGGCTGGACCCCAAATAATATTCCTTTACGCGCTAAGTGGTATCTAGAGAGTGGGATAGGTTTAGTAAATACTCTAACCCTAACGCGTACCCTAAAATTAACCCTTACGCTAACCCTAACACGTACACTAATCCTCTCCCGTACTGTATACCGAGCCCTAACCCTAAAACTAACCCTAACGTTAACCCTATCCATTCCCTACGCTGTAAGCTAGGCCATACCCGAACCAGTACCCGAACCCGTACCCTAAGCCGTACCGTAAGCCTAAACCTAACCCTAAGTTACCCTTGACTGCTTCTGCCTCCAATAGACTTCCTAAGCACTAGTGTTTTAACGAAGAGGTTAAAAAGAGAATCCTCATGTGATTTCTTTATAAGGGGTTGTTCCTTATCTTATTCTAGTGTCTAAGCTCTTCTCCATGGCTGGACCCCAAATAATATTCCTATAAGTGCTAAGTGGTATCTAGAGAGTGGGATAGGTTTAATAAATACCCTAACCCTAACACGTACCCTATTCCTAACCCGTACCCTAAACCAAACACTAACACTAAAACTAAACCTAACCCTAACCCATACCTTATCCCGTACCTGAACCCGTACCAGAACCCGTACCCTAAGCCGTACCCTAACCCTAACCCTAACCCTAAGCTACCATTGACTGCTTCTGCCTCATATAGATTTCCTAAGCACTAGACTTTGAAGGAACAGGTTAAAAAGAGAATCCTAATGTGAATTCTTTATAATGGGTGTGTTCCTTATCTTATCCTAGTGTCTAATCTCTTCTCCATGGCTGGACCCCAAATAATATTGCTTATGTGCTAAGTGGTATGTAGAGAGTGGGATAGGTTTAATAAATACCCTAACCGTAACGCCTACCCTAACCCTAACCCCTACCCAAACACCAACACGTACCCTAATCCTAACCGGTACCCTAAACCGAGCCCTAACTCTAAAATTAACCCTAATCCTAACCCATACCCTACGCCGTACCTGAACACGTACCTATGCCGTACCCTAACCCTAACACTAACCCTAAGATACCCTTGACTGCTTCTGCCTGCAATAAATTTCCTAAGCACTAGTGTTTTAAGGAACAGGTTAAAAAGAGAATCCTAATGTGATTTCTTTATAAAGGGTGTTTTCCTTATCTTATTCTAGTGTCTAAGCTCTTCTCCATGGCTGGACCCCAAATAATATTCCTTTACTTGCTATGTGGTATCTAGAGAGTGGGATAGGTTTAATTAATACCCTAACCCTAACACGTACCCTAACCCTAACCAATGCCCTAACCCTAACACGTACTCTATAACTAACCCGTACCCTAAACCGAGCACTAACCCTAAAAGTAATCCTAACCCTAACTCTAATGCATACCTTATGTCGTACCCAAAACGTACACGGACCCGTACCCTAAACCGTACCCTAACCGTAACCCTAACCGTAACACTAAGCTACCCTTGACTGCTTCTGCCTCCAATAGATTTCCTAAGCAGTAGTGTTTTAAGCAACAGGTTAAAAAGAGAATCCTCCTGTGATTTCTTTATAATGGGTGTGTTCCTTATCTTATTCTAGTGTCTAAGCTCTTCTCCATGGCTGGACCTCAAATAATATTCATTTAAGTGCTAAGTGGTATCTAGAGAGTGGGATAGGTTTAATAAATACCCTAACCCTAA
Source organism: Balaenoptera acutorostrata (assembly GCF_949987535.1). Lineage (NCBI taxonomy): Eukaryota > Metazoa > Chordata > Mammalia > Artiodactyla > Balaenopteridae > Balaenoptera > Balaenoptera acutorostrata. The sequence goes on along the minus strand of NC_080067.1, from coordinate 43,577,103 downwards.
CACGTACCCTAACCCTAACCAATAACCTAACCCTAACACGTATCCTATTCCTAACCCGAACCCTAAACCAAACACTAACACTAAAACTAAACCTAACCCTAACCCATACCTTATGCCGTACCTGAACCCGTAGCAGAACCCGTACCCTAAGCCGTACCCTAACGCTAACCATAACCCTAAGCTACCCTTGACTGCTTCTGCATCCAATAGATTTCCTAAGCACTAGACTTTGAAGGAACAGGTTAAAAAGAGAATCCTAATGTGAATTCTTTATAATGGGTGTGTTCCTTATCTTATCCTAGTGTCTAATCTCTTCTCCATGGCTGGACCCCAAATAATATTCCTTTACGTGATAAGTGGTATGTAGAGAGTGGGATAGGTTTAATAAATACCCTAACCCTAACACGTACCCTAACCCTAACCTCTACCCAAACACTAACACGTAACCTAATCCTAACCCGTACCCTAAACAGAGCCCTAACCCTAAAATTAACCCTAACCGTAACCCATACCCTACGCCGTACCCGAACCCCTACCATAAGCCGTACCCTAACCCTAACCCTAAACTACCCTTGACTGCTTCTGCCTGCAATAAATTTCCTAAGCACTAGTGTTTTAAGGAACAGGTTAAAAAGAGAATCCTAATGTGATTTCTTTATAATGGGTTTGTTCCTTATCTTCTCCTAATGTCTAAGCTCTTCTCCACGACTCAACACCAAATAATATTCCGTTACGTGCTAAGTGTTAACTAGAGAGTGGGATAGGTTTAATAAATACCCGAACCCTAACACGTACCCCAACCGTAACCCCAAACGCAACCCTAACACGTACCCTAATCCTAACCCGTACGCTAAACCGAGCACTAAACTTAAAACTAACCATAACCCTATCCCTAACCCGTATTCAAACCCGTACCCTAAGCCGTACCCTAACCCTAACCCTAACCTTTACCCTAACCCTAAGCTACCCTTGACTGCTTCTGCCTCCAATAGATTTCCTAAGCACCAGTGTTTTAAGGAACAGGTTAAACAGAGACTCCTAATGTGATTTCTTTATAATGGGTGTGTTCCTTATCTTATCCTAGTGTCTAAACTATTCTCCATGGCTGGACCCCAAATAATATTCCTTTACGTGCTAAGTGGTATCTAGAGAGTGGGATAGGTTTTATAAATACCCTAACCCTAACGCATACCCTAATCCAAACCCGTAACCTAATCCGAGCCCTAACCCTAAAACTAACCCTAAACATAACCCTAACCCATACCCTACGCCGTTACCGAACCCGTACCCTAAGACGTACCCTAACGCTTACCCTAACCCTAAGCTACCCTTGAATTCTTATGCCTCCAATAGATTTCCTTAGGACTAGTGTTTTAAGGAACAGGTTATAAAGAGATATCTAATGTGATGTCTTTATAATGGGTGTGTTCCATATCTTATCCTGGTGTCTAAACTCTTCTCCAAGGCTGGACCCCAAATAATATTCCTTTAGATGCTGAGGGGTATCTAGAGCGTGGGATGGGTTTAATAAATACCCTAAGCCTTACACATACCCTACCCCTACACCTACCCTAACCCTAACACGTACCCTAATCATAACCCGTACCCTAAACCGATCCCTAACAATAAAACTAACCCTAACCGTAACCCTGACCCATACCGTATGCCATACCCGGACGCGTGCCCTAAGCCGTACCCTAACCTTAACCCTAATCCTAAAGCTAATCCTAAGCTACCCTTGACTGCTTCTGCCTACAATAGATTTCCTAAGCACAAGTGTTTTAAGGAACACGTTATAAAGAGAACCCTAATGTGATTTCTTTATAATGGGAGTGTTCCTTATCTTCTCCTAGTGTCTAAACACTTCTCCATGGCTGGACCACAAATAATATTCCTTTACGTGCTAAATGGTATCTAGAGCGTGGGATAGCTTTAATAAATACCCTAACCCTAACGCGTACCCTAACCCTACACCTTCCCTAACCCTAACACGTACCCGAATCCTAACCCATACCCTAAACCGATCCCTAACACTAAAACTAACCCTAACCCTAACCCATAACCTACGCCCTACCTGAACCCGTTACCTAAGCCGTACCCTTTCCCTAACCCTAACCCTAATGCTAACCCTAAGCTACCCTTGACTGCTTCTGCCCCCAATAGATTTCCTGAGCACTAGTGTTTTAACGAACAGGTTAAAAGGAGAATCCTAATGTGATTTCTTTATACTGGGTGGTTCCTTATCTAAACCTAGTGTCTAAACTCTTCTCCATAGCTGGACCCCAAATAGTATTCCTTTACGTGCTAAGTGCTATGTAGAGATTGGGATAGGTTTAATAAATACCCTAACCCTTAACCGTACCCTAACCCTAACCCTAACACGTACCCTAATCCTAACCCGTACACTAAACCTAGCCCTAACCCTAAAACTAACCCTAACCCAAACCCTAACCCTAACCCAACCCTAAGCTACCTTTGACTGCTTCTGCCTCCAATAAATTTCTTAAGCACTAGTGTTTTAAGAAACAGATTAAAAAGAGAAACCTAATGTGATTTCTTTATAATGGGTGTGTTCCTTATCTTACCCTAGTGTCTAAACTCTTCTCCATGGCTGGACCCCAAATAATATTTCTTTACGTGCTATGTGGTATCTAGAGAGTGGGATAAGTTTAATAAATAACCTAACGCTAACAGGTACCCTAACCCTAACCACTACTCTAACTCTAACACGTATCCTAATCCTCTCCCGTGCCCTAAACCGAGCCCTAACCCTAAAACTAACCCTAACCCTAACCCATTCCCTACGCTGTACCTGAACCCGTACCCGAAACCATACCCTAAGCCTAACCCTAACCATAACCCTAACACTAAGCTGCCCTTAACTGCTTCTGCCTCCAACAGATTTCCTTAGGACTAGTGTTTTAAGGAACAGGTTAAAAAGAGACATCTAATGTGATGTCTTTATAATGGGTGTGTTCCTTATCTTATCCTAGTGTCTAAACTCTTCTCAAGGGCTGCACCCAAATAATATTGTTATACAGGCTAAGTGGTATGTAGAGAGTGGGATAGGTTTAATAAACCCCTAACCCTAACACGTACCCTACCCCTAACCCCTACCCTAATCCTAACAAGTACCCTAATCCTAACCCGTACCCTAAACCGAGCCCTAACCCTAAAAGTAAACCTAACCCAAACCCTAACCCTAACCCTAATGCTAACCCAAGCCTAAGCTACCCTTGACTGCTTATGCCTCCAATTGATTTCCTAAGCACTAGTGTTTTAAGGAACAGGTTTAAAATAGAATCCTAAAGTGATTTCTTTATAATGGGTGTGTTCCTTATCTTATACTGGTGTCTAAATTCTTCTCCAAGGCTGGAACACAAATAATATTCCTTTACGTGCTAAGTGGTACCTAGAGCGTGGGATAGATTTAATAAATACCCTAAGCCTAACGCGTACCCTAACCCTACCCCTACCCTAACCCTAAGATGTATCCTAATCCTAACCCGTACCCTAAACCGAGCCCTAACACTAAAACTAACCCTAACCCTAACCCATACACTACGCCCTACCTGAACCCTTACCCGAACCCGTTACCTGAGCCGTACCCTTTCCCTAACCCTAACCCTAATTCTAACCCTAATCTACCCTTGACTGCTTCTGCCTCCAATAGATTTCCTGAGCACTAGTGTTTTAACGAACAGGTTAAAAGGAGAATCCTAATGTGATTTCTTTATACTGGGTGGTTCCTTATCTAATCCTAGTGTCTAAACTCTTCTTCATAGCTGTACCCCAAATAGTATTCCTTTACGTGCTAAGTGGTATCTAGAGATTGGGATAGGTTTAATAAATACCCTAACCCTTACGTGTACCCTAAACCTAACCCTAACACGTACCCTAATCCTAACCCGTACACTAAACCTAGCCCTAACCCTAAAACTAACCCTAACCTTAACCCTAACCCATACACTACGCCGTACCTGAACCCGTACCCGAACCCGTACCCTAAGCCTAACCCTAACCCTAACCCTAAAACTAAGCTACCCTTGACTGCTTCTGCCTCCAATAGCTTTCCTTAGGACTAGTATTTTAAGGAAGAGGTTAAAAAGAGAAATCTAATGTGATTTATTTGTAATGGGTATTTTCCATATCGTATCCTAGTGGATAAACTCTTCTCCATGGCTGCACCCAAATAATATTTCTTGACGTGCTAAGTGGTATCTAGAGAGTGGGATAGGTTTAATAAATACCCTAACCCTATCGCGTACCTTAACCCTAAGCCCTACCCTAAATCTAACATGTACCCTAATCCTCTCCCGTACCCTAAATAGAGCCCTAACCCTAACCCTAACCCATACCCTATGCCGTACCCGAACCCGTAACCGAACCCGTACCCTAACCCTAACCTTAACCCTAACCCTAACAATAAGCTACGCTTGACTGCTTCTGCCTGCAATAGATTTCCTAAACACTAGTGTTTTAAGGAACAGGTTAAAAAGAGAATCCTAATGTGATTTCCCTATAATGGGAGTTTTCCTTATCTTATCCTAGTGTCTAAACTCTTCTCCATGGCTGGACCACAAATAATATTCCTTTACGTGCTAAGTGGTTTGTATAGCATGGGATAGGTTTAATAAATACCCAATGCCTAAAGCGTACCCTAACCCTAAACCCTACACTAAACCTAACACACACCCTAATCCTAACCTGTACCCTAAACCGAGCCCCAACCCTAAAACTAACCCTAACCCTAACCCATACCCTAAGCCGTACCCTAAGCCTAACCCTAACCCTAACTCTAACCCTAAGCTACCCTTGACTGCTGCTGCCTCCAATAGATTTCATAAGCAACAGTGTTTAAAGGAACAGGTTAAAAAGAGAATCCTAATGTGACTTCTTTATACTGGGTGTGTTCCTTATCTTATCCTAGTGTCTAAACTCTTCTCCATACCTGGACCCCAAATAGGATTCCTTTACGTGCTAAGTGGTATCTAGAGAGTAGGATAGGTTTAATAAATACCCTAACCCTAATGAATACCCTAACCCTAACCCTAACACGTACCCTAATCCTTTCCCGTACACTAAACCGATCCTTAACCCTACAACTAAACCTAACCCAAACACTAACCCTAACCCTAACCCAACCCTAAGCTACCCTTCTATGTTTCTGCCTCGAATAGACTTCCTAATCACTAGTGTTTTTAGGAAAACTTTAGAAAGAGAATTCTAATGTGATTTCTTTATAATGGGTGTGTTCCTTATCTTGTCCTAGTGTCTAAACTCTTCTCCCTCTCTGGACCCCTAATAATATTCCTTTACGTGCTAAGTGGTATCTAGAGAGTAGAATAGGTTTAATAAATACCCTAACCCTAACGCGTACCCTAACCCCTACCTAACACTAACACACATCCTAATCCTCTCCCGTGCCCTAAACCGAGCCATAACCCTAAATCTAACCTTAACCCTAACCCTAACCAATACACAATGCCGTAACGTAAGCCGTAACAGAACCCGTACCCTAAGCCGTACCCTAATCCCAAGCTACCCTTGACTGCTTCTGCCTCTAATAGATTTCCTAAGCACTAGTGTTTTAACTAACAAGTTAAAAAGAGAATCCTAATGTGACTTCTATATCATGGGTGTGTTCCTTATCTTATCCTAGTGTATAAACTCTTCTCCATGGCTGGACCCCAAATAATATTCATTTACGTGCTAAGTGCTATCTAGAGAGTGTGATAAGTTTAATCAATACCCTAACGCTAACGCGTACCGTAACCCTAACACGTACCCTAATCCTCTCCCGTACCCTAAACCAAGCCCTAACCGTAAAACTAACCCTAACCCTAACCCATACCCTACACCGTACCGTACGCCGTCCCGAACCCATACTAGAACCCGTACCCTAAGCCGTACCCTAACCCTAACCCTAACGCTAACCCTAAACTATCCTTGACTGCTTCTGCCTCCAATAGATTTCCTAAGCACTCGTGTTTTAAGGAACAGGTCAAAAAGAGAATCCTAATGTGATTTCTTTAAAACGGGTGTGTTCCTTATTTTATCCTAGTGTCTAAACTCTTCTCCGTGGATGGACCCTAAATAATATTCCTTTAAATGCTAAGTGGTATCTAGAGAGTGGGATAGGTTTAGTAAATACCCTAACTCGTACGCTAACCCTAATCCCTACCCTAACACTAACACGTACCCTAATCCTAACCCGTACCCTAAACCGAGCCCTAACACAAAAAGTAACCCTTACCCGAACCCTAACCCATACCCTACGCCATACCCGAACCCGTACTCGAACCCGTAGCCTAAGCCATACCCGAACCCTAACCCTAACACTAACCCTAAGCTACCCTTGACTGCTTCTGCCTCCAATAGATTTCCTAAGCACTAGTGTTTGAAGGAACTGATTAAAAAGAGAATCCTAATGTGATTTCTTTATAATGGGTGTGTTCCTTATCTTATCCTAGTGTCTAAACTCTTCTCCATTGCTGGACCGCAAATAATATTCCTCTAGTTGCTAAGTGGTATCTAGAGAGTGGGCTAGGTTTAATAAATACTCAAACGCTAATGCATACCCTAACCCTAACCCCTACCCTAACCCTAACATGTACCCTAATCCAAACCCGTAACATAAACGGAGCCCTAACCCTAAAACTAACCCTATAGCTAAACCTAACCCATACCCTACACCGTACCAGAACCCATACCCTAACCCCTACCCTACACTGTACCCTAACCCTAAGCTACCCTTGACTGCTTCTGCCTGCAATAGATTTCCTAAGCACTAGTGTATTAAGAAGCAGGTTAACAAGAGAATCCTAACGTGATTTCTTTATAATGGGTGTGTTCTTTATCTTATACTAGTGTCTAAACTCTTCTCCATTGCTGGAACCCAAATAATATTGCTTTACAAGCTAAGTGGTATCTAGAGCATGGGATAGGTTTAATAAATACCCGAACTCTAACGCGTTCCCTAACCCTACATCAATCGTAAACCTAACACGTACCATAATCCTAACCCGTACCCTAAACTGAGTCCTAACCCTAAAAGTAACCCTAACCATAACCCATACCCTACGCCGTACACAAAACCGTACTCGATCCCGTACCATAGGCCGTACCCTTACCCTACCCCTAACACTAACCCTAAGCTACACTTGACTGCTTTTGCCTCCAATAGATTTCCTAAGCACTAGTGTTTTAAGGACCATGTTAAAAAGAGAATCCTCATGTGATCTTTATAATGGGTGTGTTCCTTATCTTATCCTAGTGTCTAAACTCTTCTCCATGTCTGGACCCCAAATAATATTCCTGTACGTGCTAAGTGGTATCTAGAGAGTGGGAAAGGTTTAATAAATACCCTAACCCTAACGCATACCCTAACCCTAACCCCTACCCTAACCCTAACACGTACCCTAATAAAACCCGTAACCTAAACCGAGACCTAACCCTAATCCTAACCCTAAACCTAACCCTAATCCATACCCTACGCCATACCCGAACCCGTACCTGAAACCGTATCCGAAGCCGTACCCTAACCCTAAGCTACCCTTGACTGCTGCTGCCTCCAATAGATTTCCTAAGCACTAGTGTTTTAAGAAAAAGGTTAAAAAGAGAATCCTAATGTGATTTCTTTATAATGGGTGTGTTTCTTATCTTATCCTACTGTATAAACTCTTCTCCATGGCTGGACCCCAAATAATATTCCTTTACGCGCTAAGTGGTATCTAGAGAGTGGGATAGGTTTAGTAAATACTCTAACCCTAACGCGTACCCTAAAATTAACCCTTACGCTAACCCTAACACGTACACTAATCCTCTCCCGTACTGTATACCGAGCCCTAACCCTAAAACTAACCCTAACGTTAACCCTAGCCATTCCCTACGCTGTAAGCTAGGCCATACCCGAACCAGTACCCGAACCCGTACCCTAAGCCGTACCGTAAGCCTAAACCTAACCCTAAGTTACCCTTGACTGCTTCTGCCTCCAATAGACTTCCTAAGCACTAGTGTTTTAAGGAACAGGTTAAAAAGAGAATCCTCATGTGATTTCTTTATAATGGGTGTGTTCCTTATCTTATTCTAGTGTCTAAGCTCTTCTCCATGGCTGGACCCCAAATAATATTCCTTTAAGTGCTAAGTGGTATCTAGAGAGTGGGATAGGTTTAATAAATACCCTAACCCTAACACGTACCCTATTCCTAACCCGTACCCTAAACCAAACACTAACACTAAAACTAAACCTAACCCTAACCCATACCTTACCCCGTACCTGAACCCGTACCAGAACCCGTACCCTAAGCCGTACCCTAACCCTAACCCTAACCCTAAGCTACCATTGACTGCTTCTGCCTCATATAGATTTCCTAAGCACTAGACTTTGAAGGAACAGGTTAAAAAGAGAATCCTAATGTGAATTCTTTATAATGGGTGTGTTCCTTATCTTATCCTAGTGTCTAATCTCTTCTCCATGGCTGGACCCCAAATAATATTGCTTATGTGCTAAGTGGTATGTAGAGAGTGGGATAGGTTTAATAAATACCCTAACCATAACGCCTACCCTAACCCTAACCCCTACCCAAACACCAACACGTACCCTAATCCTAACCCGTACCCTAAACCGAGCCCTAACTCTAAAATTAACCCTAATCCTAACCCATACCCTACGCCGTACCTGAACACGTACCTATGCCGTACCCTAACCCTAACCCTAACCCTAACCGTAAGATACCCTTGACTGCTTCTGCCTGCAATAAATTTCCTAAGCACTAGTGTTTTAAGGAACAGGTTAAAAAGAGAATCCTAATGTGATTTCTTTATAAAGGGTGTGTTCCTTATCTTATTCTAGTGTCTAAGCTCTTCTCCATGGCTCGACCCCAAATAATATTCCTTTACTTGCTATGTGGTATCTAGAGAGTGGGATAGGTTTAATTAATACCCTAACCCTAACACGTACCCTAACCCTAACCAATACCCTAACCCTAACATGTACCCTATAACTAACCCGTACCGTAAACCGAGCACTAACCCTAAAAGTAATCCTAACCCTAACTCTAATGCATAACTTATGTCGTACCCAAAACGTACACGAACCCGTACCCTAAACCGTACCCTAACCGTAACCCTAACCGTAACACTAAGCTACCCTTGACTGCTTCTGCCTCCAATAGATTTCCTAAGCAGTAGTGTTTTAAGCAACAGGTTAAAAAGAGAATCCTCCTGTGATTTCTTTATAATGGGTGTGTTCCTTATCTTATTCTAGTGTCTAAGCTCTTCTCCATGGCTGGACCTCAAATAATATTCCTTTAAGTGCTAAGTGGTATCTAGAGAGTGGGATAGGTTTAATAAATACCCTAACCCTAACACGTACCCTAACCCTAACCAATAACCTAAACCTAACACGTATCCTATTCCTAACCCGAACCCTAAACCAAACACTAACACTAAAACTAAACCTAACCCTAACCCATACCTTATGCCGTATCTGAACCCGTAGCAGAACCCGTACCCTAAGCCGTACCCTAATGCTAACCATAACCCTAAGGTACCCTTGACTGCTTCTGCCTCCAATAGATTTCCTAAGCACTAGACTTTGAAGGAACAGGTTAAAAAGAGAATCCTAATGTGAATTCTTTATAATGGGTGTGTTCCTTATCTTATCCTAGTGTCTAATCTCTTCTCCATGGCTGGACCCCAAATAATATTCCTTTACATGATAAGTGGTATGTAGAGAGTGGGATAGGTATAATAAATACCCTAACCCTAACACGTACCCTAACCCTAACCCCTACCCAAACACTAACACGTAACCTAATCCTAACCCGTACCCTAAACCGAGCCCTAACCCTAAAATTAACCCTAACCGTAACTCATACCCTACGCCGTACCTGAACCCGTACCATAAGCCGTACCCTAACCCTAACCCTAACCCTTAAGCTACCCTTGACTGCTTCTGCCTGCAATAAATTTCCTAAGCACTAGTGTTTTAAGGAACAGGTTAAAAAGAGAATCCTAATGTGATTTCTTTATAATGGGTTTGTTCCTTATCTTCTCCTAATGTCTAAGCTCTTCTCCACGGCTCAACACCAAATAATATTCCTTTACGTGCTAAGTGTTAACTAGAGAGTGGGATAGGTTTAATAAATACCCGAACCCTAACACGTACCCCAACCGTAACCCCAAACGCAACCCTAACTCGAACCCTAATCCTAACCCGTACGCTAAACCGAGCACTAAACTTAAAACTAACCATAACCCTATCCCTAACCCGTATTCGAACCCGTACCCTAAGCCGTACCCTAACTCTAACCCTAACCTTAACCCTAACCCCAAGCTACCCTTGACTGCTTCTGCCTCCAATAGATTTCCTAAGCACCAGTGTTTTAAGGAACAGGTTAAAGAGAGACTCCTAATGTGATTTCTTTATAATGGGTGTGTTCCTTATCTTATCCTAGTGTCTAAACTCTTCTCCATGGCTGGACCCCAAAAAATATTCTTTTACGTGCTAAGTGGTATCTAGAGAGTGGGATAGGTTTTATAAATACCCTAACCCTAACGCTTACCCTAATCCAAACCCATAACCTAATCCGAGCCCTAACCCTAAAACTAACCCTAAACATAACCCTAACCCATACCCTACGCCGTTACCAAACCCGTACCCTAAGACGTTCCCTAACCCTTACCCTAACCGTAAGCTACCCTTGACTGCTTCTGCCTCCAATAGATTTCCTAAGCACTAGTGTTTTAAGGAACATGTTAAAAAGATATTCCTAATGTGATTTCTTTATTTTGGGTGTGTTCCTTATCTTATCCTAGTGTCTATACTCTTCTCCATTGCTGGACCCCAAATCATATTCCTTTACGTGCTAAGTGGTATCTAAAGAGTGGGATAGGTTTAATAAATACCCTAACCCTAATGCGTACCCTAACTCTAAGCCCTACCCTTACCCTAACACGTACCCTAATCCTCTCCCGTACTCTAAGCTGTACCCTAACCCTAACCCTAACCCTAAGCTACCCTTGACTGCTTCTGCCTGCAATAGATTTCCTAAGCACTAGTGTTTTAAGCAACAGGTTTAAGAGAATCGTAATGTGATTTCTTTATAATGGGTGTTTTCCTTATCTTATGCTAGTTTCTGAACTCTTCTCCATGTCTGGACCCCAAATAATATTCCTTTACGTGCTAAGTGGTATCTAGAGAGTGGGATAGGTTTAATAAATACCCTAACCCTAATGCGTCCCCTAACCCTAACCCCTACCCTAACCCTAACACATACCCTAATCCTAACCCGTACGCTAAACCGAGCCCTAACCCTAAAACTAACCCTAACCCCAACCCTAACCCATACCCTATGCCGTACCCGAACTCGTACCCCAACCCGTACCCTAGGCCGTACTGTAAGCCTAACCCTAACCCTCTCCCTTACCCTAAGCTACCCTTGATTGCTTCTGACTCCAATAGATTTCCTAAGCACTAGTGTTTTAAGGAACAGGTTAAAAAGTATGTATGATAGTATGTAAATGTAGGTATAAATGTATTAAAATATGAAAAATATGTATATATGTATGTGTATATATATATATATACATTTATATATATATATATATATATATATATATATATATATATATATAATCACTTTGCTGTACAGCAGAGATTAACACAACATTGTAAGTCATCTATACTCCAGTATCAATTATTTTGAAGGCAGTTTTATAAATTAGGCCTTATTTCTCTTGTCCTTTCATCCTGGGACAAATGTATAACAGAAACTAACCTGGATTACTCCAGGATGAATTCGTATCACACAGAACTTTAATTGTTGAGCAAACCATTAATACCAGTTACTCCTTGGGTTGTCCTGATCCAATATGAAGTTTGTAAACCCTGTATCAAGCCTGCAGAATGCACTAAATTTGGAAATTCAAACTGCAATGACGCCAACTATCCTATGACTTCTCCACAACTAATTATACAACATCAATTGGAATCCATATACAATCAAATGAATGTAGACAGAAACAACTATATCCTTCCTTTTTTTCCTTTTAGATGAAGACGGTATTTAACATGATGTCTTGGGCCGTTTCAGGGTGTTACTCAATTTCCTGGGTATGTCCCATGAACACAAGAGGTACACGTGTTAGTTAACTTGTTTGTGCAACTATATGAAGGTAGTTAATACCACAAAACTGTATATGTAAAAAGAATTAAATGTTAAAGTTATGTTTTGTATTTTTAATGACAATGAAAAAAAGTGTAGTGCTGATATTTGTTACAAAAATGAACATTAAAAACATTCTTAGTGAAAAAAAGCCATACAGAAAAGGCAACCTAGATTCCATGCTCATCTTGTCTGCTTCAAATCCATCAAGGCTGTCCAAATGAGGGGGAAACTCAGTAATGGTTCCAGAAAAAGAAAACTGGATCAGGATGGAAAAAGACATCTTCATTCAGTTGGGACAGCAGGTGAAAGTTGAAGTGGGGCTGAGTATTAAATTATAATGTACACATCAGGATTTCCTCATTTAGGGGTTATGTGCTGGTTCCTTGGGCAAAACACACTGAGCATTTTGTGTGAGGTGGCAAATGTGAGTACTTTTGGCCATTACTGAAACTTTTCTGCACATTTTAAATTACTGGTAAGTAAATTACTTTTCTAGACAACCGTGTCAGTATCATGCCAGAAAATCAGACAAGACAGACATCAAATTTTGTTATAGAGGCCAAGACTTACCCAGACCAAGTTCAATCAAACTTGTGATACTTATTTCCCTTGTAGGAGTCCACATGGTATTAAGAGGCACCGTGGGAATAGTATATTAGTAGCTACCATGTCTTGGGTGTTGTGGATTACCTGGGGTGCAGTAGAAACTGTGAGATTTTAGTATTGCAATTTTTCACATTACTTCAAAAAATATGTTAAAAAATAAATTCAGTAAAGTTGCAAAATATGGAATCAGTATACACAAATCAGTTTTGTTTCTATACACTAATAATGAACACCAACAAGAAAAATTAAGAAAACCATCCCATTTACAATTCCATCAAAAAGAACAAACTATTTAGGAATAAATTTAACCAAGGGCATGAAAGACCTATACTCAGAAAACTATAAAGCACTGATAAAGAAATTGAAGACACAATAGAAAACAATATTCCATGCTCATGCATCAGAAAAATTACAATTATTAAAATGTTTATTCTATCCAAAGCCATCAACAAACAGTGCCAGGAAAACTAGACACCAGACCCCAAAGAACGACACTGGTCACCATCTACACTGCACATAAAACTAAAAGTGCACAGTATTCCACATTAAACCCTTTCTCTCCTGAGTCCCCTGAAGAAGCACCCCACCCACCCAGCAGTCAGCTGCACAGGAAGATTCTCCACACTTGCTCGGTTTTTCCTCTTGTGGAGTCTACTCACCAGTAGTTCCTGAGAAAACCCAGCTGCTGTCAGTGTGGACAATGCCTCATGGTCCAGAAGCCTAAGCTCTGACAGGAGACAAAGCTCCTGTCTGCTTGTCACAGAGCAAAGTCTGTGGGCAGGGTGCACCTGTGCCCCCAGGGTCAGACAGGTGGGTTCGGCGCCCCCTGTGGGACGTCAGAGAAGTGCCGGGAGCGCCGCACTCACAAACCCAGAGGCCTCATCCGGAAGGCAGTTCTGCTGTATATACTAAGTTTGGAAATCCAAAATGAAATGGAGCCAAGTATCTCACTGTATCTTCTCAAAAGATGGTTAAGGAGCAATTAATTACAAACCATATGTAATAAAATGAATTTAGACACAAACTTTACAACTTAAACCAAAATTCACTCAAAATTGCCCATAGACAAATTTAAATTACCAAACTATAAAAAATCCTAGAAAAAAAAAAGATAATCTACATGACATTGGGTCTGGTGACCTTATTCAGAAAACCGGAAGACAAACCACAAACTGCAAGAAGCTATTTCCAAAGCACATATCTGATAAAGGATTTGTACTCAAATTATGCCAACGCCATTAAAATTTGGTAAAGATTGAAACACACACCTGGCCCAAGAAGATAAACAGGCAGTAAATAAGCATACAAGAATATACTCAAGATGCTGGTGGAATGCATGTACAACCAACTTTGGAAGACAGTTTGGCAATTTTTTCCAAATCTAAAAAGTCTCACCTTAGGATCCAAGAAGTGTACCTCTTGTATTTAGACAACTGCTTTGAAAAACTGTGTTCAAACCCAAACTAGCATCAAGTAATGCACAGCAGCTCTATTCATAATGGCTAAAAACTTAAAGATATCAGGATGTCCTTCTGTAGGTGAATTCATAGGCAAATTAGGGCACATACATGTCAAGGAGAGCAGAATACACCACCCCAAAATATGCCCATTTGACAAAAGGATTATTTTGGACTGATTAATAAGAAACAGCAGACCCAGGAGAATCTTTCAAAACCAAGTAGAAAATGCCCTTTTATGAGGTAAATTTACATTTATTAAGGATATCTCCATTTGTAAGGGTTTGTCCCTCTCTGGACCAGGAATTGAATGATGACTAAATATCAAGAAAATCTTGTTGGGACTTCCCTGCTGGTCCAGTGGTTAAGGCTCCATGCTCCCAATGCAGGGGACCAGGGTTCAACTCCTGGTCATGGAACTAGATCCCGCATGCTGCAACTAAGAGCCCACATGCCGCAACTAAAGATTCCACAGGCCGCAACTAAGACCTGGCACAGCCAAATAAATAAATGTTTTTTATAAAAAAACCTTGTCAATGAAATAGGCCTGGATGTAAATCTGTGTAACAACCATACCCTTGTTTACTGTGCTTTGCCTAATAACCTCCTTTAAATGGCTTCTTCCATTCCCTAACATCGTTCTTTTGTTCTCAGCAGAAGATAGCATTTAAGGTAACGGCTTGGGCCAATTCAGGGAGTGACTCAGTTTTCCTGGGTATCTTTCAAGTATACAGGAGGTATGCATGGTATATATTAAACTTCTGATTGTTTTCTCTAGTTCCTCTCTTTTTCATTACAAGGGAGATCTCAATAAAGAACATAGAAAGGTAGAGGGAAAATTATTTTTCCTCTAATATACATGCAATGCAATAGTATTCAGAGATATAAAGGAATGGACCATCAACCCGTGCAAAAAAAAAATAGATACATCTAACTTACATTGCTAAGTGAAAGAATCCAGTCTGAAGTGCTACACACTGTATGGCCTCATTTATATGACATTCTAGAAAAGGCAAAACTGACATGGTAAACAATGTATAGAATATGTGGTTGAAATAGTCCATATGATACTTTAGTGGTGAATACCTGTCACTATGCATTTGTCTATACCCACAGATTTTTACAACCCAACAAGTAAATTACAATCTATTCAAACTTAGCTGCTTAGGATATGGGAGTGTCAAAGACTGGAATACAGAATGTAACAAAGAATCTGATTCAGAAATGTATGAAAAAACTCACTGTTGGTAGTGGGACAAATGGTTTGACCTAAGTTAACTTTGGAAATGTACAGAATCTGTAGGCCAAAGACAAAATGTGTCATACATACACAGTGGACTCTATGTTCTTTCCATGAGGGGTAGTAGCTAATACTACTGAAACTACTATATCAGTAATTGAATGGAACAAGCACTGAATTTAATAAACGACAAATGGTGGAAGCCAGGTTTCTTACCACTGGAGTGGGATGTTACAGTCAAACAAAGGGAGAAGGTTACAATATCCATGTAATAACAGATCCGGTTGGAGATATCAGTATAAACTATCTTTAGCCTGCACATAGTTCCACATGGAAATCTTTATAATTATGTGTGTATGCATAGGCTGGGATACATGCATATATTTCCATGCACTGTCAGCTGAGCATATTTAGCTCCCACATGTACGTTTTTGATACCATTCTCTAATAAGAGGAACAAGGGCTCTTTGAAGAAAGGGCTGATACTAGGACTGAGACAGTAAATATATGAAGCAGGATAATCTTAAAATATCAGAAAGTAAAGAAGTACCAAAAATTTTAAAAACCCACAAAAGAGAAATTATGTAAAATGAAAACAGGAGCAAATGGAAAAAGCTCTCAACAGCCAAAGCAAGAATTAACTAAGCAGTCTTATAATGTAGCGCTGGATTATAACCAAAAGTTTACAATAATTATTCACGTGCCCAAACTGGTAAAAATAAATTACATAGTTTTTCATGAATGGTGTTAAATAGAAATCTCCTATGCAGAAAGCTTCTAAACAATTTATATAGCCACTCGGCTGTCCATCAAGGATGTGAAGCTAACCCCTCTCTCCTCAAGTGTGGGTTCTGCATTATGACTTCCTCCTAAATGAGACACACAGGATGGACATGGGAAAAAATTAACTTCACTGTGGGAACACTTGACAAACACTACCTCAGCTAGGTGACCAAAGTTGAGAATATAAGTGAGAAGTTCCCTTGAGAGCCTGCCCTCTTGACATACAGTGAAGAGGAAGCACTTCACCTCTGTGATCTGCTTTTTCAAAGCCAAGTCTAACCACGACAAAAACACCAAGCAAATCCCAGTGCCCGGCAGTCTATAAAATACCTGACCAGTCCTCCTCCACACTGTCAAGGTCATGGAAACAAGGAGAGTCTGAGCAACTGTCAAAGCCCAGAAGAGACTAAATAGATATGATGACCCCATGTCCTTTGAGATCCTGGAACAAGGTATAACAAAGGGAACATGAATAGGGACTTCAGTTAATAATAGAGTATCAATATTTGTTCATTATTTGTCATGATTCTGTAGAAAATTAGACAGGAATAATTAAACGTCAAATAAGAGAAACCTACTGTAACAAACTGGAAATCTAGAAGAAACGGGTGATTTCTTTGTAAAAACACATTACCAAAATGAACACTAAATTAAGGAAAATACAAAAAGACCAATTAATCACTGAGGAACCTCTTCCCCATACTGGTTATCCTATCACTGTTCCAGGGTTTCCCTCTCCCGGGACAGGGAAGGAACAGGGGCAGAGCTGTTTGGCAGCTCCACTAATATCTGGTCCCACCCAGAATCTTCATCTCCCCGAGCCATGCCTACCCAGTGAGAACACCTGAGGAAGGATCAGGGATTATTGATTCAGATGTATCAACTACGAATTTTTCTTTTCCCAACGACTGGACACACTTACTGAAGTAAAATAAGTATTTATTGTAAGGGTAGAAATAAATTAATACTTGCAAGTGGCAAGTTAAAGAATGGGTTTGGACCTGGTAGGTCCAGTGGCTCACACTATATCAGTGTGACCTTGCTTCTCTCCAAAACTTTGTCCTGCTCAGTGCCTTTGGGGGACCCCATTCACAGGCACAGGCTCTCTCATTGCCCTTGGGCCAACAGCAATTCTAGGCTGACAACCACTTACCATCCATTTTCCAAGAAAGAGTTTCTCCTTTCTTGGGTTCCAAGAAAGTCATGGTTTTAAATGCCTTTGATCTGGCTTGGGTTGCATTCTCATCCTTGACCCATCACCAGAAGATGGAAAATGGGACTGACTAGATGTGGGTTGTAAACCCATCTTCAAGCTGGGTGGAACATTGGGTCATCCTTCTGCAACTGTTTGGACTGGAAGCAGGTGAGATGTAATTCCCAAAGGAAAACTGAGGCACTTGGGCCTGAGAACAGATGCTGGCTGGCAGAAAGCAACAGATTCTAAGTCAATGACAGCTCACTGCACAGCACAGAATCTGACACAAAAGGAAGAAAGGGGTTCACTCAGGGTCAGGGGCTGCAGCTACTCATCCAGTGCTCTCACTGTCCTTCCAAGACTGCAAGAAGTTCTTTCACTTGCTGACAAGTCAGGATCGTTGGTGGTAGTAAACTCAAGTCTCTTTCCTTGGGCATCAGGTCCTCACATCTCAGAGGTGGGCCCAAAACAGCCCATGTGCCCTCAGAAGACACACAGACCTCATTCCTGCCCCTGAGAGGTGGGAGCCCTTGAGTTATGCCATCTCCCTGGCCATATTAATTGCCCATCCCTGAAAAACAATACTGCTCATTTTCCAGTTTCTTCTCTCTCATTTACTAAGTGAAGAAACCAAATGCTAGGGTGGTAAGGAAACTCTTGTGCAATGAAGTAATGGGAGGCTCAAGAATTATTCCATGCCATGGAACCAATAATTGGCAGGCTTTCCAGAGGCCACATGGACGCATATGGCTCTCCAAGACAATGCAGTCTCAGTGTGAACCTCCCATTGTGAGGTCCAGGTGCTCCCATATCTTTGATTCTTAATGAATATGAATGCCAAAAGTTTCTAACGACTGAAAGGACAAAGGATTGCAGGGTCATGGTCTCCTGTATGGTTGTTGTGTCAGGGACACATTCGAATGTTTAGAGGATTATTACTTCTCTTGGCAGCCTATGAGGCTGTGAGGGGGAGGCCTTTTTCTCAACCACATGGATGTTGGTAGTTGAAACTTCTCAAAGGAATGTCTACACTGCCTAGGTAGCTGTTGAATTGCCCGGCATCACGGTCAGCTCTGTAACTATACATGAGGGCCTGGCAATGCCCAGGCTGGACTGAGCTAGAGGACCACAGATGCCTGCCTGGATAGTCAGAGGTCAAGGGCTGTCCTGCCTGAGACCTGATCATCTATTCATGCCCACTCAGATGGGACAAAGGATGACTCCAGTGTCAGGAGGGCCCCACCAGCCCTTAAGAAGGCAACATCTGGGGGCTGGCAGGTCACTGCACCCAGTCCTGTATAAATCCACCCATGTCCACTGAGTACCCTGCTGTCTGGGCTGTGCTGGAACCTGGGGCTGCCCAGGCAGAGTAGGGCCAGCATCACCCTTCCCAGGTTGGAGGGCAGAAGGAAACCATGTATGACTTCTGACACCCTCCCCAATCCTTGACAGAGGTTGAGTTGGGTAAGAAACAGTCCGAGACAAGAACAGACATTTCATTCTTCTCTCAGAGCCCAGGACTGAGGGAAGGGAGGCCAGAAAAACAGTTATTGACCTCAGCTCCCTGACTCCTGTCTGACCCTGGGCAAGTCCTATCCATTCTGGAGGCTTCAGAGAGAAGGAGAGGGGAGGGCAATGAGGGCCAATTGTGCTTAAACATAACTCTAACCTTTACCCTAAGAACCCTAACTTCTAACCTTAACCCCCTAACAACCCTAGACCCTTGCCCCTGACCCATAAACTCTAATCCCCGACCCTGACCCTTTAACCACAACCCTCTACCATGACTCTCCAACAATGACCCATAACCCTAAACCATGGCCCCTGAACCCTCACACTGACTCAACCCAAGACCTAAAGCCTGGCCTAGTGGGTACCAAGGGATGACTGTATGAACTCTCAAATAAACCAAGGAATTAAATCTTCTTGACCATGAATTTAGCAATGGTTTCTTAGATTTGACAGTAAAGCATAAGAAATGAAAGGAAAAAATAGACAAATTGTATTTCCTCAAAATTACAAACCTTTGTGCATCAAAAGAGGCTATCTAGAAAGCAAAAAGACTGCCCACAGAATGGAAGACAATATTGGCACGTTGTATATCTGATAAGACTCTTTACCTAGAATATACCCAGGACTTTTACAACTCATCAACAAAAACACAAACAATAAAATTTTTGAAACAGACAAATGGCTTGCATGGACTGCTCTTCAGGCAAGACATACAAATGGTCAACAAGGACATGAAAAGATGTCAAACATCAGTAGTCATGATGAAAATGCAAATTAAAGCCACGATGTGATGCCCCTTCACACACACTAGAATAAAAATAAATTTTTAAATAAATTTTTAAATATATAAATAAAAATAACAAATGTTGGCAACAATGTAGAGAAATTAGAACCCTTAAAAGTTACTTGTGGAGATGTACAATGGTGCAGTCTATGTGTACAAAACTTTAGCATTTACTCGAAAATATAAAATATAATTACCATGTGGTTCAACAACTCCACTCCTAGACATATACCCAAAAAATTGAAAACAGGTGTTCAAACAAAAACTTGTTCACCAATTATTCATAGCAGCGCTGTTCACAGTAGCCCAAGGTAGAAAAGATTTAAATGTCCATCAGCAGGTAAACAGATAAGCAAAATAAGGTAGACCCATAAGCTGTATTATTCTGTCATATAAAGGAATAAAGTAAAATTATACAGCCGCTGTGGAAAACTGTATGGTGGCTCCTCAAAAACATGGAAAATGTATGATCCCTTGATTCCGTTCCAGGGTGTACACCCAAAATATTAGAAAGCAAGGACTGGAACAGATATTTGTACTCCATATTCATAGCAACATTATTCACAATAGCCAAAAGGTGGAAGCAACACAACACATCCTTCAACAGATGAATGGATAAGTACAGTGTAGTATATACACAATGGAATATGACTCAACCTTTAAAACTAAGGTAATTCTCACACATGCTACAATGTGATGAACCTTGAAGTTATTATGCTAAGTGAAACAAGCCAGACACAGAAAGGACAAACGTTCTATGATTCCACTAGTATGAGGTATCCAGATAAGTCAAATTCAAAGACAAAGTAGAATAAGGTTGCCAGAGGTTGAGGTGAGTTAGTGTTTAATGGCTATGGTTTCACATGGGGAAAATAAAGTTCTGGAGATGGATGGTGAGGATATTTTTACAACAATGTGAATGTAGTTAACGCCATAGCACTGTACACTTAAAAATGGTTTAAATGGGTCTTCCCTCGTGGCACAGTGGTTAAGAATCCGCCTGCCAATGCAGGGGACACGGGTTCAAGCACTGGTCCTGGAAGATCCCGCATGCCGTGGAGCAACTAAGCCCATGCACCACAAATACTGAGCCTGCGCTCTAGAGCCCGTGCTCCGCAAGAGAAGCCACCGCAATGAGAAGCCTGCACACAGCAACTAAGAGTAGCCCCCGCTCGCTGCAACTAGAGAAAGCCTGCACACAGCAACAAACACCCGACACAGCCAAAAAATAAAATAAAATAATTTTTTAAAAAAGCTTTAAAAAATGGTTTAAGTGGTAAATGTTATGTGTTTTTAATCACAATGGAAAAAATGAATGAAAAAATGATCAATGTTACAATGTGGATAAACATTGAAAACATCCTAAGTGAAAGAAGCCATACAGAAAAACCACCCAGATCATGCTCATCTTGTACACTTTAAATCCAGCAAGGTTTTTAAAGTGAGGAAAAGCCCCAGTGATGGTTCCAAGAAAAGAGATTCGAATGGAAAAATACGTTTCCACAAAGCTGGGGCAGCTGGTGAAAGTTGAAGCAGGTCTGGGGATAGGATTATAATGTGGAAACCATAATTATTCCCCATTTTGGGGTTATGTGCTGGTTCCCTGGGAGAGTGGCCCTCCCACTCTCACAGGGTAAAACAAACTGGAGTATTTTGTGAATGTGGAAAACTTGATACTGCTATTTGAAGTTTTTTATACACTTGAAATTTACTAGAAAATAAAGTGCTTATCAAACAACCATGTCGTACCACGCCAGAAATACAGACATCAAACTTTGTTATAGATGCCAAGCTCTACCCAGATCCAGCTCACCCACAGTGGTGATGCCAATCACCCTTGTAGGAGGCCACATACTACAAGAGGCACCGTGGGAAGATTATATTGGGAGCCACTATGTCTTGGGTGCTGTGGATGACCTAGATGTAGTTGAAACAGTGGGATTTCTGAATTCTAGTTTTCCACATTCAACCACCAAAAATCTGTTACAACTAAAAAATGAATTCAGTAAAGCTGCAGGATACAAAAGAAAGAAAAAATCAATGCACAAAAATCATTTGTGATTCTATACACTGATAATGAACCATCAGAAAAAGAATTTTAAAAAAAAAATCCCACTTACAATTGCATCCAAAAAGATAACTAGGAGTAAATTTAACCAAGGCCGTGAAGGATCTGAACACTGAAAACTGGAAGACACTGATAAAGGAAACTGAACAGACAAAAATAAATGGAAAGATACCCTGTGCTCATGGGTAAAAAGAATAGTGTGAAAATATGCATTCTAAGGTGGGACTTCCCTGGCAGTCCAGGGGTTGGGACTCTGAGCTCCCACTGCAGGGGGCACAGGTTCGATCCCTGGTTGGGGAACTAAGATCCCGCATCCTGCATGCCACATGGTGTGGCCCAAAAAGTTTTTTTAATTTTAAAAAAATATGCATTCTAGCCAAATTAATGTACACATTCAACACAATCCCTACCAAAAGTCCAAAGACATTTTCCATAGAAACAGAGCAAACAATCTTAAGATGTGTGTGGAACCACAAAGGACCCAGAAGAGCCAAAGCCACCCTGAGGAAGGAGAATGGGCTGGAGGCATCTCGCTCCCTGACTTCACACTTCATTACGAAGCTACATTCCCAAAAATGTGTGGAATTGGCACAAAAACAGGCGCACAGACCAGAGGAACAGAGCAGAGAGCCCAGGAACCAACCTACAGGTATGTGATCAGTTAATTCACAAGCAAGGAGCCAAGAACATACACCAGGGAAAGGACAGTCCCCTCAGTGAACGGTGCTGGGAAAACCGGATGCCACTCGCCAAAGAACAACACTGCACTCTGTCTACACCACACACAGAAGCGGCCCAAAACCCAGTTTTCCACATCAAGCCCTTCCTCTCCTGGGTCCTCTGAAGACAGACACCCTCAGCGGTCAGCAATGCACAGGAACCTTCTCCCCACATTTCCTCACCTTTTCCCTCAGTGGTGTCACCTCCCGGCAGGTCCTGAGGAGACCAGGTTCCTCTCAGCATGAACTGGACCCCACAGTGTCCCAAAGCTGAAGCCTCAGGGGGTCCTTAGGAGACTCGGCTTCCGTTAGTGTGGACTCGACCCCAGCTTGTCCTGAAGCCCGGCCGTCAGCGTGGACGCAACCCGCGTGTCCCAGAAGCCAAAGGCCCAGTGGGTCCTAAGGAGACAAGGCTCCTCTAAGCATGAACGTGAACAGCATGATCTGAACAGACATCCCGCCATAAAAAGATATACAGATGGTAAAAATCATACAGAAACAAGCTCAACATCATATACCATTAGGGAATTACAAATTAAAATCATGAGATATCACAGCATACCTATTAGCACTGCTAAACTCCAAAAATATGAAAATACCAATTGCTAGAGGGTGAGGAACAAAAGGAGCTCTCCTTCATAGCTGGGGGGATGCATGTGCAGCCACTTTGTAAGACAATTTGGCAGGTTTTTCCAAACCTAAACAAGTCTCACGTTGGGATCCAACAATCATGCTTCCAGTATTCAGGCAACTGCTTTGAAAATCTATGTCCAAATGCAAACAAGGACGCAATTATGCACAGCAGCACTTTCATAATGGCTAAAAACTTGAAGAAATCAGGATATCCTTCAAAAGATGAATGTATAAGCAAATTGGGGTACATCCATGTCAAGGCGAGTAGAATATGCCACCCCAAAATATGTCTCTCTGGCATAAGGATTATTGGTCTGCTTTTTTTTAAAAAAAGGGGCTTCCCTGGAGGCTCAGTGGTTAAGAGTCTGCCTGCCAATGCAGGGGACACGGGTTCGAGCCCTGGTCCGGGAAGATCCCACATGCCGCAGAGCAACTAAGCCCGTGCTCCACAACTACTGAGCCTGCGCTCTAGAGCCCACGAGCCACAACTATTGACCCCGTGTGTCACAACTACTGAAGCCTGCACACCTAGAGCCTGTGCTCCGTGACAAGAAAAGCCACAATGAGAAGCCCATGCACTGCAAAGAAAAGTAGCCCCTGCTCGCCACAACCAGAGAAAAGCCTGCACGCAGCAATGAAGACCCAATGCAGCCAAAAATACAATAATATATCCAATAAAAATATCTCAGAAAACTGAGACTGCTGTTTTATGAAAGACATTTACAATACAGAAGTCTCCATTTATAAGGGTATGTCCCTCTTTGCACCAAAAATGGAAGGATAATTAAATCTTAAGTAACTCTTTTCAATGGAGAAGTCCTGACTTAAATGTGCAAACAATCATACCCTTGCTTACTGTGCTTTGCATGATAACCTGCCATAAGTGGTCTTCCCCCCTTCCCCAGCATATTTCTTCTGTTTTTAGCTGAAGAGGTATTTAAGGGGATGGTTTTGGTCATTTCAGGGAGTGATCAGTTTTCCTTGCTATCCCCCCTGTATTCAGAAGGTATACATGTAATTAAACTTCTGCTTTTCTCCTGGTAATCTGTCTTTTATTTCAGGGGCAGGGGGGCCTCAACCAAGAACCTAGAAAAGTAGAGGGAAAATTGTTTTTCCGCCCATACACATGCAGTGGAATACTACTCAGCAGAAAGGAATGCACCATCAGCCTATGGAAAGACATGGATAAATCCTCAGTATATACTGCTACGTGAAAGCATCCAGGCTGAGGAGGCTGACCACAGTATGACCCCATTGGTGACACTCTGGGAAAGGCAAAGCTACACAGATGATAAGCAGATCATGCGGTGGGGGGTTTGAAGTATTCCATGTGACACTCTAGGATGGATACCTGTCACTATGCATTTGTCTAAACCCATAGATGTGTGTAGCCCAAGGGGCCAATCATAATCTATTCAAATTTAGTTATTTAGGATGTAGGAGTGTTGCAGGATGGAATACATTATGTGACAGAGTCTAACTGTATTAGAAATATATGGAAACAACTCACCGTAGGGGATGGGATAATAGGTGCTGACCTAAGTTACCTTTGGAAATGAATGGAATCTGTAGATTAAAGGCAAAATGGGGCTTCCCTGGTGGCGCAGTGGTTGAGAATCTGCCTGCTGATGCAGGGGACACGGGTTCGAGCCCTGGTCTGGGAAGATCCCACATGCCACGGAGCAGCTGGGCCCGTGAGCCACAATTGCTGAGCCTGCGCGTCTGGAGCCTGTGCCCCGCGACGGGAGGGGCCGCGATAGAGAAAGGCCCGCGCACCGCGATGAAGGGCGGTCCCCGCACCGCGATGAAGAGTGGCCCCCGCTTGCCGCAACTGGAGAAAGCCCTCGCACGAACCGAAGACCCAACACAGCCAAAAATAAATAAATAAATAAATAATAATAAATTAAAAAAAAAAAAAAAAAAAGGCAAAATGGACCGTATATAAACAGTGGGCTTTATTTTACGAAGTTCTTTCCAGGGTGTAGTAGCTAACAACTCTGAAACCTCTGCAGATGTAACCTGGAAAGGAGCAATGCATACAGAAATGGCAGATGGTGGGAGCCAGGCTCCTCATTGTGGGAGCGGGAAGTTACAGATAAGCAAGGGGAGAGCCTCTGCCCTCGTAATGCTGGATCTGGGCTTCCTGGGCGGATGTTGACTGGCCGGGGGAAACACACAGATCTTCACGCTGGGAAGACCCTGAAGACACAGGAACATCACGCCCCATCTTTCCACCCATACCTGCTAGAAACACTCAGCCCTCCATCATCAGTCAATTGCAGCGTTTAAGACATTCTCGCCCCCAGGCAGATAAAGGAACATGAGGGTCTTGCTTACCCGTAAGCTGTCCCAGAATCCAGGCCCTGGGGGTGGAGCCAGGTTGGGGGTGCCTGGGCCTCTGACCAGCAGGTGAGAGGAAGGAGGAAGACCAGTCCTGAGGACAGAGGTTCCCTCAAGTCTGTGAGCCCAGGAGCCCCGATGGGATTCATTCCCATTGAGGACATGGGCGTGGTCTGCAGTGGTTCTGTGTTCCCCCTGGGCCCCTTTGATGAAGCCATGGCAGCACTGGGCCCAGACATCTACTGGCAGTGTCTCAAACTCTGACACAGTGGTTTTACAAAGGAACAAGAGAATGGAGCTGAGCCCCTGACGGCCACTCCTTTCTGGCTCTGAGTTGCTTCCAACAGGACCACAGTCACCTGCACATAGTCTGCTGTGACCTACCTGCCCCCATTGGCCTTTCCTCTCCCTCCCTGCGATGATTCCCGTGACATTTCCAGCCTCGACCCCTCTCGCAGGCCAGACGCCTCTGTCCAGTCACTGCACCCCCATCTCACCTTGGGGGCTAACAGGCCCCTCAGAGGACTGGGATCCTGCAGCTCTCCACACCCAGGAGCAGCCCCACCTTCCCAGGTTGCCAAGCCCAGGCACCGGGTGTAACCGAGCAGGACCCTACGGGGCCTTCCCAGGACAGACCCCTCCCCGACATCCTCTGCTGTAGCTCCTCTCTGAAGTACCTGGATAACAGTATCTGATGCACGCTTCCTGAGTTGTTTTACAGATGCTGAAACCACCACCAAACGGAAGAAATTAACTACCTGATGATCTTGAACAGGTAGCCCCGGAACTTCTGGTGCCTAAGAATTTATAATGTTAACCGCCTGTTACCTCACCATCAACCAGAGAATTGTGCACCAGCTGATCGCATACCCTGCGACCCCCCTCCTTCACTTGGCCTTTAAAATTCCTTTGCTGAAATCCTTCAGGGAGTTTGGGGTTTTAGAGCACAGGCCACCTGGCCTCCTTGTATTGGCACTCTTACAATTAAAGCTGCACTTCCCTTCACCACACCCAGTGTCAGTAGACTGGCTTTACTGCACTCGGGCAAGTGGCCCCAAGTTTCATTCGGTAACACTGGGGTCTCCCAGGCTCCCACTCTCCTTGTGCCCCACTGACTGTCATCTGCTCCTCCAGAGTCTTGTTGCAGCAAAAATAGAAATGAAGTTTTCCCTCCCCTGAGAACAAGGAAAACAAAGGGAACAGTGAATAGGCTAGAGAAGAAACATAATCTGGCCTGAAAGAGTTAATCACTCCTTGTTTTACTTTGTCACTAATTTGTAGTAACTAGATGTGTACTTTACAAAGCTAATCTCACTCCCTGACACTATGTAATTTACCTCTGGCACCCATTACCCCTAACTCTGTGTGAGATACATCCCCTGCCTCTCACTCCCTAACCTTATTATGTCCAGCACTTACATTCTATACGCCCTTCATAACAAGTCACCCCCTATAGTTTTTGCATTTCAGAAACAAGGTCGCCGGTCGATAAACCAGAGGCAAACGGACGCAATTACCAGACTGCTGGACCCCAATTACCGGGCAGCCTGATGCCAACTATGACTGTTTTGAAATAATGCAAAGGAAAGGAGGAATGCAAGACCTTCACTACTTCGATCCTCATCCTATACCCCGGACTGCGAGAGCCCCACGTATAAAATCTTCCCTGATTCTCAAGGAGGGGTGCCCAGTTCTTGAGGCGCTAGCCGGCTGTGTCTTCCCTGTTGTCTGGCAGAAGAATAAAGCCATTTCTCTCTTCCTCCAAAATTCCTGTCTCCGTATTTCTGTTTGGCCTCGGTGCACAGGGAAGCCGAGATTTCGACAGCAGTCTGTGGCCAGTTCCCACACTAATTCACCTCTACGCCCACAGTCCTGGCCCAAGCCCGATCTTGTGCCTGGTTCCTCCATCAGGCCCTGACAGAACTCCCTGCCCGCACGGTGCACCTCACATCCCACCCCAATGTGGCCTTTCTGAAGCATAAACGAGACTGTGACTCTCCCCCACCTGTAATCCCCCAAACGTTTCCCCACTTTCGCTAGGGTATCTGCTGGGAGAGACATCTGCCAAGGCCCTGAGAGTCCCCGGCATCCCCACTAGGCTGCTGGCTCCTGAGTTCCCTGACAATGAGCACTTCAGCGGCCAGGCGACACGGCAGGAAACCCCAGAACTGCTCACCTCAGGAGGGGACTGGCACGGCCACGGCCTGATCAGAGAGAGCAGAGAAGGGCTCCCCAGCTGGGACACAGACTCTGCACGAGTGGCCTCTCCCTGAGCCACTACATCACCTCGTGTGACCTGAGGGAAGGAAGGACCGAAGCACACTTGGCTCCTAAGGAGGATGGGATAGGCTCAGCCATGCCCCCCAAATTCACATGCTGAATCCCTAACCCCCAGGACCCCAGGATGTGGCTGTATTTGGAGATGGGATTTTTAAAGAGGTGATCAAGGTAAAAATGAGGTTACTAGGGTGGATCTTAATCCAACAGGATTGGTGTCCTACAAGAAGAGATTAGGACATAGATAGGCACAGGGGGAGACCACATGAGGACCTGGGGAGAAGATGTCTGTCTAAGTAACAAATAGAGAGGCCTCAGGAGAAACCAGCCTGCATACACCTTGATCTCAGACAGCATCCAGGACTGGGAGATAGGTCTGTTATTCAAGCTGCACAGTCTGTGGTATTTGTTACAGCGGTCCTGAGCAGACTCACACACAGGGTAACTCAGGGCTCAGACTGGACAGAGCCCCCTCTCCATCCCCCTGTACGGGAGTTACAGGATCCTCAGGAACTGAGGAGGGGGTCCCTGAGGAGAGGCACAAGATAGAAGGTGCTACGCATTAACATGACTGCATTCATGTTAAACATGCCTGAAGTCCATTCACACGAGATGGTTTTGTCCTGTATGTACATCGGCACCTTCGGTCTGAACTGCAGATCTTTAGCTTCACCACCTCCACTGAGAGCATTAGCTTCACCTACTGTGGGCCATCTCCTATAGGATTTCCAGAACCACAAAGCATCGAACCTTCACAGGACCGAGTCTGTGCTCTAGCGTCTGGGCGACCCTCACAGCAGGGCCGCGCAGCTACCCATCAGGACCCATTTCCCTTTTTCCTGTTCACAGCTACCCTGCACCTCCCAGCCTTCCCACTCCTTACAGCTAGGGCGTAGTGTCTCGTGTTACCAAGGGGAAGGGGTGGAGGTGTTGAGGGCTTGGCCAGCCTGCATCCTAGGACAGAGAGCATGATGCCCACCTGGTCACCCCACCCTGCTGGTTGGAACCCTCACCTGGAAGCAGGGAGGAGAAACAAGGGGGACAGAGCCTGGGACCTGACACCCACCTGCCCTGGACTGTCACAAGAAGGGGAAAGAGACAGCTTGAGCTTCAGCCCAGTTTTGGGAGACACTTTGTCCAGCAACAAACTTCTGCCTTAAAAGCCAAGGTGCTTTACAAACCCCTCCCCAGCTGTCACAGAAAGTCAGGCTTAATCTCATCACACTTTTCTCAAACCCCAGCTCACGCTGAGACCACCTCTCAGGTGATGGTGCTTCAGAGCAGACCCTTTACAAGATCTCTGGAGTTCAGCTCTCCCAGCCCTGCCTTCAGTTTAAGGGAGAAGTTTCCTTGACAAACCTGCTCAGTTTCCTTGACAACCAAGCTTCGCAATCTCCCAAACTCTTCTCCTTCAAACATTCCTATCCTAGGCTTGATGAGCCTAAAGTGACTAGTGCTGTCATCATGTGCCAGAGAGTGACTCCTCCAAGCTCGTAGTTACTGGTTACATGATGCTATTGATGACGAAATCCCAAAAGAGCCAGCTTTGCAAGGTAACCACTTCTGGACTCGGCACTGGGTCCCTTTCCACGGACAGAGTCGAGTGGCTGTTTCCACGGGCCCCGTGGTGGAAGAGCTCACCTAATGCAGCCAGGACTTCATCCCTTCCAGGTGATTCCAGGGTCCTCATTCTACCCAGACCCCCACCCACATGGCTGCTGTCTGTGCCAGTCTATACGGGACCTTGGTAATCTCCTAAAATGAGGGTGATTTTATACACAGGTAATGGGTTGAATGCTGGCCCCAAAAGATGTGTCCGCCGAGAATACGTGAACAACACCATATCTGGGAAAAGGGTCCCTGTATATGTAGTTAAGGATCTCAAGGTGAGGTCATCTTGGGTTAGGGTGGCCCTCAATCCAACTGAGAGAGTCCTTATGAGAGACAAAAGAGGAGAGGCACAGACACAGAGGAGAAGCCACGTGAATACAGAGGCAGAGACGGGAGGGATGCAGTCATGAGCCTGGGGACGCCTGGAGCCCCCAGAAGCTGGAAAAGGCAGGAAGAACCCTATCCTGGAGCCTTTGGAGAGGCTTCCGTCCTCCAACACCCTGATCTCAGATGTCTGGTCTACAGGACTGGGGGACGATGAATTCCTGTTGTTTTAAACCACCCAGCTTGTGGTCATTTGTTACAGAAGCCACAGAACAGTCACACAGACCCTGCTCTGTAGGATCCTGGAAGTGCGGGTCTCATTAAAGGCCAACAAAGGCTGGATCGCAGAGCCCTGAGAGTCAGCATTGGGCCCCAGAAATCCTAAAGCAGTGGCTGGACACCAGAACGTTGAGGGGTCAGTTGGAAGCCCATCCCTAAGGGTGCCGGCTGCACATGGCCTCCCCAGGTTTTTACGCCTGTACATGCATAAAATAAGTATTTCCATCCTGATTCAGGACCTCTGATATCACCGTTCACATGGCTAATTAAGAACCCACTAGTTACACCGATGAAAACCCTATCAGGACACTTGCTCCAGTGGTAAACAATTCTGAAGTTGGTCACAGCTGGGGAATCGTCTCCCATGCAGCCAGCAGCCCCCACACAAGGAGCGTCCTCATTGCAAAGCTGGGGGACCATGAGGAGGCGTTTCTGAGTAAATGTGAGCTGAGCCCCAGGCCAGCTGCTGCTGAACTTTTCCCACCCTTCCCAGGTAAAACACCGGAATGTATGCAAGGACTTGAAAGCCTAGAGGAAGGGGCTTGGAATCACACCAGCGACAACACGCAGGCTGACTTGGTGCCTGCAGGCCAGCCAGGATGGTCCTGGCCCCAGGCGCTCTTCTGGAAGCTTTCCATTTCCCTGTCTGAGGTACCCCTTCTGTCCCGGCCCCCACTGCTTTTTTCCTTCCTCACCTCTGCCAGGGGAGAAATTCCAGCAGCAGGTATGGGTGACACATCCTCTTCTTTAGCAGGTGGCAGCCCGGCAACTCCTGCAGAAAGTCCAGCAGAGCCCCACTCACACCGGGCCACCCACAAAGCCATGGGTCCTACTCCTTCCCACCAGCCCAGCCCCGAGACTGCTGACGGGGCAGAGAATATGGCGTCAGGCACAGCTGCAGGTACGCTTGCTGCCTGGAGGGGTGTTTATATTGACCTCAACCCAGGCACACCTGGTGAAGGCTGGCTGGCCGGATCAGGCTGCCCAGGTCAGCCAATCCTCGCCCCTCAGAGGCTCAGAGTTGCAGAAAGTGGGTCTTGCTGCACCGGCCAGATCCAAGAAACAGATGTAGGGTCCCGAGAGTCAGGATAGACAAGGGGCGGCAGCCCTGGCTTGTTTTCTAATCATTTTATCTGGTCCATGAGTGGGAGACAACTTCAAGAAGACCCTCTCCTAATGAGAGGAACCCAGGAGTCAGGGAGAGGAGGGGTGGTGGGTGGAGACAGAGGCCTGGTGCCCCGGCTGCAGTGGAAACCCCTGGAAGACCAGGTGGAGGGAGGCCTCACAGAGTGAAGCCTAGGGTCTCAGACCTGTCGGAGCTGCTGTTTGTTAGTTCAAGCCCTGCTCTGAGGTTCTCTGTGTCAGCTCTGAGTGACAGGTGTGCTGGGGGTGCTCTGCAATGAGGGCTATGTGCACGGTTCCTGTGTGCCCAGCCCTGCCGGGGTACCTGTCCAGGGGAGCTCCATATCCAGGGAGGGGCCTGACCACGAGAGCACCGTGGGCTGCTGGGTACCTGCCCAGGTGAGCTCCATATCCTGGGAGGGGCATGACCATGAGAGCCCCGTGGGCTGCTGGGTACCTGCCCAGGTGAGCTCCATATCCTGGGAGGGGCCTGACTACGAGAGCCCCGTGAGCTGCTGGGTACCTGCTCAGGTGAACTCCATATCCTGGAAGGGGCCTGACCACAAGGGCCCCGTGGGCTGCTGGGTACCTGCTCAGGTGAGCTCCATATCCTGGGAGGGGCCTGACCACGAGAGCCCCGTGGGCTGCTGGGTACCTGCCCAGGTGACCTCTATATCCTGGGAGGGGCCTGACTACGAGAGCCCCGTGGGCTGCTGGGTACCTGCTCAGGTGAGCTCTATATCCTGGGAAGGGCCTGACTACACGAACTCCATGAGATGCTGGGTACCTGCTCAGGTGAGCTCTGTATCCTGGGAGGGGCCTGACCATGAGAGCCCCTTGGACTGCTGGGTACCTGCTCAGGTGAGCTCCATATCCTGGGAGGGGCCTGACCATGAGAGCCCTGGGTGCTGGGAGAGGGGCGTGTGTATGAGCGTCCTCTCTGTGCAGCCGGCACAGAGTTGCTTAGCAACTTCCCTGTGGGCGGTGCTGGGATGAAATGAGAACCAGGAGATGCTGCAGGCCCCATGAACCCCTGTCCATCCAGAGTGATGAGGTCAGTAGGTGGGTGCTGGCCACTATGCTGCATGAGGGAGGCCCCACGGGTACCTCTTGTGTCTTCCGCCTGACACCATGGAGGTCTCCCCAGGACAGAGCAGACAGCCTGCCTGGGGCAGGTGGGAGCTCCTGGTGATGCTGCAGGGGACATGAGAGGGACGGACCAGGCAGGAGGGGGTGGGAGCCCAGGCAGAGCCATGGGGCTCGGGGCCGAGGGGGCTTTTCTGGGTCTGAGCTGGGAGCGGACGTGCAGGTGGTGAGTGTGATCCAGGAAAGCTGCCGTGGTGACGTGAGGCTGAACCTGCTTCAGAGTGACAAGCTTTCCGGGTGATCCCAGAACAGGATAGTGAGACAGATCCTGTTAGAAGAAGGTAAGTGAATCCCCCCAAGAGGAGGCTCTGTGAGCTGGTCCCGGGAGGGGGGCGAAGGGAACAGGTGTGGAAGCTGTGGGGAGTGGGCAGTCCCCCTGGGCGGGCGGCGGGTGCAGACCCCACTCCGTGGTCCCACAGCTTGCTTCCGGCTGGATTACTTGGCCTCTCGGAGCCTCAGCTTCCTGGTCTGCTTGTGGGGTGATGGTAGCGTGGACTGACTAGTAATTTGCTCAGAACAGGGTAGAAAGGGGTCTAGTGGAAATTCTATGGAACACCATCAGTATGGGAATCGCAGGTCCTGTTTCCCGCAGGTCTGTTTTCAGGATCAGGAGAGCAAATCCGAGCAGACTTGCAGCAGAGCCTGGGGATGGGCTCCGTTCGGTGGGTCCCCCGGTTTCCTGAATCTCGGAAGGAGCAGCTCCAGTGGGCAGTGGCAGTTTCATTCCACACCTGGAAACATCCAAACCTCAAGGACCAGCAGCCCCCGAGCCCTGTGTCTGGGCCCCCAGGAGGCAGACGGCATACGCCGGCCTCCTCCTCCCTCTTCCTGCCCAGAACATTCGAGGTCCAGGCCATCATTAGGGAGAAGCAGGGATGGGGGTGTCCCATGTAGGAAGAGAACACGGAGCAGCTTGTGTACATGGACGTCCACACCAGGAATGTGGGTTGGTGTGACACGGGCACTGGGAAGGGCAGACGGTGGGCTGAGGAAGCAGGGCGGGGCCGGGGGTCCCGAGGAGGGGGTGTGCGAGCTTTGCCTGTGCCGGGCCTCAGACTTCACGGGGCTTCCCTCCCCTGGTCACTGGGGAGGAGGAGCCGAGCAGCATTGGTGGGGTGACCACTTGCGTCCCCAGGCCCTGCCAGCATCAGACCTTCAGGTTCCGGGTCGGGGAGCCTGAGGAGCGCAGGTCCAGCCATGCCCGCCAGGGAGGCCTGGAGGGGTCGGGCGGGAAGCACTGGTTTGGTCATCCCCTGTGCGGAAGCTTCCGAGCCAGTGTCCAGTGGGAGCTCTCACCTCGCACGTGGGTTTCACGTCCACAGCTCAGATCACCTTCTAGCCGCTTGGTTTGTTTTCTAGACACAAAGTCTTAATATCTCCTATGTCCCCTGCCCGTGAAAAGGCACGTCTGATCTGGCACCAGGTGCAGCCTCTGGTCCCTCCTGACTGGACGCCCAGCAGCCAGTGTCACCGCATCATGACTGTCAGGGGGTGTCAGGCGTGGGGGGACGAGAGCACACGGTCCAGGCCCACGAGGGGCCGTGCCATCCACGGAGCTGGTGCTGTGGCTGTACGTGTGCCATGCCCCCACCCCACGGGCAGAGACCACCGTCCCCTTACAGACTGTTACCAAGTGAAGTCACATGGACCCTGCTCAGGCCCGAGCCTGGCGAGGCGCTCTGCCTCAGTGGGGAAGTTCTCCTTTTTCCATGTGGGTTCAAGTAAGCAAATAACAAAACCAAAGCTGAGACCAACACAGCACAGGCTCTGGAGAAGCGGGAATTAAGTTCACAGATCAACTTCTCGGCCTTCTGGAGAGAGTGGTTTAATTTGAAAGAGTAAAGACAAAAGGAGGAGGAGTGCGGCTAATGATGGGGATGAAGAGGCCTTCTGGGGAAGGGGCGGGGCTTTTTCCAAGGGGGTGGGGTACCACCTCCTTTCACCCGTCTTTGGTCCTTCATGTCCAGTCATGGCCACTGGTAGGTGTGTCACTTAATATGCTGATATAGTAAATTCAACATGTGATGAGACTCAGGGTCTGTTGGAGGTCACATTCGTTGCCATCTTGGTCCCAGCTGGTTCCATCTGTTTGTTTGTTTGTAGTTTCCTTTCTTATCTCTGGACCCCTTAACTTAAATACTTAGGTGAAATCCTGCTGAAGTTGGGGGGTGGAGGACAGCCCTGTGAAAAGTGGGTCCACGGGTTCTGAGCAGGGCCTGGAGCAGCTCTGACAACAAGAGGAGGAGGCTGAGACGGACGGTCATTCTGACGCCCACACTGGGGCCTGTGGTCGGCATGTGGAGGTGGTCAGTTGGGGCACGTGTCAGGGACTGTTCTCGGTGTTTACACAGAAGATGTGAACGTGGGCCCAGATGCAGAGCTGCCTGCAGACGCTGCTACAGAACCCCCTGATTCTTTCCTGAGAAAACTGGTGGGGGGGCATTCAGGCAACAGGGCAAACAGCTTGCTCTGGACGTTCTTGTGGGGAAGTGGGGACTTAGCAACAGGGGCTCAGCCCGCATAACCCCAGAAGCCCTCCCAGGACAGCCCCAGAACCGCTTCTGGAATGGCAAGGAGAAGTGGGTCTTCCACCTACAAGACGTGGAGGAAAGGGCTGGGGTCTGCAGGGCCACCCTCACCTTCAGGGACTGGCTGGGTGGCTCACAGGACCCAGCACATTCTTGTGGCTTGTGTGCTCACAGCTGAGATGGGTCACAGCACGCAGTAGGGATGCACGGGAGGGAGGGCCCCTGCTCTGGTCACCTCATGACCCTTCATGCCCACTCCTTCCCTCGAGGGTCTCTAGGGTGGATCTTCCCCCAGCGACGAAGGCCAGAACCATGACAGTTACCCGCACCCCCGTCCCCCCAGGGAAGCTCACTAGAGGCTTGACATCCGGCTGGGGGCTGGTCACGTGGTGTTGTCTGCCCTCACCCTCCAAAATGCCAGTGCCCAGAAGGGGAGCTGGGGCTCAGCATGAACCACATGGTTTGTGCAAACAGCACAAGCGCAGGGAGCTGCCCCTAAAGGGAGGTGGGATGGTTTAGATAAGGGCAGGGAGCTGCTCACCAGTTGCATTAGCTTTCCGGGGCAGCTGTGACAAACGACCACAAACGGAGGCTCAGAGCAACAGAAACCTGTCCTCTCTCAGTCCTGGAGGCCAGACGTCTGAGGTCAAGTTGTTCCAGGGCCGCGCTCCCTCCGGAGGCTCCAGGGGAGGGTCCTGCCTGCCTCTTCCAGGTTCTGGGGGCTCCAGACATCCCTGGGCTTGTGGCCGCATCCCTCCCATCTCTACCTCCCTCTTCACATGGTGTCTCCTGTGTGTCTGTATCTCTCCGCTTGTCTCTTAGAAGGACACTGTCCCTGATTTAGGGCCACCCTGATCCAGGATGACCTCATCTTCAGATCCGTAACTAATTATACCTGAAAAGACCTTACTTCCAAATGAGGTTCCATTCTCAGATTCTGGGGGGCATGACGTGGACATAACTTCTGGGGGACCCCCATTCAACCCACTATAGCACCCAGTTCCCAGATGCCAGCCGACCTTCCTCAGGACAGCATCAGACTGGTGATGTTCTGTCTTTCTGCACGGAGTTGCCTCTTGTTTCTTGTGGTAACAGTGAGGTTGGGTGGGGGTCGCTGCGGCTGACCTCCCGGTCATTCCAGGGACCACGCTGACGTGTCCTTCCTGGGAGAGTGCGAGCACGGCCAGGGCTCCCTGTGAACACTCCACACTGACCACTCGGTGGTCAGACACCTGCATGGGCTGGACCAGTCCCCGGCACATTCTACCACATCCACAGCCTTGTGGACTCTGTGCAGGCCTATGACCAGGAGGTGGGGACCGGCAGGATGGGTGGGAGCCCTCCTGCCTGCCACGTGGCCTCCAGCCCACCACAGACTCTCCAGTCCTGCCATGGACACCCCCATCGCATTAACCCCCAAGAGGGCTTCTGGGAGGGGTGAGAATTCGACCATGAAGAAGACAGGGCAGGCCCTAACTGCAGCAGGTGAAGGCAAGGACTGGGGGTGCTTGGCTATTTGTCCCCCAAAGACCCAGGATGTGGGCTCTGACTTGAGGGGTCCACCTCCACCTGGGCTCACCTGGGGGGTCGCTGCAGGGAGAGCATGTCCTTGGGTGATTTTCCAACTCTCCCCACATC
Organism: Balaenoptera acutorostrata; assembly: GCF_949987535.1. Classification (NCBI taxonomy): domain Eukaryota; kingdom Metazoa; phylum Chordata; class Mammalia; order Artiodactyla; family Balaenopteridae; genus Balaenoptera; species Balaenoptera acutorostrata. Next base: position 43,540,668 of record NC_080067.1, on the reverse strand, counting down.
AGCCCCACCCCCTGGGCACCCCTGACCCCATTAATAGTCTTTAAATAGTGTCTCTCACCCAACAGACCTGCATGGGAGATTTTAATATTGTGTGGGAGTCCAGCGACCAGCGCCCATGTGTCCTGGGTGTCTTGGGAGGGGAAGGAGCCTCGCTCCCACATTCCTGCCCCAGTGCACCTGGGGTCGGGGGCAGCAGACCCAGGCTTTGTTCCGGCAGAAGCTCCCTTTCTGTGAACAAGGCTTCCCCCTATCCCATTATCCTCACTGGAGGCTCAGGAGGCCACAGCATCGGGGCACCTCCAGCACCAGGACTCCACCCTAGGGAATTTCTCAAGAGCAGGGACCAGGCCTGGAGGTGGAGAGGAGGAGGGAGCCAGCCTCTTCAGGATCCCCGGGGCTAGGATGCCTCCTACCCAGGAGGGCCTTGGACTCAGTTAAACTTCCATCTGGGGTCTCCTACCCTCCCCTGGTATAGGGGCCCTTCATATTCCAGGGCCCCAAGATCCTCCCCACAGCCTTCTGACCCCACCTGCAGAGTCGGGGACCCAGAGACCCCCTCCCCGGGTTCTTTTTTCTTGGAGGCTCCCAGAATTCCCTGAAGATGTTATACTCAGGGTTTATTATGCTGAAGGATGCAAGTTAAAATCAGCAAGGATGGGGGGATGAGCAGGGTCCAGCTTCCTCGGTTGTGGCAGCCCAGGGAAGCCCACCTGAGTCCTGAAGTGCAGGGTTTATTGGGGTCTGTCACGTCAATGTGGGGACCACCATGTGCCTGAACTTGGCCTCCAGCCCCTGGGGGCGACTCAGGAAGCCCCACCGTGTATCACGCTGTCAGCACAGAGCAGCCTGGAGCGAGGCCCACGGAGCATGGACACTCCCAAAAGACTCAAGGTGACCTCCTAGAGCCAGGAGCAGAGGCCCGGCCTCTCTGTGGGCAGGTGAACACACACCACACAGACCCTGGTACAGTGTCCTTTCTGTGTGGTCAGCATGGGTGCCTGTGGGTCAGCAAGTGTCTGTGTGTCTCAGCCTGTAACCACAGACCACACTGTCCTGCTCTGCTCCCAAGAGCGAGGCCAATGGAGAGACAACGTGGGTGGGAACAAAGCCGGGTCATGGTCAGGCTGGGTGAGAAATGGTCCGAGGAGCGAGAACCCGGCTGCCCTTGCCTGGTGAGCCGAGAGCTGACGTCCGACCTGTGGTCAGTCCATCTCCCCACATCCCGAGGTAGAGCTGCCTTTCCTGCACCCTGGGGCAGGGTCATGCCTGTGTATACAGCAGGACGCACAGCAGTGCACACAGCAGGCCTGATGCCTGCCCTTGGCATGTAGTCGGGGGCTTGGTGAGGGTGGAACATCCCGACAGGACGTGGGCCGACCCCAGTGAGGATGTAGGGGTGAAGTGTTTGGGAGCCTCTGGAGGGAACCCTCACCTGTCTGCACAGGTGGATTGAGGACACAGACCAAGGGTGGGCAGGCGGGGAGCCCAGTCCTGGGTCATCCCTGAGGCTGGAGGAGGGGTGTGGAGCGGGGGGTGATGGCGGTGGGGAGGAGGGCCTGATCACAGGACAGTGAGGAGACAGAGGATCCGAGGCAGTGGGGAAGGTGAAGACTGTGCCTGATGGGAGGACGAAGAGACCAGCAGGCGGCGCTGTAGGCACGGGTAGCAGGTCTGCTCCCTGCAGGGCAGCGCCAGAGCACCGCACTGCTGGAAACCACGGGATGTCCAGACAGAACCCCAGAGGATGGGGGGCCATATGGGCGGGAAGAGTTTGGAAAAGTCACCTTATCTCCACATGTCCTGGGGGAGGGTTCCCTGCTCCAGCCTCTTTCCTTAGAGTCTCCCCACCTGGGGAAGTCAGCACACTCAACAGCTGGTCGTGCAAGGCTTGGAATTCGTCGGGAGGATGAAAGGGAAAAGGGGGGAAGGAATGAGAAATAAGCTCTACGTATTTGGACAGCACATGACACTCTAATTTCCAATCAGGAAGAGGAATTTCCCAAAGGCTCAGGCTGCCCCTGTAACCAGAATGGGGCTTGAAGCAATCCTGCCACTTTGTGGCCGGTTCCAGAAAGAAGTTGAAGACACTTGCTCAGGGGCACTGCAATCCACAACGCCTGCAAACTTGTAAGTGACATCTATAGCAGAAAAATGTCTTAGGGTAAGTAACTGAAAAGAACTTGAAAACAAGGCAGAATTGCAGGAACCGGATTGCAAGAGGTAGATTGGACTTGCCATTAAAGCACATGAAAGCTGCTCAATATTGCCTGTGATTCAGTTGGCCAAAAATGGTGTACAGGTTGAAACCCATACGACCTTTGTGGCCAAGCAAATATGCAGGAAACACAAATCAACACGACAAAGATGTAACACTTTGCCCCAGTCAGAATGGCCAACCTCACAAACTGTAAAAACAACAAATGGAGGAGAGGATGTGGAGAAAATGGAACCCTGCTACGCTGATGGTGGGAATGTCAATTGCTAACAGCCACGCTGGGGAAGGGTATGATGTTTCCTAAAAATTCTGAAAAATAGAGCTACAGGGACTTCCTGGTGGTACACACGTTAAGAATCCAACTGCCAAGGCAGAGGACACGGGGTCGAGCCCTAGTCCAGAAAGATAACACATGCCATGGAGCAACTAAGCCAATGCACGACAACTACTGAGCCTGTGCTCTAGAGCCCGTGAGCCACAACTACTGAAGCCTGGTGCCTAAAGCCAGTGCTCCACAAGAAGAGAAGCCACGGCAATGAGAAGCCCGTGTACTTCAACAAAGAGTAGCCCCAACTTCCTGCAACTAGCGAAACCCCACACGAAATAACGAAGACACAACACAGGCAAAATTAATTACTTACTTAATTAAAAAACAATAGAGTTACAGAGCATACGGCACTACCACTCCTGGGGATATATTTCGGGATAACCATAAATCGATAGGACACAGGAACTTCAACTATTACTGCAGCACTTTTGCAGGATCCTCGACTTGGAAAAAATATAAATGTCCTTGGAAGGAAAAAATGGATAAAGACAATATGGTACTTATCTACAATGGAATAGTACTCAGCCATGAAACCAATGAAATAAGGCCAGTTGCAACAACTCGAGTGGACTTAGATAAGATCATTCTAAGTGACAAAAGTCAGACACAAAAACACACTTGGCACAAGATACTATTTTTTTTTCACAAGATACTATTTATAGGTGGAATATAAAAATGGTTACACATGAACTAAATTACAAAACAGAAACAGGGTCGCACATTTACAAAACACACTTACGGCTGATAAAGTGGAAAGGTCGGGTGGGGTGAGATATAAACCAGAGGGTTGAAATTAACACAGATACAGTTCCAAAGACCAAATAGGTAATTGACAAAATCTACTCTATAGCTCAAGAAGTGGCACAGCACACTCTAGTCACCAGAAAAGAATATATACAACGGGTAAGAATCTTAAAATAATTTACGGATGTCTCTCTGTAAGTGAAAAAAGTGGATGTGCAGGAGCAGGAAAGACAGCATTGAAAATCACCCTTACCAAATGATAAAAATAAATTTTAAAAAAGACAACAAAAAAACACAGAAAGACAATGTTACAAAATTCGTTCAGGGGATGTGATGCAACCTACAATGAACATATTTAGACCCACAGCTGGATGAGACATAAGGCTGGACATTCCTGGGGCTGAGAGGATTTGTGAGGTTGGGTGAGCAAGTGAAGACACTTTAAAGTTATACTGTGTGGTACCCATTCCATGGGTCCCAAATCTCCAGGTTCAAGGGAATCTTCCTACAGCGAAAACATGCATGGGAATCCCAGAAGATGGTACACCGTGTGATCGGGAAAGGTTTCTAAAACGAAAATCATTTCTCATCTCCCGGTACATAGATTTGCCATTCCAGCCAGTTTACTAACAATCTCCCCACTTGGAGAATCAGCACATTTCAACCACTGTTTCTTACAGTTTCAAATTCATCCTGAAGATAAACGGGAAGAGGGGGAACCAATGAGAGACTAGCTCTACGTGTTCGGACAGCCACAGGTCACTCTAACTTCCAATCAGGAAGAAGAATTAACCACAGGCTCATCCTGCCTCCCAGAACCACAATAGGGCCTGAAGCAATCCTGCGCTTTTGCAGCCAGTTCCCAAAAACACGAGTTGAAAAATGAAGATCAGTGGCACTGCAATTCAAAACCTGCAGAGTTATAAATGATAACTCACGTCCATAAATATATTGAGGGAAGGCAACGAAGAGGAATTGAAAGCAAGGCAGAATTGCAGGAAACAGATTGCAGGAGGTAGATTCGAATCGCCTTTAAAGCAGATGAAAAGCGGCAAAACGTCGACAATGATGCCCTTGGCCAAAAAGGGCGTATGCGTTTTTTCCTGAATATATTCAGGAAAAAACGCATACGCCCTTTTTGGCCAACCAAGCAACCTGGAAAGGCAAATCAGCACTACACAGAAGTCGCGCTTCCCATCGGTCAAAAGGGCCATGCTGAAAAAAGTGTAAAATACAGAAATGCAGGAGAGGCCATGGAGAAATGGGAGCCTTGGTACGCTGATGGGCAAGATGTAAATTGCCTACAGCCACTCTGGACAAGTGTATGGTGTGTCCTGAAATATCTAAAAAACACAGTTTAGAGAGCATAGGGCACTTCCAGTCATGGGTGTATAAATTAGGAAAACTAAAAATCAGCAAGACAGAGGCACCCCAAAGCTTAGGGCTGCTCTGTTGACAAGAACCTCCACTTCATTCCACCTTAAATATCCCAGGAAAGAGAAAAATGGATAAAGAAGTTGTGGTCCTTATGTACAATGGAATATGAATCAGCAATTAAATCAATGTCATAAGGCTAGTAGCAGCATGATGAGTGGATATAGGTACGACGCTTTTAAGTGAAATAAGTCACACAGAAAAAAACACTTGTCATAAGATATCACTTATAGAGGGAATGTAAAAATAGCTACTCTTGAACTGAATTAAAAAACAGAACAGAGTAACACGTTTACAGAACATACTATGGCTGCTTAACGGGAAAGGTGAGGTGGGGTGATGCAGAAAACAAGGGTTTCAAATTAGCTCAGATACCGTTCCATAATCCCAATATGTAATAGAACAGACGTACTCCTTGCTCAGTGAACTGGACTCAACACCCCCTATTCACCACACAAGAATATATGTGACTAGTAAGAATATTCAAACCTATGTATTGGCAACTCTCTGTAAGTGAGTCAGGTGGGTGTAAAGCGGCATAAACACAGCAGTGAAAAGCAGCTAAACCCCATTATAAAAATAAATTACTTTTAAAAACCCATGAAACAAAGACAGTGAAAGAGAGAGAAATTCTTACAAAATTCGTTCAGTGGCTCAGATGCAACCTGGATTGACCATACCTAGACCCACAGCTGGATGAGACATAAGGGTGGACACTCTTGGGGCTGAGAGTTCTGGTGAGTTTGGGTGAGCAAACGCAGACCCTTTAAAGCAATACTGCGTGGTACCCATCCCATGGGTCCCAAATCTCCAGGTTCAAGGGCATCTTCCTACATCGAAAACATGCATGAGAAACCCAGAAGATGGTACACCGTGTGATCGGGAAAGGTTTCTAAAACGCACCTCATTTCTCATCTCCTGTGCTCGGGTTCGCCATTCCAGCCGCTTTACTAGCCATCTTCCTACTTGGAGAATCAGCACCTTTAACCTCCTGTTCCGTACAGGTGGTAATTTGTCCTGAGGATGAACGGGAATAGGGGGAACCAATGAGAGACTAGCTCTAGGTGTTGGGACAGGCTCAGGTCACTCTATTTTCCCATCAGGAAGAAGAAGTAGACACAGGCTCAGCCTGCCCCCCGGAACCAGAATAGGGCCTGAAGCAATCCTGTGGTTTTGCTGCCACCTCCCGCAAAAGCGAGTTGGAAAATGGAGCTCAGGGTCACTGCAAGTCACAAACCTGCAGAGTTATAAATGATAACTCTCGTCCACAAATATATTGAGGGAAGGCAACGAAGAGGATTTGAAAGCAAGGCAGAATTGCAGGAAACCGATTTCAGGAGGTAGATTCGAATCGCCTTTAAAGCACATGAAAAGCGGCAAAACGTCGACAATGATGCCCTTGGCCAAAAAGCAACCTGGAAAGGCAAATCAGCGCTACAAAGAAGTCTCGCTTTTTTGGCCAACCAAGCAACCTGGAAAGGCAAATCAGCGCTACAAAGAAGTCTCGCTTCCCATCGGTCAAAAGGGCCATGCTGAAAAAAGTGGAAAAACCAGAAAGGCAGGACAGGCCATGGAGAAATGGGAGCCTTGCTAGGCTGATCGGCGGGTTGTAAATTGCCAACAGCCACTCAGGACAAGTGTACGGTGTGCCCTGAAACATCTAAAAAACAGAGCTTAGAGAGCATAGGGCACTTCCGCTCATGTGGGAATAAATTGGTAAAAGTAAAAATCAGCGAGACACAGGCACCCCAAAGTTTATTGCTGCTCTGTTGAGAAGAACCTCCACTTCATTCCACCTTAAATATCCCAGGAAAGAGAAAAAGGGATAAAGAAGTTGTGGTCCTTATGTACAATGGAATATCACTCAGCCATGAAATCAATGTCATAAGGCTAGTAGCAGCATAATGAGTGCATTTCGGTATGACGACTCTAAGTGAAATAAGTCACACAGAAAAAGACACTTATCATAATATATCACTTATATGGGGAAGGTAAAACCCGCTACACTTGAACTGAATTACAAAACAGAACAGAGTCACACGTTTAGAAAACAAACTATGGCTGCTTAACGGGGAAGGTGAGGTGGGGTGATGCATAAAACAAGGGTTTCAAATTAGCTCAGATACCATTCCATAAACGAAATATGTAATAGACAAGATCTACTCCTTGCAGAGCGAACTGGACTCAACAACCCCTATTCACCGCACAAGAATACATCTGTCTTGTAAGAATCTTAAAAACTATATATTGATATCTCTCTGTAAGTGAGTCAAGTGGGTGTAAAGCGGCTTAAACACAGCAGTGAAAAGTCGCTAAACCCCATTATAAAAATAAATTATCTTTAAAAACCCATGAAACAAAGACAGTGAAAGAGAGAGAAATTCTTACAAAATTCGTTCAGGGGTCTGATGCAACCTGGATTGACCATATCTACACTCACAGCTGGATGAGACATAAGGGTGGACACTCTTGGAGCTGAGAGGTTTGGTGAGGTTGGGTGAGCAAACGCAGACCCTTTCAAGTAATACTGCGTGGTACCCATCCCATGGGTCCCAACTCCCCAGGTTCAAGGCATCTTCCTACATCGAAAAAATGCGTGAGAAACCCAGAAGATGGTACACCGTGTGATCGGGAAAGGTTTCTAAAACGCACCTCATTTCTCATCTCCTTGTGCTCGGGTTCGCCATTTCAGCCGCTTTACTAGCAATCTCCCTCCTTGGAGAATCAGCACCTTTAACCTACTGTTCCGTACAGGTTGCAATTAGTCCTGAGAATGAACGGGAAGAGGGGGAACCAATGAGAGACTAGCTCTAGGTGTTGGGACAGGCACTGATCACTCTATTTTCCCATCAGGAAGAAGTATTAACCACAGGCTCATCCTGCCCCCCGGAACCAGAATAGGGCCTGAAGCAATCCTGCGCATTTGCGGCCAGCTCCCAAACACAAGACTTGAAAAATGGAGCTCAGGGGCACTGCAATTCACAAACCTGCAGAGTTATAAATGATAACTCTCGTCCACAAATATATTGAGGGAAGGCAACGAAGAGGATTTGAAAGCAAGTCAGAATTGCAGGAAACAGATTTCAGGAGGTAGATTCGAAGCGCCTTGAAAGCATATGAAAAGCGGCAAAACGTCGACAATGATGCCCTTGGACAAAAGGGACGTATGCGTTTTTTCCTGAATATATTCAGGAAAAAACGCATACGCCCTTTTTAGCCAACCAAGCAACATGGAAAGGCAAATCAGCGCTACAAAGAAGTCTCGCTTCCCATTGGTCTAAAGGGTCATGCTGAAAAAACTGTAAAAACCAGAAAGGCAGGACAGGCCATGGAGAAATGGGAGCCAGGCTACGCTGATGGGCGGGTTGTAAATTGCCAACAGCCACTCTGGAGAAGTGTACGGTGTGTCCTGAAACATCTAAAAAACACAGCTTAGAGAGCATAGGGCACTTCCGCTCATGGGCATATAAATTGGGAAAACTAAAAATCAGCAAGACACAGGCACCCCAAAGTTTAGGGCTGCTCTGTTGACAAGAACCTCCACTTCTTTACACCTTAAATATCCCAGGAAAGAGAAAAAGGGATAAAGAAGTTGTGGTCCTTAGGTACAATGGAATATCACTCAGCTATGAAATCAATGTCATAAGGCCAATAGCAGCATGATGAGTGGATTCAGGTACGACGATTCTAAGTGAAATAAGTCACACAGAAAAAGACACTTATCATAAGATATCACTTATAGAGGGAAGGTAAAAACCGCTACACTTGAACTGAATTACAAAACAGAACAGAATCACACTTTTAGAAAACACACTATGGCTGCTTAACGGGAAACGTGAGGTGGGGTGATGCATAAAACAAGGGTTTCAAATTAGCTCAGATACAGTTCCATAAACTCAATATGTAATAGACCAGACCTACTCCTTGCTCAGTGAACTGGAGTCAACACCCCCTATTCAACGCACAAGTATATATCTGACTAGTAAAAATCTTAAAACCTATGTATTGATATCGCTCTGTAAGTGAGTCAAGTGGGTGTAAAGTGGCATAAACTCAGCAGTGAAAAGCAGGTAAACCCAATTATAAAAATAAATTACTTTTAAATACCCATGAAACAAAGACAGTGAAAGAGAGAGAAATTCCTACAAAATTCGTTCAGGGCTTGTGATGCAACCTGGATTGACCATATGTACACCAACAGCTGGATGACACATAGGGGTGGACACCCTTGGGGCTGAGAAGTTTGGTGAGGTTGGGTGAGCAAACGCAGACCCTTTCAAGTAATACTGCGTGGTACCCATCCCATGGGTCCCAAATCTCCAGGTTCAAGGGCATCTTCCTACATCGAAAACATGCATGAGAAACCCAGAAGATGGTACACCGTGTGATCGGGAAAGGTTTCTAAAACGCACCTCATTTCTCATCTCCTTGTGCTCGGGTTCGCCATTCCAGACGCTTTACTGGCAATCTTCCTACTTGGAGAATCAGCACCTTTAACCTCCTGTTCCGTACAAGTGGCAATTTGTCCTGAGGATGAACGGGAAGAGGGGGAACCAATGAGAGACTAGCTCTAGGTGTTGGGACAAGCTCAGGTCACTCTATTTTTCCATCGGGAAGAAGAAATAGCCACAGGCTCAGCCTGCCCCCCGGAACCAGAATAGGGCCTGAAGCAATCCTGTGGTTTTGCGGCCACCTCCCGCAAAAGCGAGTTGAAAAATGGAGCTCAGGGGCACTGCAAGTCACAAACCTGCAGAGTTATAAATGATAACTCTCGTCCACAAATATATTGAGGGAAGGCAACTAATAGCATGTGAAAGCAAGGCAGAATTGCAGGAAACAGATTTCAGGAGGTAGATTCGAATCGCCTTAAAAGCACATGAAAATCGGCAAAACATTGACAATGATGCCCTTGGCCAAAAAGGGCGTATGCCTTTTTTCCTGAGTATATTCAGGAAAAAACACATATGCCGTTTTTGGCCAACCAAGCAACCTGGAAAGGCAAATCAGCGCTACAAAGAAGTCTCGCTTCCCATCGGTCAAATGGGCCATGCTGAAAAATGTGTAAAAACCAGAAATGCATTACAGGCCATGGAGAAATGGGAGCCTTGCTACGCTGATGGGCGGGTTGTAAATTGCCAACAACCACTCTGGAGAAGTGTACGGTGTGTCCTGAAACATCTAAAAAACACAGCTTAGAGAGCATAGGGCACTTCCACTCATGGGCGTATAAATTGGGAAAACTAAAAATCAGCAAGACACAGGCACCCCAAAGTTTAGGACTGCTCTGTTGACAAAAACCTCCACTTCCTTACTCCTTAAATATCCCAAGAAAGAGAAAAATGGATAAAAAAGTTGTGGTCCTTAGGTACAATGGAATATCACTCAGTCATGAAATCAATGTCATAAGGCTAGTAGCAGCATGATGAGTGGATTCAGGTACGACGATTCTAAGTGAAATAAGTCACACAGAAAAAGACACTTATCATAAGATATCACTTATAGAGGGAAGGTAAAAACCGCTACACTTGAACTGAATTACAAAACAGAACAGAATCACACTTTTAGAAAACACACTATGGCTGCTTAACGGGAAACGTGAGGTGGGGTGATGCATAAAACAAGGGTTTCAAATTAGCTCAGATACCGTTCCATAAACCCAATATGTAATAGACCAGACCTACTCCTTGCTCAGTGAACTGGAGTCAACACCCCCTATTCACCGCACAAGTATATATCTGACTACTAAAAATCTTAAAACCTATGTATTGATATCACTCTGTAAGTGAGTCAAGTGGGTGTAAAGTGGCATAAACACAGCAGTGAAAAGCAGCTAAACCCCATTATAAAAATAAATTACTTTTAAAAACCCATGAAACAAAGACAGTGAAAGAGAGAGAAATTCTTACAAAATTCGTTCAAGGCCTGTGATGCAACCTGGATTGGCAATATCAAGACCCACAGCTGGATTTCACATAGGGGTGGACACCCTTGGGGCTGAGAGGTTTGGTGAGGTTGGGTGAACAAACGCAGACCCTTTCAAGTAATACTGCGTGGTACCCATCCCATGGCTCCCAAATCTTCAGGTTCAAGGGCATCTTCCTACATCGAAAACATGCATGAGAAACCCAGAAGATGGTACACCGTGAGATCGGGAAAGGTTTCTAAAACGCACCTCATTTCTCATCTCCTTGTGCTCGGGTTCGCCTTTCCAGCCGCTTTACTAGCCATCTTCCTACTTGGAGAATCCGCACCTTTAACCTCCTGTTCCGTACAGGTGGCAGTTTGTCCTGAGGATGAACGGGAAGAGGGGGAACCAATGAGAGAGTAGCTCTAGCTCTTGGGACAGGCACAGGTCACTCTATTTTCCCATTAGGAAGAAGAAATAGCCACAGGCTCAGCCTGCCCCCCGGAACCATAATAGGGCCTGAAGCAATCCTGTGGTTTTGCGGCCACCTCCCGCAAAAGCGAGTTGAAAAATGGAGCTCAGGGGCTCTGCAAGTCTGAAACCTGCAGAGTTATAAATGATAACTCTCGTACACAAATATATTGAGGGAAGGCAACGAAGAGGATTTGAAAGCAAGGCAGAATTGCAGCAAACAGATTTCAGGAGGTAGATTCGAATCGCCTTTAAAGCACATAAAAAGCGGCAAAACGTCGACAATGATGCCCTTGGCCAAAAAGGGCGTATGCGTTTTTTCCTGAATATATTCAGGAAAAAACGCATACGCCCATTTTGGCCAACCAAGCAACCTGGAAAGGCAAATCAGCGCTACAAAGAAGTCTCGCTTCCCATCGGTCAAAAGGGCCATGCTGAAAAATGTGAAAAAACCAGAAATGCAGGACAGGCCATGGAGAAATGGGAGCCTTGCTACGCTGATGGGCGGGTTGTAAATTGCCAACAACCACTCTGGAGAAGTGTACGGTGTGTCCTGAAGCATCTAAAAAACACAGCTTAGAGAGCATAGGGCACTTCCACTCATGGGCGTGTAAATTGGGAAAACTAAAAATCAGCAAGACACAGGCACCCCAAAGTTTAGGGCTGCTCTGTTGACAAGAACCTCCACTTCCTTACACCTTAAATATCCCAAGAAAGATAAAAATGGATAAAGAAGTTGTGGTCCTAAAGTACAATCGAATATCACTCAGCCATGAAATCAATGTCATAAGGCTAGTAGCAGCATGATGAGTGGATTCACATACAACGATTCTAAGTGAAATAAGTCACACAGAAAAAGACACTTATCATAAGATATCACTTATAGAGGGAAGGTAAAAACCGCTACACTTGAACTGAATTACAAAACAGAACAGAGTCACACTTTTAGAAAACACACTATGGCTGCTTAACGGGAAACGTGAGGTGGGGTGATGCATAAAACAAGTGTTTCAAATTAGCTCAGATACCGTTCCATAAACCCAATATGTAATAGACCAGACCTACTCCTTGCTCAGTGAACTGGACTCAACACCCCCTATTCACCGCACAAGAATATATCTGACTAGTAAGAATCTTAAAACCCATGTATTGATATCGCTCTGTGAGTCAAGTGGGTGTAAAGTAGCATAAACACAGCAGTGAAAAGGAGGTAAACCCCATTAAAAAATAAATTACTTTTAAATATCCATGAAACAAAGACAGTGAAAAAGAGAGAAATTCTTACAAAATTCGTTCAGGGCCTGTGATGCAACCTGGATTGACCATATGTACGCCCACAGCTGGATGACACATAGGGGTGGACACCCTTGGGGCTGAGACGTTTGGTGAGGTTGGGTGAGCAAACGCAGACCCTTTCAAGTAATACTGCGTGGTACCCATCCCATGGGTCCCAAATCTCCAGGTTCAAGGGCATCTTCCTACATCGAAAACAGGCAGGAGAAACCCAGAAGATGGTACACCGTGTGATCGGGAATGGTTTCTAAAACGCACCTCATTTCTCATCTCCTTGTGCTCGGGTTCGCCCTTCCAGCCGCTTTACTAGCCATCTTCCTACATGGAGAATCAGCACCTTTAACCTCCTGGTCTGCACAGGTGGCAGTTTGTCCTGAGGATGAACGGGAAGAGGGGGAACCAATGAGAGAGTAGCTCTAGGTGTTGGGACAGGCAAAGGTCACTCAATTTTCCCATCAGGAAGAAGAAATAGCCACAGGCTCAGCCTGACCCCCGGAACCAGAATAGGGCCTGAAGCAATCCTGTGGTTTTGTGGCCACCTCCCGTAAAAGCAAGTTGAAATATGGAGCTCAGGGGCACTGCAAGTCACAAACCTGCAGAGTTATAAATGATAACTCTCGTCCACAAATATATTGAGGGAAGGCAACGAAGAGGATTTGAAAGCAAGGCAGAATTGCAAGAAACAGATTTGAGGAGGTAGATTCGAATCGCCTTTAAAGCACATGAAAAGCGGCGAAACGTCGACAATGAGGCCCTTGGCCAAAAAGGGCGTATGCGTTTTTTCCTGAATATATTCAGGAAAAAACGCATACGCCCTTTTTGGCCAACCAAGCAACCTGGAAAGGCAAATCAGCACTGCAAAGAAGTCTCGCTTCCCATCGGTCCAAAGGGCCATGCTGAAAAATGTGTAAAAACCAGAAATGCAGGACAGGCCATGGAGAAATGGGAGCCTTGCTACGCTGATGGGCGGGTTGTAAATTGCCAACAACCACTCTGGAGAAGTGTACGGTGTGTCCTGAAACATCTAAAAAACACAGCTTAGAGAGCATAGGGCACTTCCACTCATGGGCATATAAATTGGGAAAACTAAAAATCAGCAAGACACAGGCACCCGAAAGTTTAGGGCTGCTCTGTTGACAAGAACCTCCAATTCATTACACCTTAAATATTCCAAGAAAGAGAAAAATGGATAAAGAAGTTGTGGTCCATAGGTACAATGGAATATCACTCAGCCATGAAATCAATGTCATAAGGCTAGTAGCAGCATGATGAGTGGATTCACGTACGACGATTCTAAGTGAAATAAGTCACACAGAAAAAGACACTTATCATAAGATATCACTTATAGAGGGAAGGTAAAAACCGCTACCCTTGAACTGAATTACAAAACAGAACAGAGTCACACTTTTAGAAAACACACTATGGCTGCTTAACGGGAAACGTAAGGTGGGGTGATGCATAAAAAAAGGGTTTCAAATTAGCTCAGATACCGTTCCATAAACCCAATATGTAATAGACCAGACCTACTCCTTGCTCAGTGAACTGGAATCAACACCCCCTATTCACCGCACAAGAATATATCTGGGAGATTAACCAAGATGGCGGAGTAGAAGGACGTGCACTCACTCCCTCTTGCGAGAGCTCCAGAATCACAACTGGCTGCTGGACAATCATTGACAGGAAGACCCTGGACTTCACCAAGGAGGATACCCCATGTCCAAGGACAGAGGAAAAGCCACAGTGAGACGGTAGGTGGGGTGCAATCAGAGTAAAATCAAATCCCATAACTGCTGGGTGGGTGACTCACAGACTGGCGAACACTTATACCACAGAAGTCCACCCACTGGAGTGAAGGCTCTGAGCCCCACGTCAGGCTTCCCAACCTGGGGGTCCGGCAACGGGAGGAGGAATTCCTAGAGAATCAGACTTTGAAGTCTAGTGGGAATTGATTGCAGGACTGTGACAGGACTGGGGGAAACAGAGACCCCACTCTTGGAGGGCACACACAAAGTAATGTGTGCAACGGGACCCAGGGGAAGGAGCAGTGACCCTGGGGGAGACTGAACCAGACGTACCTGCTGGTGTTGGGGGGTCTCCTGCCGAGGCAAGTGGTGGCTCTGTTTCACCGTGGGGATAAGGACACTGGCAGCAGAGGTCCTGGGAAGTTCTCCTTGGCGTGAGCCCTCCCAGAGTCTGCCATTAACCCCACCAAAGAGCACGGGTAGGCTCCAGTGTTGGGTTGCCTCAGGCAAAACAACCAACAGGGAGGGAACCCAGCCCCACCCATCAACAGTCAAGTGGATTAAGGTTTTACTGAGCTCTGACCGCCACAGCAACAGGGAGGGAACCCAGCCCCACCCATCAACAGTCAAGTGGATTAAGGTTTTACTGAGCTCTGACCGCCACAGCAACAGGGAGGGAACCCAGCCCCACCCATCAACAGTCAAGGGGATTAAGGTTTTACTGAGCTCTGACCGCCACAGCAACAGTCAGCTCTACCCACCACCAGAGCCTCCCATCAAGCCTCTTAGATAGCCTCAACCACCAGAGGGCAGACAACAGAAGCAAGAACAACTACAATCCTGCAGCCTGTGGTCCAAAAACCACAGTTACAGAAAGACAGAGAATATGAAAAGGCAGAGGGCTATGTACCAGATGAAGGAACAAGAAAAAACCCCAGAAAAACAACTAAATGAAGTGGAGATAGGCAACCTTCCAGAAAAAGAATTCAGAATAATGATAGTGAAGATGATCCAGGACCTCGGAATAAGAATGGAGGCAAAGATTGAGAAGATGCAAGAAATGATTAACAAAGACCTAGAAGAATTAAAGAACAAACAAACAGAGATGACCAATACAATAACTGAAATGAAAACTACACTAGAAGGAATCAATAGCAGAATAACAGAGGCAGAAGAACGGATAAGTGACCTGGAAGACAGAATGGTGGAATTCACTGCTGCAGAACAGACTAAAGAAAAAAGAATGAAAAGAAATGAAGACAGCCTAAGAGACCTCTGGGACAACATTAAATGCAACAACATTCGCATTATAGGGGTCCCAGAAGGAGAAGAGAGAGAGAAAGGACCAGAGAAAATATTTGAAGAGATTATAGTCGAAAACTTCCCTAACATGGGAAAGGAAATAGCCACCCAAGTCCAGGAAGCGCAGAGAGTCTCATACAGAATAAACCCAAGGAGAAACACGCCGAGACACATAGTAATCAAAGTGGCAAAAATTAAAGACAAAGAAAAATTACTGAAAGCAGCAAGGGAAAAACGACAAATAACATACAAGGGAACTCCCATAAGGTTAACAGCTGATTTCTCAGCAGAAACTCTGCAAGCCAGAAGGGAGTGGCATGATATACTTAAAGTGATGAAAGGGAAGAACCTACAACCAAGATTACTCTACCCGGCAAGGATCTCATTCAGATTCGATGGAGAAATCAAAAGCTTTACAGACAAGCAAAAGCTAAGAGAATTCAGCACCACCAAACCAGCTCTACAACAAATGCTAAAGGAACTTGTCTAAGTGGGAAACACAAGAGAAGAAAAAGACCTACAAAAACAAACCCAAAACAATTAAGAAAATGGTCATAGGAACATACATATCGATAATTACCTTAAATGTGAATGGATTAAATGCCCCAACCAAAAGACATAGACTGGCTGAATGGATACAAAAACAAGACCCATATATATGCTGTCTACAAGAGACCCACTTCAGACCTAGGGACACATACAGACTGAAAGTGAGGGGATGGAAAAAGATATTCCATGCAAATGGAAATCAAAAGAAAGCTGGAGTAGCTATACTCATATCAGATAAAATAGACTTTAAAATAAAGAATGTTACAAGAGACAAGGAAGGACACTACATAATGATCCAGGGATCAATCCAAGAAGAAGATATAACAATTATAAATATATATGCACCCAACATAGGAGCACCTCAATACATAAGGCAACTGCTAACAGCTATAAAAGAGGAAATCGACAGTAACACAATAATAGTGGGGGACTTTAACACCTCACTTACACCAATGGACAGATCATCCAAAATGAAAATAAATAAGGAAAAAAAAGCTTTAAATGACACAATAGACCAGATAGATTTAATTGATATATATAGGACATTCCATCCAAAAACGGCAGATTACACGTTCTTCTCAAGTGCGCACGGAACATTCTCCAGGATAGATCATATCTTGGGTCACAAATCAAGCCTCAGTAAATTTAATAAAATTGAAATCATATCAAGCATCTTTTCTGACCACAACGCTATGAGATTAGAAATGAATTACAGGGAAAAAAACGTAAAAAAGACAAACACATGGAGGCTAAACAATACATTACTAAATAACCAAGACATCACTGAAGAAATCAAACAGGAAATAAAAAAATACCTAGAGACAAATGACAATGAAAACACGACGACCCAAAACCTATGGGATGCAGCAAAAGCGGTTCTAAGAGGGAAGTTTATAGCTATACAAGCCTACCTAAAGAAACAAGAAAAATCTCAAGTAAACAATCTAACCTTACACCTAAAGAAACTAGAGAAAGAAGAACAAACAAAACCCAAAGTTAGCAGAAGGAAAGAAATCATAAAGATCAGAGCAGAAATAAATGAAATAGAAACAAAGAAAACAATAGCAAAGATCAATAAAACTAAAAGTTGGTTCTTTGAGAAGATAAACAAAATTGATAAGCCATTAGCCAGACTCATCAAGAAAAAGAGGGAGAGGACTCAAATCAATAAAATCAGAAACGAAAAAGGAGAAGTTACAACAGACACCGCAGAAATACAAAACATCCTAAGAGACTACTACAAGCAACTTTATGCCAATAAAATGGACAACCTGGAAGAAATGGACAAATTCTTAGAAAGGTATAACCTTCCAAGACTGAATAAGGAAGAAACAGAAAATATCAACAGACCAATCACAAGTAATGAAATTGAAACTGTGATTAAAAATCTTCCAACAAACAAAAGTCCAGGACCAGATGGCTTCACAGGTGAATTCTATCAAACATTTAGAGAAGAGCTAACACCCATCCTTCTCAAACTCTTCCAAAAAATTGCAGAAGAAGGAACACTCCCAAACTCATTCTATGAGGCCACCATCACCCTGATACCAAAACCAGACAAAGACACTACAAAAAAAGAAAATTACAGACCAATATCACTGATGAATATAGATGCAAAAATCCTCAACAAAATACTAGCAAACAGAATCCAACAACACATTAAAAGGATCATACACCACGATCAAGTGGGATTTATCCCAGGGATGCAAGGATTCTTCAATATACGCAAATCAATCAATGTGATACACCATATTAACAAATTGAAGAATAAAAACCATATGATCATCTCAATAGATGCAGAAAAAGCTTTTGACAAAATTCAACACCCATTTATGATAAAAACTCTCCAGAAAGTGGGCATAGAGGGAACCTACCTCAACATAATAAAGGCCATATATGACAAACCCACAGCAAACATCATTCTCAATGGTGAAAAACTGAAAGCATTTCCTCTAAGATCAGGAACGACACAAGGATGTCCACTCTCACCACTATTATTCAACATAGTTCTGGAAGTCCTAGCCACGGCAATCAGAGAAGAAAAAGAAATAAAAGGAATACAAATTGGAAAAGAAGAAGTAAAACTGTCACTGTTTGCGGATGACATGATACTATACATAGAGAATCCTAAAACTGCCACCAGAAAACTGCTAGAGCTAATTAATGAATATGGTAAAGTTGCAGGTTACAAAATTAATGCACAGAAATCTCTTGCATTCCTATACACTAATGATGAAAAATCTGAAAGAGAAATTATGGAAACACTCCCATTTACCATTGCAACAAAAAAAATAAAATACCTAGGAATAAACCTACCTAGGGAGACAAAAGACCTGTATGCAGAAAACTATAAGACACTGATGAAAGAAATTAAAGATGATACAAATAGATGGAGAGATATACCATGTTCTTGGATTGGAAGAATCAACATTGTGAAAATGAGTATACTACCCAAAGCTATCTACAGATTCAATGCAATCCCTATTAAATTACCAATGGCATTTTTTACGGAGCTAGAACAAATCATCTTAAAATTTGTATGGAGACACAAAAGACGCTGAATAGCCAAAGCAGTCTTGAGGCAAAAAAATGGAGCTGGAGGAATCAGACTCCCTGACTTCAGACTATACTACAAAGCTACAGTAATCAAGACAATATGGTACTGGCACAAAAACAGAAACATAGATCAATGGAACAAGATAGAAAGCCCAGAGATTAACCCACGCACCTATGGTCAACTAATCTATGACAAAGGAGGCAAAGATATACAATGGAGAAAAGACAGTCTCTTCAATAAGTGGTGCTGGGAAAACTGGACAGCTACATGTAAAAGAATGAAATTAGAATACTCCCTAACACCATACACAAAAATAAACTCAAAATGGATTAGAGACCTAAATATAAGACTGGACACTATAAAACTCTTAGAGGAAAACATAGGAAGAACACTCTTTGACATAAATCACAGCAAGATCTTTTTTGATCCACCTCCTAGAGTAATGGAAATAAAAACAAAAATAAACAAGTGGGACCTAATGAAACTACAAAGCTTTTGCACAGCAAAGGAAACCATAAACAAGACAAAAAGACAACCCTCAGAATGGGAGAAAATATTTGCAAATGAATCAACTGACAAAGGATTAATCTCCAAAATATATAAACAGCTCATTCAGCTCAATATCAAAGAAACAAACACCCCAATCCAAAAATGGGCAGAAGACCTAAATAGACATTTCTCCAAAGAAGACATACAGACGGCCACGAAGCACATGAAAAGATGCTCAACATCACTAATTATTAGAGAAATGCAAATCAAAACTACAATGAGGTATCACCTCACTCCTGTTAGAATGGGCATCATCAGAAAATCTACAAACAACAAATGCTGGAGAGGGTGTGGAGAAAAGGGAACCCTCTTGCACTGTTGGTGGGAATGTAAATTGATACAGCCACTATGGAGAACAATATGGAGGTTCCTTGAAAAACTAAAAATAGAATTACCATATGACCCAGCAATCCCACTACTGGGCATATACCCAGAGAAAACCGTAATTCAAAAGGACACATGCACCCGAATGTTCATTGCAGCACTATTTACAATAGCCAGGTCATGGAAGCAACCTAAATGCCCATCAACAGACGAATGGATAAAGAAGTTGTGGTACATATATACAATGGAATATTACTCAGCCATAAAAAGGAACGAAATTGAGTCATTTGTTGAGACGTGGATGGATCTAGAGACTGTCATACAGAGTGAAGTAAGTCAGAAAGAGAAAAACAAATATCGTATATTAATGCATGTATGTGGAACCTAGAAAAATGGTACAGATGAGCCAGTTTGCAGGGCAGAAGTTGAGACACAGATGTAGAGAATGGACATATGGACACCAAGGGGGGAAAACTGCGGTGAGGTGGGGATGGTGGTGTGCTGAATTGGGCGATTGGGATTGACATGTATACACTGATGTGTATAAAACTGATGCCTAATAAGAACCTGCAGTATAAAAAAACAAACAAAACAACTAATACTAAACTTTCATTGGGTTATTTGTATGGAAATATGTTAATATAAATGTTTCAGACATTACATGAAATTTCTAAAAATGTTATATTTGTATTTGTATGGAAATATGTATGGAAATATGTTAATATAAATGTTTCAGACATTACATGAAATTTCTAAAAATCTTATATTTGTATTTGTATGGAAATATGTTAATATAAATGTTTCAGACATTACAGGAAACTTCTAAAAATCTTATATGTTCTGGTATAATGTTATAAGTAATAATCCTAGTTATTACTTTAAAATGTATATCTCAGAAATAACTAATTTTCTTGTCAACTGCATTATTATGAACTTTCATCAAATCTTTAACCATGGTCATTTTTAAGTCTTCTGTCATTTACAGACAGTTCTGGGTGTACTCTGATGATTTTGCAAGTATGTTCCTATAAAAGGGTTTCATCTTCAAGAAATTCATGGAAAAGACTCTGACAAGTACAGGTTTCTGGTAACTGACTGTACTGCTGAACTGAATGAATAAGCATTTTCAGAACTCTAATGAAAAACTGATGAACTCATAAAAGTGCTAACAAAAGATCAAGATGAAAAAAAAATTAATTACATGGGACTGAGTGAACTGATGAGGATGAGTATAATTTTTGTGACTTTCTGTCTGAATTAAAAAAAAAATCCCACAAGGACTCACAGGCAAAGAATATACAAATCAATTTTCACTGCAAAGTAAAGGAGCTGTTACAGTGGAGGATTACTGGACTGAATGTCAATATTATGACATAGTATGAGTGTGTTTCATGTTTGGTAATTGCAATCATTGTTGCTTTTGTTGTGGTCATCCATGTACAATGCTTGGTGTCAGTCTATTTATCTCTTGTAAAAATAAAATACAGTGTGTGTGTGTGGAAAAAAAAAAATTAAAGAGCCATCCATATGTGGCCATGAACTGGAAAGAGACCTAGTGAAAGGAGAAAAGGGTATGTATAGCCTGCTGCAACTCAAGTATGAGTCAGGCAATCCATTATATTGTTGTGACTATAGCCAAGAGATACATGTTCTCTATGAAGTTCATGTCACTCCATGGTCCATATATAATACAGATTCAGACTATTGTCAACATCAGCATTCTAAGAATAATCTACATATAGGAAGGGATTTAAGGATACAAAAAGAGTAATTTCATCAAATTATAGAATATATAATGTCTTCTAAGAAGATGCTGCTGCTGACACTGTCAGGAGGAAATGACTTTATTTAGATTTTCTGTCCAAGAGTGATGATGGTTTTGCTTTGATCCATCTACATTCTTTTTCCTGGTTCCTCCTATGATCAAGGGTAAATGAACTGAGTTTTGCTGCGGCCAAGAGCTGGCTGAGATTCAAGGTGCAAGCTTTTGGCAGGGAACAGATCTATTTTTGACACTAACTGGCTTCTACAGGGATGGGGCTTGTGACTTGGCTTCTTCAAAGCAGTTCTCCAGCCCTCTAAGCTAACTGGCAGGGGATGGTAAACATTTTATAGCCCTGAAGTGTCTTAGGCACGGTATGGGATGTATAGCCTAAAAGTCTATGCTCACGCATAATGATAAATCCCAGGAAAGGAGTTTGCCAGTTCCAATCATAAAACATTCTCTTAATAGTTATAGCATAAGTCTGGAAAAATCCTAGAAATGTCATTTGATTTACCTTTCTACCTTCTTATAGAAATGAGTCATGCCAGGAAGGCTGCTGCTGATTGTCTATGACTCTAAGCTTTCACTTATCCTTCTCAAATCCAAATCTCCAATAAAACACAGCAGAAATAAATGCAAGCATGATCCATCGGCCTGTGTAGAAAGCATTTTTAAAAAGCCCACTTGTGGGGCCTTAGTGAGATTAGGGTGTACTTACGTGCACCTCTTATTAGTGACATATTCTTAGGTTGTTCTAAGAAAGGAAACATCTCAAGCATATTATCAGGAGCTGTCATGAAACAGAGGTGCAGGACCAGATTGTTCTAAAGCTGAAGAAACAGGCTCAGTATAGCATCTAAATCTGATGGTGTAGACTTGTTTGGAATTGTACTGGGGTAGGTAATTGTCGCTGTACAAATAATACTGCTTTTGCCAAAGATGTTATTAAACAAGCCTAAGTATTTTCAAAAAAAAAAACAAAAAAACAAAAAAAAAACAAAAAAAAAAACAAAAAAAAAAACAACAAAAAAAAGAATATATCTGACTAGTAAGAATCTTAAAACCTATGTATTGATATCGCTCTGTAAGTGAGTCAAGTGGCTGTAAAGTGGCATAAACACAGCAGTGAAAAGCAGCTAAACCCCATTATAAAAATAAATTACTTTTAAAAACCCATGAAACAAAGACAGTGAAAGAGAGAGTAATTCTTACAAAATTCGTTCAAGGCCTGTGATGCAACCTGGATTGACCATATCAAGGCCCACAGCTGGATGTCACATAGGGGTGGACACCCTTGGGGCTGAGAGGTTTGGTGAGGTTGGGTGAGCAAACGCAGACCCTTTCAAGTAATACTGCGTGGTACCCATTCCATGGGTCCCAAATCTCCAGGTTCAAGGGCATCTTCCTATATCGAAAACATGCATGAGAAACCCAGAAGATGGTTCACCGTGTGATCGGGAAAGGTTTCTAAAACGCACCTCATTTCTCATCTGCTTGTGCTCGGGTTCGCCATTCCAGCCGCTTTACTAGCCATCTTCCTACTTGGAGAATCAGCACCTTTAACCTCCTGTTCCGTGCAGGTGGCAATTTGTCCTGAGGATGAACGGGAAGAGGGGGAACCAATGAGAGACTATCTCTAGGTGTTGGGACAGGCACAGGTCACTCTATTTTCCCATCAGGAAGAAGAAATAGCCACAGGCTCAGCCTGCCCCCGGAACCAGAATATGGCCTGAAGCACTCCTGTGGTTTTGCGGCCACCTCCCGCAAAAGCGAGTTGAAAAATGGAGCTCAGGGGCACTGCAAGTCTGAAACCTGCAGAGTTATAAATGATAACTCTCGTACACAAATATATTGAGGGAAGGCAACGAATAGGATGTGAAAGCAAGGCAGAATTGCAGGAAACAGATTTCAGGAGGTAGATTCGAATCGCCTTTAAAGCACATGAAAAGCGGCGAAACGTCGACAATGAGGCCCTTGGCCAAAAAGGGCGTATGCGTTTTTTCCTGAATATATTCAGAAAAAAACGCATACGCCCTTTTTGGCCAACCAAGCAACCTGGAAAGGCAAATCAGCACTACAAAGAAGTCTCGCTTCCCATCGGTCCAAAGGGCCATGCTGAAAAATGTGTAAAAACCAGAAATGCAGGACAGGCCATGGAGAAATGGGAGCCTTGCTATGCTGATGGGCGGGTTGTAAATTGCCAACAACCACTCTGGAGAAGTGTACGGTGTGTCCTGAAACATCTAAAAAACACAGCTTAGAGAGCATAGGGCACTTCCACTCATGGGCGTGTAAATTGGGAAAACTAAAAATCAGCAAGACACAGGCACTCGAAAGTTTAGGGCTGCTCTGTTGACAAGAACCTCCACTTCCTTACACCTGAAATATCCCAAGAAAGAGAAAAATGGATAAAGAAGTTGTGGTCCATAGGTACAATGGAATATCACTCAGCCATGAAATCAATGTCATAAGGCTAGTAGCAGCATGATGAGTGGATTTACGTACGACGATTCTAAGTGAAATAAGTCACACAGAAAAAGACACTTATCATAAGATATCACTTATAGAGGGAAGGTAAAAACCGCTACACTTGAACTGAATTACAAAACAGAACAGAGTCACACTTTTAGAAAACACACTATGGCTGCTTAACGGGAAACGTGAGGTGGGGTGATGCATAAAACAAGGGTTTCAAATTAGCTCAGATACCGTTCCATAAACCCAATATGTAATAGACCAGACCTACTCCTTGCTCAGTGAACTGGACTCAACACCCCCTATTCACCGCACAAGAATATATGTGACTAGTAAGAATCTTAAAACCTATGTATTGATATCTCTCTGTAAGTGAGTCAAGTGGGTGTAAAGTGGCATAAACACAGCAGTGAAAAGGAGGTAAACCGCATTATAAAAATAAATTACTTTTCAATATCCATGAAACAAAGACAGTGAAAAACAGAGAAATTCTTACAAAATTCATTCAAGGCCTGTGATGCAACCTGGATTCACCATATGTACACCCAGAGCTGGATGACACATAGGGGTGGACACCCTTGGGGCTGAGAGGTTTGGTGAGGTTAGGTGAGCAAACGCAGACCCTTTCAAGTAATACTGCGTGGTACCCATCCCATGGGTCCGAAATCTCCAGGTTCAAGGGCATCTTCCTATATCAAAAACATGCATGAGAAACCCAGAAGATGGTACACCGTGTGATCGGGAAAGGTTTCTAAAACGCACCTCATTTCTCATCTCCTTGTCCTCGGGTTCGCCCTTCCAGTCGCTTTACTAGCCATCTTCCTACATGGAGAATCAGCACCTTTAACCTCCTGTTCTTCATAGGTGGCAGTTTGTCCTGAGGATGAACGGGAAGAGGGGGAACCAATGAGAGAGTAACTCTAGCTGTTGGGACAGGCACAGGTCACTCTATTTTCCCATCAGGAAGAAGAAATAGCCACAGACTCAAGCTGCCGCCCGGAACCAGAATAGGGCATGAAGCAATCCTGTGGTTTTGCGGGCACCTCCCGCAAAAGCGAGTTGAAAAATGGAGCTCAGGGGCACTGCAAGTAACAAACCTGCAGAGTTATAAATGATAACTCTCGTCCACAAATATATTGAGGGAAGGCAACGAAGAGGATTGGAAAGCAAGGCAGAATTGCAGGAAACATATTTCAGGAGGTAGATTCGAATCACCTTTAAAAGCACATGAAAAGCGGCAAAACATCGACAATGATGCCCTTGGCCAAAAAGGGCGTATGCGTTTTTTCCTGAATATATTCAGGAAAAAACGCATACGCCCTTTTTGGCCAACCAAGCAACCTGGAAAGGCAAATCAGCACTACAAAGAAGTCTCGCTTCCCATCGGTCCAAAGGGCCATGCTGAAAAATGTGTAAAAACCAGAAATGCAGGACAGGCCTTGGAGAAATGGGAGCCTTGCTACGCTGATGGGCGGGTTGTAAATTGCCAACAACCACTCTGGAGAAGTGTACGGTGTGTCCTGAAACATCTAAAAAACACAGCTTAGAGAGCATAGGGCACTTCCACTCATGGGCGTGTAAATTGGGAAAACTAAAAATCAGCAAGACACAGGCACTCGAAAGTTTAAGGCTGCTCTGTTGACAAGAACCTCCACTTCCTTACACCTGAAATATCCCAAGAAAGAGAAAAATGGATAAAGAAGTTGTGGTCCATAGGTACAATGGAATATCACTCAGCCATGAAATCAATGTCATAAGGCTAGTAGCAGCATGATGAGTGGATTTACGTACGACGATTCTAAGTGAAATAAGTCACACAGAAAAAGACACTTATCATAAGATATCACTTATAGAGGGAAGGTAAAAACCGCTACACTTGAACTGAATTACAAAACAGAACAGAGTCACACTTTTAGAACACACTATGGCTGCTTAACGGGAAACGTGAGGTGGGGTGATGCATAAAACAAGGGTTTCAAATTAGCTCAGATACCGTTCCATAAACCCAATATGTAATAGACCAGACCTACTCCTTGCTCAGTGAACTGGACTCAACAGCCCCTATTCACCGCACAAGAATATATGTGACTAGTAAGAATCTTAAAACCTATGTATTGATATCTCTCTGTAAGTGAGTCAAGTGGGTGTAAAGTGGCATAAACACAGCAGTGAAAAGGAGGTAAACCCCATTATAAAAATAAATTACTTTTCAATATCCATGAAACAAAGACAGTGAAAAACAGAGAAATTCTTACAAAATTCATTCAAGGCCTGTGATGCAACCTGGATTCACCATATGTACACCCAGAGCTGGATGACACATAGGGGTGGACACCCTTGGGGCTGAGAGGTTTGGTGAGGTTAGGTGAGCAAACGCAGACCCTTTCAAGTAATACTGCGTGGTACCCATTCCATGGGTCCGAAATCTCCAGGTTCAAGGGCATCTTCCTATATCAAAAACATGCATGAGAAACCCAGAAGATGGTACACCGTGTGATCGGGAAAGGTTTCTAAAACGCACCTCATTTCTCATCTCCTTGTCCTCGGGTTCGCCCTTCCAGTCGCTTTACTAGCCATCTTCCTACATGGAGAATCAGCACCTTTAACCTCCTGTTCTTCATAGGTGGCAGTTTGTCCTGAGGATGAACGGGAAGAGGGGGAACCAATGAGAGAGTAACTCTAGCTGTTGGGACAGGCACAGGTCACTCTATTTTCCCATCAGGAAGAAGAAATAGCCACAGACTCAAGCTGCCGCCCGGAACCAGAATAGGGCATGAAGCAATCCTGTGGTTTTGCGGGCACCTCCCGCAAAAGCGACTTGAAAAATGGAGCTCAGGGGCACTGCAAGTAACAAACCTGCAGAGTTATAAATGATAACTCTCGTCCACAAATATATTGAGGGAAGGCAACGAAGAGGATTGGAAAGCAAGGCAGAATTGCAGGAAACATATTTCAGGAGGTAGATTCGAATCACCTTTAAAAGCACATGAAAAGCGGCAAAACATCGACAATGATGCCCTTGGCCAAAAAGGGCGTATGCGTTTTTTCCTGAATATATTCAGGAAAAAACGCATACGCCCTTTTTGGCCAACCAAGCAACCTGGAAAGGCAAATCAGCACTACAAAGAAGTCTCGCTTCCCATCGGTCCAAAGGGCCATGCTGAAAAATGTGTAAAAACCAGAAATGCAGGACAGGCCTTGGAGAAATGGGAGCCTTGCTACGCTGATGGGCGGGTTGTAAATTGCCAACAACCACTCTGGAGAAGTGTACGGTGTGTCCTGAAACATCTAAAAAACACAGCTTAGAGAGCATAGGGCACTTCCACTCATGGGCGTGTAAATTGGGAAAACTAAAAATCAGCAAGACACAGGCACTCGAAAGTTTAAGGCTGCTCTGTTGACAAGAACCTCCACTTCCTTACACCTGAAATATCCCAAGAAAGAGAAAAATGGATAAAGAAGTTGTGGTCCATAGGTACAATGGAATATCACTCAGCCATGAAATCAATGTCATAAGGCTAGTAGCAGCATGATGAGTGGATTTACGTACGACGATTCTAAGTGAAATAAGTCACACAGAAAAAGACACTTATCATAAGATATCACTTATAGAGGGAAGGTAAAAACCGCTACACTTGAACTGAATTACAAAACAGAACAGAGTCACACTTTTAGAACACACTATGGCTGCTTAACGGGAAACGTGAGGTGGGGTGATGCATAAAACAAGGGTTTCAAATTAGCTCAGATACCGTTCCATAAACCCAATATGTAATAGACCAGACCTACTCCTTGCTCAGTGAACTGGACTCAACAGCCCCTATTCACCGCACAAGAATATATGTGACTAGTAAGAATCTTAAAACCTATGTATTGATATCTCTCTGTAAGTGAGTCAAGTGGGTGTAAAGTGGCATAAACACAGCAGTGAAAAGGAGGTAAACCCCATTATAAAAATAAATTACTTTTCAATATCCATGAAACAAAGACAGTGAAAAACAGAGAAATTCTTACAAAATTCATTCAAGGCCTGTGATGCAACCTGGATTCACCATATGTACACCCAGAGCTGGATGACACATAGGGGTGGACACCCTTGGGGCTGAGAGGTTTGGTGAGGTTAGGTGAGCAAACGCAGACCCTTTCAAGTAATACTGCGTGGTACCCATTCCATGGGTCCGAAATCTCCAGGTTCAAGGGCATCTTCCTATATCAAAAACATGCATGAGAAACCCAGAAGATGGTACACCGTGTGATCGGGAAAGGTTTCTAAAACGCACCTCATTTCTCATCTCCTTGTCCTCGGGTTCGCCCTTCCAGTCGCTTTACTAGCCATCTTCCTACATGGAGAATCAGCACCTTTAACCTCCTGTTCTTCACAGGTGGCAGTTTGTCCTGAGGATGAACGGGAAGAGGGGGAACCAATGAGAGAGTAACTCTAGCTGTTGGGACAGGCACAGGTCACTCTATTTTCCCATCAGGAAGAAGAAATAGCCACAGACTCAAGCTGCCGCCCGGAACCAGAATAGGGCATGAAGCAATCCTGTGGTTTTGCGGGCACCTCCCGCAAAAGCGAGTTGAAAAATGGAGCTCAGGGGCACTGCAAGTAACAAACCTGCAGAGTTATAAATGATAACTCTCGTCCACAAATATATTGAGGGAAGGCAACGAAGAGGATTGGAAAGCAAGGCAGAATTGCAGGAAACATATTTCAGGAGGTAGATTCGAATCACCTTTAAAAGCACATGAAAAGCGGCAAAACATCGACAATGATGCCCTTGGCCAAAAAGGGCGTATGCGTTTTTTCCTGAATATATTCAGGAAAAAACGCATACGCCCTTTTTGGCCAACCAAGCAACCTGGAAAAGCAAATCAGCACTACAAAGAAGTTTCGCTTCCCATCGGTCAAAAGGGCCATGCTGAAAAATGTGTAAAAACCAGAAATGCAGGACAGGCCATGGAGAAATGGGAGCCTTGCTACGCTGATGGGCGGGTTGTAAATTGCCAACAACCACTCTGGAGAAGTGTACGGTGTGTCCTGAAACATCTAAAAAACACAGCTTAGAGAGCATAGGGCACTTCCACTCATGGGCGTGTAAATTGGGAAAATTAAAAATCAGCAAGACACAGGCACCCGAAAGTTTAGGGCTGCTCTGTTGACAAGAACCTCCACTTCCTTACACCTTAAATATCCCAAGAAAGAGAAAAATGGATAAAGAAGTTGTGGTCCATAGGTACAATGGAATATCACTCAGCCATGAAATCAATGTCATAAGGCTAGTAGCAGCATGATGAGTGGATTCAGGTATGAAGATTCTAAGTGAAATAAGTCACACAGAAAAAGACACTTATCATAAGATATCACTTATAGAGGGAAGGTAAAAACCGCTACACTTGAACTGAATTACAAAACAGAACAGAATCACACTTTTAGAAAACACACTATGGCTGCTTAACGGGAAACGTGAGGTGGGGTGATGCATAAAACAAGGGTTTCAAATTAGCTCAGATACAGTTCCATAAACCCAATATGTAATACACCAGACCTACTCCTTGCGCAGTGAACTGGACTCAACACCCCCTATTCACCGCACAAGAATATATCTGACTAGTAAGAATCTTAAAACCTATGTATTGATATCGCTCTGTAAGTGAGTCAAGTGGTGGTAAAGTGGCATAAACACAGCAGTGAAAAGCAGCTAAACCCCATTATAAAAATAAATTACTTTTAAAAACCCATGAAACAAAGACAGTGAAAGAGAGAGAAATTCTTACAAAATTCTTTCAAGGGCTGTGATGCAACCTGGATTGACCACATGAAGACCCACAGCTGGATGTCACATAGGGGTGGACACCCTTGGGGCTGAGACGTTTGGTGAGGTTGGGTGAGCAAACGCAGACCCTTTCAAGTAATACTGCGTGGTACCCATCCCATGGGTCCCAAATCTCCAGGTTCAAGGGCATCTTCCTACATCGAAAACATGCATGAGAAACCCAGAAGATGGTACACCGTGTGATCGGGAAAGGTTTCTAAAACGCACCTCATTTCTCATCTCCTTGTGCTCGGGTTCGCCTTTCCACCCGCTTTACTGCCATCTTCCTACTTGGAGAATCAGCACCTTTAACCTCCTGTTCCGTACAGGTGGCAATTTGTACTGACGATGAACGGGAAGAGGGGGAAGCAATGAGAGACTAGCTCGAGGTGTTGGGACAGGCTCAGGTCACTCTAGTTTCCCATCAGGAAGAAGAAATAGCCACAGGCTCAGCCTGCCCCCCGGAACCAGAATAGGGCCTGAAGCAATCCTGTGGTTTTTCGGCCACCTCCCACAAAAGCGAGTTGAAAAATGGTGCTCAGGCGCACTGTAAGACACAAAACTGCAGAGTATTAAATGATAACTCTCGTCCACAAATATATTGAGGGAAGGCAACGAATAGGATGTTAAAGCAAGGCAGAATTGCAGGAAACAGATTTCAGGAGGTAGATTCGAATCGCCTTGAAAGCACATGAAAAGAGGCAAAACATTGACAATGATGCCCTTGGCCAAAAAGGGCGTATGCGTTTTTTCCTGAATATATTCAGGAAAAAACGCATACGCCCTTTTTGGCCAACCAAGCAACCTGGAAAGGCAAATCAGCGCTACAAAGAAGTCTCGCTTCCCATCGGTCAAAAGGGCCATGCTGAAAAATGTGTAAAAACCAGAAATGCAGGACAGGCCTTGGAGAAATGGGAGCCTTGCTACGCTGATGGGCGGGTTGTAAATTGCCAACAACCACTCTGGAGAAGTGTACGGTGTGTCCTGAAACATCTTAAAAACACAGTTTAGAGAGCATAGGGCACTTCCACTCATGGGCATGTAAATTGGGAAAACTAAAAATCAGCAAGACACAGGCACCCCAAAGTTTAGGGCTGCTCTGTTGACAAGAACCTCCACTTCCTTACACCTTAAATATCCCAAGAAAGAGAAAAATGGATAAAGAAGTTGTGGTCCATAGGTACAATGGAATATCACTCAGCCATGAAATCAATGTCATAAGGCTAGTAGCAGCATGATGAGTGGATTCAGGTATGAAGATTCTAAGTGAAATAAGTCACACAGAAAAAGACACTTATCATAAGATATCACTTATAGAGGGAAGGTAAAAACCGCTACACTTGAACTGAATTACAAAACAGAACAGAATCACACTTTTAGAAAACACACTATGGCTGCTTAACGGGAAACGTGAGGTGGGGTGATGCATAAAACAAGGGTTTCAAATTAGCTCAGATACAGTTCCATAAACCCAATATGTAATACACCAGACCTACTCCTTGCGCAGTGAACTGGACTCAACACCCCCTATTCACCGCACAAGAATATATCTGACTAGTAAGAATCTTAAAACCTATGTATTGATATCGCTCTGTAAGTGAGTCAAGTGGTGGTAAAGTGGCATAAACACAGCAGTGAAAAGCAGCTAAACCCCATTATAAAAATAAATTACTTTTAAAAACCCATGAAACAAAGACAGTGAAAGAGAGAGAAATTCTTACAAAATTCTTTCAAGGGCTGTGATGCAACCTGGATTGACCACATGAAGACCCACAGCTGGATGTCACATAGGGGTGGACACCCTTGGGGCTGAGACGTTTGGTGAGGTTGGGTGAGCAAACGCAGACCCTTTCAAGTAATACTGCGTGGTACCCATCCCATGGGTCCCAAATCTCCAGGTTCAAGGGCATCTTCCTACATCGAAAACATGCATGAGAAACCCAGAAGATGGTACACCGTGTGATCGGGAAAGGTTTCTAAAACGCACCTCATTTCTCATCTCCTTGTGCTCGGGTTCGCCTTTCCACCCGCTTTACTGCCATCTTCCTACTTGGAGAATCAGCACCTTTAACCTCCTGTTCCGTACAGGTGGCAATTTGTACTGACGATGAACGGGAAGAGGGGGAAGCAATGAGAGACTAGCTCGAGGTGTTGGGACAGGCTCAGGTCACTCTACTTTCCCATCAGGAAGAAGAAATAGCCACAGGCTCAGCCTGCCCCCCGGAACCAGAATAGGGCCTGAAGCAATCCTGTGGTTTTTCGGCCACCTCCCACAAAAGCGAGTTGAAAAATGGTGCTCAGGCGCACTGTAAGACACAAAACTGCAGAGTATTAAATGATAACTCTCGTCCACAAATATATTGAGGGAAGGCAACGAATAGGATGTTAAAGCAAGGCAGAATTGCAGGAAACAGATTTCAGGAGGTAGATTCGAATCGCCTTGAAAGCACATGAAAAGAGGCAAAACATTGACAATGATGCCCTTGGCCAAAAAGGGCGTATGCGTTTTTTCCTGAATATATTCAGGAAAAAACGCATACGCCCTTTTTGGCCAACCAAGCAACCTGGAAAGGCAAATCAGCGCTACAAAGAAGTCTCGCTTCCCATCGGTCAAAAGGGCCATGCTGAAAAATGTGTAAAAACCAGAAATGCAGGACAGGCCTTGGAGAAATGGGAGCCTTGCTACGCTGATGGGCGGGTTGTAAATTGCCAACAACCACTCTGGAGAAGTGTACGGTGTGTCCTGAAACATCTTAAAAACACAGTTTAGAGAGCATAGGGCACTTCCACTCATGGGCATGTAAATTGGGAAAACTAAAAATCAGCAAGACACAGGCACCCCAAAGTTTAGGGCTGCTCTGTTGACAAGAACCTCCACTTCCTTACACCTTAAATATCCCAAGAAAGAGAAAAATGGATAAAGAAGTTGTGGTCCATAGGTACAATAGAATATCACTCAGCCATGAATTCAATGTCATAAGGCTAGTAGCAGCATGATGAGTGGATTCAGGTACGACGATTCTAAGTGAAATAAGTCACACAGAAAAAGACACTTATCATAAGATATCACTTATAGAGGGAAGGTAAAAACCGCTACACTTGAACTGAATTACAAAACAGAACAGAGTCACACTTTTAGAAAACACACTATGGCTGCTTATCGGGAAACGTGAGGTGGGGTGATGCATAAAACAAGGGTTTCAAATTAGCTCAGATACCGTTCCATAAACCCAGTATGTAATAGACCAGACCTACTCCTTGCTCAGTGAACTGGACTCAAAACCCCGTATTCACCGCACAAGATTATATCTGACTAGTAAGAATCTTAAAAGCTATGTATTGATATCACTCTGTAAGTGAGTCAAATGGTTTTAAAGTGGCATAAACACAGCAGTGAAAAGCAGCTAAACCCCATTATAAAAATAAACTACTTTTAAAAACCCATGAAACAAAGACAGTGAAAGAGAGAGAAATTCTTACAAAATTCGTTCAAGGCCTGTGATGCAACCTGGATTGACCACATCAAGACCCACAGCTGGATGTCACATAGGGGTGGACACCCTTGGGGCTGAGAGGTTTGGTGAGGTTGGGTGAGCAAACGCAGACCCTTTCAAGTAATACTGCGTGGTACCCATCCCATGTGTCCCAAATCTCCAGGTTCAAGTGCATCTTCCTACATCGAAAATATGCATGAGAAACCCAGAAGATGGTACACCATGTGATCGGGAAAGGTTTCTAAAACGCACCTCATTTCTCATCTCCTTGTGCTCGGGTTCGCCATTCCAGCCGCTTTACTAGCCATCTTCCTACTTGGAGAATCAGCCCCATTAACCTCCTCTTCCGTACTGGGGGCAATTTGTACTGAGGATGAACGGGAAGAGGGGGAACCAATGAGAGACTAGCTCTAGGTTTTGGGACAGGCTCAGGTCACTCTATTTTCCCATCAGGAAGAAGAAATAGCCACAGGCTCAGCCTGCCCCCCGGAACCAGAATAGGGCCTGAAGCAATAATGTGGTTTTGCGGCCACCACCCGCAAAAGCGAGTTGAAAAATGGAGCTCAGGGGCACTGCAAGTCACAAACCTGCAGAGTTATAAATGATAACTCTCGTCCACAAATATATTGAGGGAAGGCAAGGAAGAGGATTTGAAAGCAAGGCAGAATTGCAGGAAACAGATTTCAGGAGGTAGATTCGAATCGCCTTTAAAGCACATGAAAAGCGGTGAAACGTCGACAATGAGGCCCTTGGCCAAAAAGGGCGTATGCGTTTTTTCCTGTATATATTCAGGAAAAAACGCATACGCCCTTTTTGGCCAACCAAGCAACCTGGAAAGGCAAATCAGCGCTTCAAAGAAGTCTCGCTTCCCATCGGTCAAAAGGGCCATGCTGAAAAATGTGTAAAAACCAGAAATGCAGGACAGGCCTTGGAGAAATGGGAGCCTTGCTACGCTGATGGGCGGGTTGTAAATTGCCAACAACCACTCTGGAGAAGTGTACGGTGTGTCCTGAAACATCTTAAAAACACAGCTTAGAGAGCATAGGGCACTTCCACTCATGGGCGTGTAAATTGGGAAAACTAAAAATCAGCAAGACACAGGCACCCCAAAGTTTAGGGCTGCTCTGTTGACAAGAACCTCCACTTCCTTACACCTCAAATATCCCAAGAAAGAGAAAAATGGATAAAGAAGTTGTCGTCCATAGGTACAATGGAATATCACTCAGCCATGAAATCAATGTCATAAGGCTAGTAGCGTCATGATGAGTGGATTCACGTACGACGATTCTAAGTGAAATAAGTCACACAGAAAAAGACACTTATCATAAGATATCACTTATAGAGGGAAGGTAAAAACCGCTACACTTGAACTGAATTACAAAACAGAACAGAATCACACTTTTAGAAAACACACTATGGCTGCTTAACGGGAAACGTGAGGTGGGGTGATGCATAAAACAAGGGTTTCAAATTAGCTCAGATACAGTTCCATAAACCCAATATGTAATACACCAGACCTACTCCTTGCGCAGTGAACTGGACTCAACACCCCCTATTCACCGCACAAGAATACATCTGACTAGTAAGAATCTTAAAACGTATGTATTGATATCGCTCTGCAAGTGAGTCAAGTGGTGGTAAAGTGGCATAAACACAGCAGTGAAAAGCAGCTAAACCCCATTATAAAAATAAATTACTTTTAAAAACCCATGAAACAAAGACAGTGAAAGAGAGAGAAATTCTTACAAAATTCGTTCAAGGCCTGTGATGCAACCTGGATTGACCATATCAAGGCCCACAGCTGGATGTCACATAAGGGTGGACACTCTTGGGGCTCAGAGGTTTGGTGAGGTTGCATGAGCAAACGCAGACCCATTAAAGTAATACTGCATGGTACCCATCCCATGGGTCCCAAATCTCCAGGTTCAAGGGCATCTTCCTACGTCGAAAACATGCATGAGAAACCCAGAAGATGGTACACCGTGTGATCGGGAAAGGTTTCTAAAACGCACCTCATTTCTCATCTCCTTGTGCTCGGGTTCGCCATTCCAGCCGCTTTCCTAGCCATCTTCCTACTTGGAGAATCAGCCCCATTAACCTCCTCTTCCGTACTGGGGGCAATTTGTACTGAGGATGAACGGGAAGAGGGGGAACCAATGAGAGACTAGCTCTAGGGGTTGGGACAGGCACAGGTCACTCTATTTTCCCATCAGGAAGAAGAATTAACCACAAGCTCAGCCTGCCCCCCAGAACCAGAAGAGGGCCTGAAGCAATCCTGCACTTTTGCGGCCAGCTCCCAAAAAAGCGACTGGAAAAATGGAGCTCAGGGGCACTGCAATTCACAAACCTGCAGAGTTATAAATGATAACTCTCGTCCACAAATATATTGAGGGAAGGCAACGAAGAGGCTTTGAAAGCAAGGCAGAATTGCAGGAAACAGATTTCAGGAGGTAGATTCGAATCGCCTTGAAAGCACATGAAAAGCGGCAAAACGTGGACAATGATGCCCTTGGCCAAAAAGGGCGTATGCGTTTTTTCCTGAATATATTCAGGAAAAAACGCATACGCCCTTTTTGGCCAACCAAGCCACCTGGAAAGGCAAATCAGCGCTCCAAAGAAGTCTCGCTTCCCATCGGTCAAAAGGGCCATGCTGAAAAATGTGTAAAAACCAGAAATGCAGGACAGGCCTTGGAGAAATGGGAGCCTTGCTACGCTGATGGGCGGGTTGTAAATTGCCAACAGCCACTCTGGAGAAGTGTATGGTGTGTCTTGAAACATCTAAAAAACACAGCTTGGAGAGCATAGGGCACTTCCACTCATGGGCGTATAAATTGGGAAAACTAAAAATCAGCAAGACACAGGCACCCCAAAGTTTAGGGCTGCTCTGTTGACAAGAACCCCCACTTCATTACACCTTAAATATCCTAGGAAAGAGAAAAGTGGATAAAGAAGTTGTGTTCCTTAGGTACAATGGAATATCACTCAGCCATGAAATCAACGTCATAAGGCTAGTAGCAGCACGATGAGTGGATTTAGGTACGACGATTCTAAGTGAAATAAGTCACACAGAAAAAGACACTTATCATAAGAAATCACTTATAGAGGGAAGGTAAAAACCGCTACACTTGAACTGAATTACAAAACAGAACAGAGTCACACGTTCAGAAAACACACTATGGCTGCTGAACGGGAAAGGTGAGGTGGGGTGATGCATAAAACAAGGGTTTCAAATTAGTTCAGATACCGTTCCATAAACCCAATATGTAATACACCAGACCTACTCCTGGCTCAGTGAACTCGACTCAACACCCCCTATTCACCGCACAAGAATATATCTGACTAGTAAGAATGTTCAAACCTATGTATTGATATCTCTCTGTAAGTGAGTCAAGGGGGTGTAAAGCGGCCTAAACACAGCCATGAAAAGCAGCTAAACCCCATTATAAAAATAAATTACTTTTCAAAACCCGTGAAACAAAGACAGTGAAAGAGAGAGAAATTCTTACAAAATTCGTTCAGGGGCTGTGATGCAACCTGGATTGACCATATGTACGCCCACTGCTGGATGTCACATAGGGGTGGACACCCTTGGGGCTGAGAGGTTTGGTGAGGTTGGGTGAGCAAACGCAGACCCTTCCAAGTAATACTGCGTGGTACCCATCCCATGGGTCCCAAATCTCCAGGTTTAAGGGCATCTTCCTATATCAAAAACATGCATGAGAAACCAAGAAGATGGTACACCGTGTGATCGGGAAAGGTTTCTAAAACGCACCTCATTTCTCATCTCCTTGTGCTCGGGTTCGCCATTCCAGCTGCTTTCCT
Organism: Balaenoptera acutorostrata; assembly: GCF_949987535.1. Classification (NCBI taxonomy): domain Eukaryota; kingdom Metazoa; phylum Chordata; class Mammalia; order Artiodactyla; family Balaenopteridae; genus Balaenoptera; species Balaenoptera acutorostrata. Next base: position 43,503,886 of record NC_080067.1, on the reverse strand, counting down.
AGCCATCGCCCTCCTTGGAGAATCAGCACCTTTAACCTCCTGTTCCGTACAGGTGGCAATTTTTCCTGAGGATGAACGGGAAGAGGGGGAACCAATGAGAGACTAGCTCTAGGTGTTGGGACAGGCACAGTTCACTCTATTTTCCCATCAGGAAGAAGAAATAGCCACAGGCTCAGCCTGCCCCCCAGAACCAGAAGAGGGCCTGAAGCAATCCTGCACTTTTGCGGCCAGCTCCCAAAAAAGCGACTGGAAAAATGGAGCTCAGGGGCACTGCAATTCACAAACCTGCAGAGTTATAAATGATAACTCTCGTCCACAAATATATTGAGGGAAGGCAACGAAGAGGCTTTGAAAGCAAGGCAGAATTGCAGGAAACAGATTTCAGGAGGTAGATTCGAATCGCCTTGAAAGCACATGAAAAGCGGCAAAACGAGGACAATGATGCCCTTGGCCAAAAAGGGCGTATGCGTTTTTTCCTGAATATATTCAGGAAAAAACGCATACGCCCTTTTTGGCCAACCAAGCCACCTGGAAAGGCAAATCAGCGCTCCAAAGAAGTCTCGCTTCCCAGCGGGCAAAAGGGCCATGCGGAAAAAAGTGTCCTAACCAGAAATGCAGGACCGGCCATGGAGAAATGGGAGCCTTGCTACACTGATGGGCAGGATGTAAAGTGCCAACAGCCACTCTGGAGAAGTGTACGGTGTGTCTTGAAACATCTAAAAAACACAGCTTGGAGAGCATAGGGCACTTCCACTCATGGGCGTATAAATTGGGAAAACCAAAAATCAGCAAGACACAGGCACCCCAAAGTTTAGGGCTGCTCTGTTGACAAGAACCCCCACTTCATTACACCTTAAATATCCTAGGAAAGAGAAAAGTGGATAAAGAAGTTGTGGTCCTCATATACAATGGAATATCACTCAGCCATGAAATCAACGTCATAAGGCTAGTAGCAGCACGATGAGTGGATTTAGGTACGACGATTCTAAGTGAAATAAGTCACACAGAAAAAGACACTTATCATAAGATATCACTTATAGAGGGAATGTAAAAACCGCTACACTTGAACTGAATTACAAAACAGAACAGAGTCACACGTTCAGAAAACACACTATGGCTGCTGAACGGGAAAGGTGAGGTGGGGTGATGCATAAAACAAGGGTTTCAAATTAGCTCAGATACCGTTCCATAAACCCAATATGTAGTAGACAAGACCTACTCCTGGCTCAGTGAACTGGACTCAACACCCCCTATCCACCTCACAATAGTATATCTGACTAGTAAGAATCTTAAAACCTATGTATTGATATCTCTCTGTAAGTGAGTCAAGGGGGTGTAAAGCGGCCTAAACACAGCCGTGAAAAGCAGCTAAACCCCATTATAAAAATAAATTACTTTTCAAAACCCGTGAAACAAAGACAGTGAAAGAGAGAGAAATTCTTACAAAATTCGCTCAGGGGCTGTGATGCAACCTGGATTGACCATATCTAGACCCACAGCTGATTGAGACATAAGGGTGGACACTCTTGGGGCTCAGAGGTTTGGTGAGGTTGCATGAGCAAACGCAGACCCTTTAAAGTAATACTGCATGGTACCCATCCCATGGGTCCCAAATCTCCAGGTTCAAGGTCATCTTCCTACGTCGAAAACATGCATGAGAAACCCAGAAGATGGTACACCGTGTGATCGGGAAAGGTTTCTAAAACGCACCTCATTTCTCATCTCCTTGTGCTCGGGTTCGCCATTCCAGCCGCTTTCCTAGCCATCTCCCTCCTTGGAGAATCAGCACCTTTAACCTCCTGTTCCGTACAGGTTGCAATTGGTCCTGAGGATGAACGGCAAGAGGGGGAACCAATGCGAGACTAGCTCTAGGGGTTGGGACAGGCACAGGTCACTCTATTTTCCCATCAGGAAGAAGAATTAACCACAAGCTCAGCCTGCCCCCCAGAACCAGAAGAGGGCCTGAAGCAATCCTGCACTTTTGCGGCCAGCTCCCAAAAAAGCGACTGGAAAAATGGAGCTCAGGGGCACTGCAATTCACAAACCTGCAGACTTATAAATGATAACTCTCGTCCACAAATAGATTGAGGGAAGGCAACGAAGAGGCTTTGAAAGCAAGGCAGAATTGCAGGAAACAGATTTCAGGAGGTAGATTCGAATCGCCTTGAAAGCACATGAAAAGCGGCAAAACGAGGACAATGATGCCCTTGGCCAAAAAGGGCGTATGCGTTTTTTCCTGAATATATTCAGGAAAAAACGCATACGCCCTTTTTGGCCAACCAAGCCACCTGGAAAGGCAAATCAGCGCTCCAAAGAAGTCTCGCTTCCCAGCGGGCAAAAGGGCCATGCGGAAAAAAGTGTCCTAACCAGAAATGCAGGACCGGCCATGGAGAAATGGGAGCCTTGCTACGCTGATGGGCGGGATGTAAATTGCCAACAGTCACTCTGCAGAAGTGTACGGTGTGTCCTGAAACATCTAAAAAACACAGCTTGGAGAGCATAGGGCACTTCCACTCATGGGCGTATAAACTGGGAAAACTAAAAATCAGCAAGACACAGGCACCCCAAAGTTTAGGGCTGCTCTGTTGACAAGAACCCCCACTTCATTACACCTTAAATATCCTAGGAAAGAGAAAAGTGGATAAAGAAGTTGTGGTCCTCATGTACAATGGAATATCACTCAGCCATGAAATCAACGTCATAAGGCTAGTAGCAGCACGATGAGTGGATTTAGGTACGACGATTCTAAGTGAAATAAGTCACACAGAAAAAGACACTTATCATAAGATATCACTTATAGAGGGAATGTAAAAACCGCTACACTTGAACTGAATTACAAAACAGAACAGAGTCACACGTTCAGAAAACACACTATGGCTGCTGAACGGGAAAGGTGAGGTGGGGTGATGCATAAAACAAGGGTTTCAAATTAGCTCAGATACCGTTCCATAAACCCAATATGTAGTAGACAAGACCTACTCCTGGCTCAGTGAACTGGACTCAACACCCCGTATCCACCTCACAATAGTATATCTGACTAGTAAGAATCTTAAAACCTATGTATTGATATCTCTCTGTAAGTGAGTCAAGGGGGTGTAAAGCGGCCTAAACACAGCCGTGAAAAGCAGCTAAACCCCATTATAAAAATAAATTACTTTTCAAAACCCGTGAAACAAAGACAGTGAAAGAGAGAGAAATTCTTACAAAATTCGCTCAGGGGCTGTGATGCAACCTGGATTGACCATATCTAGACCCACAGCTGATTGAGACATAAGGGTGGACACTCTTGGGGCTCAGAGGTTTGGTGAGGTTGCATGAGCCAACGCAGACCCTTTAAAGTAATACTGCATGGTACCCATCCCATGGGTCCCAAATCTCCAGGTTCAAGGGCATCTTCCTACGTCGAAAACATGCATGAGAAACCCAGAAGATGGTACACCGTGTGATCGGGAAAGGTTTCTAAAACGCACCTCATTTCTCATCTCCTTGTGCTCGGGTTCGCCATTCCAGCCGCTTTCCTAGCCATCTCCCTCCTTGGAGAATCAGCACCTTTAACCTCCTGTTCCGTACAGGTTGCAATTGGTCCTGAGGATGAACGGCAAGAGGGGGAACCAATGCGAGACTAGCTCTAGGGGTTGGGACAGGCACATGTCACTCTATTTTCCCATCAGGAAGAAGAATTAACCACAAGCTCAGCCTGTCCCCCAGAACCAGAAGAGGGCCTGAAGCAATCCTGCACTTTTGCGGCCAGCTCCCAAAAAAGCGACTGGAAAAATGGAGCTCAGGGGCACTGCAATTCACAAACCTGCAGAGTTATAAATGATAACTCTCGTCCACAAATAGATTGAGGGAAGGCAACGAAGAGGCTTTGAAAGCAAGGCAGAATTGCAGGAAACAGATTTCAGGAGGTAGATTCGAATCGCCTTGAAAGCACATGAAAAGCGGCAAAACGTGGACAATGATGCCCTTGGCCAAAAAGGGCGTATGCGTTTTTTCCTGAATATATTCAGGAAAAAACGCATACGCCCTTTTTGGCCAACCAAGCCACCTGGAAAGGCAAATCAGCGCTCCAAAGAAGTCTCGCTTCCCAGCGGGCAAAAGGGCCATGCGGAAAAAAGTGTCCAAACCAGAAATGCAGGACCGGCCATGGAGAAATGGGAGCCTTGCTACGCTGATGGGCGGGATGTAAATTGCCAACAGCCACTCTGGAGAAGTGTACGGTGTGTCCTGAAACATCTAAAAAACACAGCTTGGAGAGCATAGGGCACTTCCACTCATGGGCGTATAAATTGGGAAAACTGAAAATCAGCAAGACACAGGCACCCCAAAGTTTAGGGCTGCTCTGTTGACAAGAACCCCCACTTCATTACACCTTAAATATCCTAGGAAAGAGAAAAGTGGATAACGAAGTTGTGGTCCTCATGTACAATGGAATATCACTCAGCCATGAAATCAACGTCATAAGGCTAGTAGCAGCACGATGAGTGGATTTAGGTACGACGATTCTAAGTGAAATAAGTCACACAGAAAAAGACACTTATCATAAGATATCACTTATAGAGGGAATGTAAAAACCGCTACACTTGAACTGAATTACAAAACAGAACAGAGTCACACGTTCAGAAAACACACTATGGCTGCTGAACGGGAAAGGTGAGGTGGGGTGATGCATAAAACAAGGGTTTCAAATTAGCTCAGATACCGTTCCATAAACCCAATATGTAGTAGACAAGACCTACTCCTGGCTCAGTGAACTGGACTCAACACCCCCTATCCACCTCACAATAGTATATCTGACTAGTAAGAATCTTAAAACCTATGTATTGATATCTCTCTGTAAGTGAGTCAAGGGGGTGTAAAGCGGCCTAAACACAGCCGTGAAAAGCAGCTAAACCCCATTATAAAAATAAATTACTTTTCAAAACCCGTGAAACAAAGACAGTGAAAGAGAGAGAAATTCTTACAAAATTCGCTCAGGGGCTGTGATGCAACCTGGATTGACCATATCTAGACCCACAGCTGATTGAGACACAAGGGTGGACACTCTTGGGGCTCAGAGGTTTGGTGAGGTTGCATGAGCAAACGCAGACCCTTTAAAGTAATACTGCATGGTACCCATCCCATGGGTCCCAAATCTCCAGGTTCAAGGTCATCTTCCTACGTCGAAAACATGCATGAGAAACCCAGAAGATGGTACACCGTGTGATCGGGAAAGGTTTCTAAAACGCACCTCATTTCTCATCTCCTTGTGCTCGGGTTCGCCATTCCAGCCGCTTTACTAGCCATCTCCCTCCTTGGAGAATCAGCACCTTTAACCTCCTGTTCCGTACAGGTTGAATTGGTCCTGAGGATGAACGGCAAGAGGGGGAACCAATGAGAGGACTAGCTCTAGGGGTTGGGACAGGCACAGGTCACTCTATTTTCCCATCAGGAAGAAGAATTAACCACAGCTCAGCCTGCCCCCCAGAACCAGAAGAGGGCCTGAAGCAATCCTGCACTTTTGTGGCCAGCTCCCAAAAAAGCGACTGGAAAAATGGAGCTCAGGGCACTGCAATTCACAAACCTGCAGAGTTATAAATGATAACTCTCGTCCACAAATAGATTGAGGGAAGGCAACGAAGAGGCTTTGAAAGCAAGGCAGAATTGCAGGAAACAGATTTCAGGAGGTAGATTCGAATCGCCTTGAAAGCACATGAAAAGCGGCAAAACGTGGACAATGATGCCCTTGGCCAAAGAGGGCGTATGCGTTTTTTCCTGAATATATTCAGGAAAAAACGCCATACGCCCTTTTTGGCCAACCAAGCCACCTGGAAAGGCAAATCAGCGCTCCAAAGAAGTCTCGCTTCCCAGCGGGCAAAAGGGCCATGCGGAAAAAAGTGTCCAAACCAGAAATGCAGGACCGGCCATGGAGAAATGGGAGCCTTGCTACGCTGATGGGCGGGATGTAAATTGCCAACAGCCCACTCTGGAGAAGTGTACGGTGTGTCCTGAACATCTAAAAAACACAGCTTGGAGAGCATAGGGCACTTCCACTCATGGGCGTATAAATTGGGAAAACTGAAAATCAGCAAGACACAGGCACCCCAAAGTTTAGGGCTGGTCTGTTGACAAGAACCCCCACTTCATTACACCTTAAATATCCTAGGAAAGAGAAAAGTGGATAACGAAGTTGTGGTCCTCATGTACAATGGAATATCACTCAGCCATGAAATCAACGTCATAAGGCTAGTAGCAGCACGATGAGTGGATTTAGGTACGACAATTCTAAGTGAAATAAGTCACACAGAAAAAGACACTTATCATAAGATATCACTTATAGAGGGAATGTAAAAACCGCTACACTTGAACTGAATTACAAAACAGAACAGAGTCACACGTTCAGAAAACACACTATGGCTTGCTGAACGGGAAAGGTGAGGTGGGGTGATGCATAAAACAAGGGTTTCAAATTAGCTCAGATACCGTTCCATAAACCCAATATGTAGTAGACAAGACCTACTCCTCGCTCAGTGAACTGGACTCAACACCCCCTATCCACCTCACAATAGTATATCTGACTAGTAAGAATCTTAAAACCTATGTATTGATATCTCTCTGTAAGTGAGTCAAGGGGGTGTAAAGCGGCCTAAACACAGCCGTGAAAAGCAGCTAAACCCCATTATAAAAATAAATTACTTTTCAAAACCCGTGAAACAAAGACAGTGAAAGAGAGAGAAATTCTTACAAAATTCGCTCAGGGGCTGTGATGCAACCTGGATTGACCATATCTAGACCCACAGCTGATTGAGACATAAGGGTGGACACTCTTGGGGCTCAGAGGTTTGGTGAGGTTGCATGAGCAAACGCAGACCCTTTAAGGTAATACTGCATGGTACCCATCCCATGGGTCCCAAATCTCCAGGTTCAAGGTCATCTTCCTACGTCGAAAACATGCATGAGAAACCCAGAAGATGGTACACCGTGTGATCGGGAAAGGTTTCTAAAACGCACCTCATTTCTCATCTCCTTGTGCTCGGGTTCGCCATTCCAGCCGCTTTACTAGCCATCTCCCTCCTTGGAGAATCAGCACCTTTAACCTCCTGTTCCGTACAGGTTGCAATTGGTCCTGAGGATGAACGGCAAGAGGGGGAACCAATGAGAGACTAGCTCTAGGGGTTGGGACAGGCACAGGTCACTCTATTTTCCCATCAGGAAGAAGAATTAACCACAAGCTCAGCCTGTCCCCCAGAACCAGAAGAGGGCCTGAAGCAATCCTGCACTTTTGCGGCCAGCTCCCAAAAAAGCGACTGGAAAAATGGAGCTCAGGGGCACTGCAATTCACAAACCTGCAGAGTTATAAATGATAACTCTCGTCCACAAATAGATTGAGGGAAGGCAACGAAGAGGCTTTGAAAGCAAGGCAGAATTGCAGGAAACAGATTTCAGGAGGTAGATTCGAATCGCCTTGAAAGCACATGAAAAGCGGCAAAACGTGGACAATGATGCCCTTGGCCAAAAAGGGCGTATGCGTTTTTTCCTGAATATATTCAGGAAAAAACGCATACGCCCTTTTTGGCCAACCAAGCCACCTGGAAAGGCAAATCAGCGCTCCAAAGAAGTCTCGCTTCCCAGCGGGCAAAAGGGCCATGCGGAAAAAAGTGTCCAAACCAGAAATGCAGGACCGGCCATGGAGAAATGGGAGCCTTGCTACGCTGATGGGCGGGATGTAAATTGCCAACAGCCACTCTGGAGAAGTGTATGGTGTGTCTTGAAACATCTAAAAAACACAGCTTGGAGAGCATAGGGCACTTCCACTCATGGGCGTATAAACTGGGAAAACTAAAAATCAGCAAGACACAGGCACCCCAAAGTTTAGGGCTGCTCTGTTGACAAGAACCCCCACTTCATTACACCTTAAATATCCTAGGAAAGAGAAAAGTGGATAAAGAAGTTGTGGTCCTCATGTACAATGGAATATCACTCAGCCATGAAATCAACGTCATAAGGCTAGTAGCAGCACGATGAGTGGATTTAGGTACGACGATTCTAAGTGAAATAAGTCACACAGAAAAAGACACTTATCATAAGAAATCACTTATAGAGGGAATGTAAAAACCGCTACACTTGAACTGAATTACAAAACAGAACAGAGTCACACGTTCAGAAAACACACTATGGCTGCTGAACGGGAAAGGTGAGGTGGGGTGATGCATAAAACAAGGGTTTCAAATTAGTTCAGATACCGTTCCATAAACCCGATATGTAGTAGACAAGACCTACTCCTGGCTCAGTGAACTGGACTCAACACCCCCTATTCACCGCACAAGAATATATCTGACTAGTAAGAATCTTCAAACCTATGTATTGATATCTCTCTGTAAGTGAGTCAAGGGGGTGTAAAGCGGCCTAAACACAGCCGTGAAAAGCAGCTAAACCCCATTATAAAAATAAATTACTTTTCAAAACCCGTGAAACAAAGACAGTGAAAGAGAGAGAAATTCTTACAAAATTCGTTCAGGGGCTGTGATGCAACCTGGATTGACCATATCTAGACCCACAGCTGATTGAGACATAAGGGTGGACACTCTTGGGGCTCAGAGGTTTGGTGAGGTTGCATGAGCCAACGCAGACCCTTTAAAGTAATACTGCATGGTACCCATCCCATGGGTCCCAAATCTCCAGGTTCAAGGGCATCTTCCTACGTCGAAAACATGCATGAGAAACCCAGAAGATGGTACACCGTGTGATCGGGAAAGGTTTCTAAAACGCAACTCATTTCTCATCTCCTTGTGCTCGGGTTCGCCATTCCAGCCGCTTTCCTAGCCATCTCCCTCCTTGGAGAATCAGCACCTTTAACCTCCTGTTCCGTACAGGTTGCAATTGGTCCTGAGGATGAACGGCAAGAGGGGGAACCAATGCGAGACTAGCTCTAGGGGTTGGGACAGGCACAGGTCACTCTATTTTCCCATCAGGAAGAAGAATTAACCACAAGCTCAGCCTGCCCCCCAGAACCAGAAGAGGGCCTGAAGCAATCCTGCACTTTTGCGGCCAGCTCCCAAAAAAGCGACTGGAAAAATGGAGCTCAGGGGCACTGCAATTCACAAACCTGCAGACTTATAAATGATAACTCTCGTCCACAAATAGATTGAGGGAAGGCAACGAAGAGGCTTTGAAAGCAAGGCAGAATTGCAGGAAACAGATTTCAGGAGGTAGATTCGAATCGCCTTGAAAGCACATGAAAAGCGGCAAAACGAGGACAATGATGCCCTTGGCCAAATAGGGCGTATGCGTTTTTTCCTGAATATATTCAGGAAAAAACGCATACGCCCTTTTTGGCCAACCAAGCCACCTGGAAAGGCAAATCAGCGCTCCAAAGAAGTCTCGCTTCCCAGCGGGCAAAAGGGCCATGCGGAAAAAAGTGTCCTAACCAGAAATGCAGGACCGGCCATGGAGAAATGGGAGCCTTGCTACGCTGATGGGCGGGATGTAAATTGCCAACAGTCACTCTGCAGAAGTGTACGGTGTGTCCTGAAACATCTAAAAAACACAGCTTGGAGAGCATAGGGCACTTCCACTCATGGGCGTATAAACTGGGAAAACTAAAAATCAGCAAGACACAGGCACCCCAAAGTTTAGGGCTGCTCTGTTGACAAGAACCCCCACTTCATTACACCTTAAATATCCTAGGAAAGAGAAAAGTGGATAAAGAAGTTGTGGTCCTCATGTACAATGGAATATCACTCAGCCATGAAATCAACGTCATAAGGCTAGTAGCAGCACGATGAGTGGATTTAGGTACGACGATTCTAAGTGAAATAAGTCACACAGAAAAAGACACTTATCATAAGATATCACTTATAGAGGGAATGTAAAAACCGCTACACTTGAACTGAATTACAAAACAGAACAGAGTCACACGTTCAGAAAACACACTATGGCTGCTGAACGGGAAAGGTGAGGTGGGGTGATGCATAAAACAAGGGTTTCAAATTAGCTCAGATACCGTTCCATAAACCCAATATGTAGTAGACAAGACCTACTCCTGGCTCAGTGAACTGGACTCAACACCCCGTATCCACCTCACAATAGTATATCTGACTAGTAAGAATCTTAAAACCTATGTATTGATATCTCTCTGTAAGTGAGTCAAGGGGGTGTAAAGCGGCCTAAACACAGCCGTGAAAAGCAGCTAAACCCCATTATAAAAATAAATTACTTTTCAACACCCGTGAAACAAAGACAGTGAAAGAGAGAGAAATTCTTACAAAATTCGCTCAGGGGCTGTGATGCAACCTGGATTGACCATATCTAGACCCACAGCTGATTGAGACATAAGGGTGGACACTCTTGGGGCTCAGAGGTTTGGTGAGGTTGCATGAGCCAACGCAGACCCTTTAAAGTAATACTGCATGGTACCCATCCCATGGGTCCCAAATCTCCAGGTTCAAGGGCATCTTCCTACGTCGAAAACATGCATGAGAAACCCAGAAGATGGTACACCGTGTGATCGGGAAAAGTTTCTAAAACGCACCTCATTTCTCATCTCCTTGTGCTCGGGTTCGCCATTCCAGCCGCTTTCCTAGCCATCTCCCTCCTTGGAGAATCAGCACCTTTAACCTCCTGTTCCGTACAGGTTGCAATTGGTCCTGAGGATGAACGGCAAGAGGGGGAACCAATGCGAGACTAGCTCTAGGGGTTGGGACAGGCACATGTCACTGTATTTTCCCATCAGGAAGAAGAATTAACCACAAGCTCAGCCTGTCCCCCAGAACCAGAAGAGGGCCTGAAGCAATCCTGCACTTTTGCGGCCAGCTCCCAAAAAAGCGACTGGAAAAATGGAGCTCAGGGGCACTGCAATTCACAAACCTGCAGAGTTATAAATGATAACTCTCGTCCACAAATAGATTGAGGGAAGGCAACGAAGAGGCTTTGAAAGCAAGGCAGAATTGCAGGAAACAGATTTCAGGAGGTAGATTCGAATCGCCTTGAAAGCACATGAAAAGCGGCAAAACGTGGACAATGATGCCCTTGGCCAAAAAGGGCGTATGCGTTTTTTCCTGAATATATTCAGGAAAAAACGCATACGCCCTTTTTGGCCAACCAAGCCACCTGGAAAGGCAAATCAGCGCTCCAAAGAAGTCTCGCTTCCCAGCGGGCAAAAGGGCCATGCGGAAAAAAGTGTCCAAACCAGAAATGCAGGACCGGCCATGGAGAAATGGGAGCCTTGCTACGCTGATGGGCGGGATGTAAATTGCCAACAGCCACTCTGGAGAAGTGTACGGTGTGTCCTGAAACATCTAAAAAACACAGCTTGGAGAGCATAGGGCACTTCCACTCATGGGCGTATAAATTGGGAAAACTGAAAATCAGCAAGACACAGGCACCCCAAAGTTTAGGGCTGCTCTGTTGACAAGAACCCCCACTTCATTACACCTTAAATATCCTAGGAAAGAGAAAAGTGGATAACGAAGTTGTGGTCCTCATGTACAATGGAATATCACTCAGCCATGAAATCAACGTCATAAGGCTAGTAGCAGCACGATGAGTGGATTTAGGTACGACGATTCTAAGTGAAATAAGTCACACAGAAAAAGACACTTATCATAAGATATCACTTATAGAGGGAATGTAAAAACCGCTACACTTGAACTGAATTACAAAACAGAACAGAGTCACACGTTCAGAAAACACACTATGGCTGCTGAACGGGAAAGGTGAGGTGGGGTGATGCATAAAACAAGGGTTTCAAATTAGCTCAGATACCGTTCCATAAACCCAATATGTAGTAGACAAGACCTACTCCTGGCTCAGTGAACTGGACTCAACACCCCCTATCCACCTCACAATAGTATATCTGACTAGTAAGAATCTTAAAACCTATGTATTGATATCTCTCTGTAAGTGAGTCAAGGGGGTGTAAAGTGGCATAAACACAGCCGTGAAAAGCAGCTAAACCCCATTATAAAAATAAATTACTTTTAAAAACCCATGAAACAAAGACAGTGAAAGAGAGAGAAATTCTTAACAAAATTCGTTCAAGGCCTGTGATGCAACCTGGATTGACCATATCAAGGCCCACAGCTGGATATCACATAGGGGTGGACACCCTTGGGGCTAAGAGGTTTGGTGAGGTTGGGTGAGCAAACGCAGACCCTTTCAAGTAATACTGCGTGGTACCCATTCCATGGGTCCCAAATCTCCAGGTTCAAGGGCATCTTCCTATATCGAAAACATGCATGAGAAACCCAGAAGATGGTACACCGTGTGATCGGGAAAGGTTTCTAAAACGCACCTCATTTCTCATCTCCTTGTGCTCGGGTTCGCCATTCCAGCCGCTTTACTAGCCATCTCCCTCCTTGGAGAATCAGCACCTTTAACCTCCTGTTCCGTACAGGTTGCAATTGGTCCTGAGGATGAACGGCAAGAGGGGGAACCAATGAGAGACTAGCTCTAGGGGTTGGGACAGGCACAGGTCACTCTATTTTCCCATCAGGAAGAAGAATTAACCACAAGCTCAGCCTGCCCCCCAGAACCAGAAGAGGGCCTGAAGCAATCCTGCACTTTTGCGGCCAGCTCCAAAAAAAGCGACTGGAAAAATGGAGCTCAGGGGCACTGCAATTCACAAACCTGCAGAGTTATAAATGATAACTCTCGTCCACAAATAGATTGAGGGAAGGCAACGAAGAGGCTTTGAAAGCAAGGCAGAATTGCAGGAAACAGATTTCAGGAGGTAGATTCGAATCGCCTTGAAAGCACATGAAAAGCGGCAAAACGTGGACAATGATGCCCTTGGCCAAAAAGGGCGTATGCGTTTTTTCCTGAATATATTCAGGAAAAAACGCATACGCCCTTTTTGGCCAACCAAGCCACCTGGAAAGGCAAATCAGCGCTCCAAAGAAGTCTCGCTTCCCAGCGGGCAAAAGGGCCATGCGGAAAAAAGTGTCCAAACCAGAAATGCAGGACCGGCCATGGAGAAATGGGAGCCTTGCTACGCTGATGGGCGGCATGTAAATTGCCAACAGCCACTCTGGAGAAGTGTATGGTGTGTCTTGAAACATCTAAAAAACACAGCTTGGAGAGCATAGGGCACTTACACTCATGGGCGTATAAACTGGGAAAACTAAAAATCAGCAAGACACAGGCACCCCAAAGTTTAGGGCTGCTCTGTTGACAAGAACCCCCACTTCATTACACCTTAAATATCCTAGGAAAGAGAAAAGTGGATAAAGAAGTTGTGGTCCTCATGTACAATGGAATATCACTCAGCCATGAAATCAACGTCATAAGGCTAGTAGCAGCACGATGAGTGGATTTAGGTACGACGATTCTAAGTGAAATAAGTCACACAGAAAAAGACACTTATCATAAGAAATCACTTATAGAGGGAATGTAAAAACCGCTACACTTGAACTGAATTACAAAACAGAACAGAGTCACACGTTCAGAAAACACACTATGGCTGCTGAACGGGAAAGGTGAGGTGGGGTGATGCATAAAACAAGGGTTTCAAATTAGTTCAGATACCGTTCCATAAACCCGATATGTAGTAGACAAGACCTACTCCTGGCTCAGTGAACTGGACTCAACACCCCCTATTCACCGCACAAGAATATATCTGACTAGTAAGAATCTTCAAACCTATGTATTGATATCTCTCTGTAAGTGAGTCAAGGGGGTGTAAAGCGGCCTAAACACAGCCGTGAAAAGCAGCTAAACCCCATTATAAAAATAAATTACTTTTCAAAACCCGTGAAACAAAGACAGTGAAAGAGAGAGAAATTCTTACAAAATTCGCTCAGGGGCTGTGATGCAACCTGGATTGACCATATCTAGACCCACAGCTGATTGAGACATAAGGGTGGACACTCTTGGGGCTCAGAGGTTTGGTGAGGTTGCATGAGCAAACGCAGACCCTTTAAAGTAATACTGCATGGTACCCATCCCATGGGTCCCAAATCTCCAGGTTCAAGGGCATCTTCCTACGTCGAAAACATGCATGAGAAACCCAGAAGATGGTACACCGTGTGATCGGGAAAGGTTTCTAAAACGCACCTCATTTCTCATCTCCTTGTGCTCGGGTTCGCCATTCCAGCTGCTTTCCTAGCCATCGCCCTCCTTGGAGAATCAGCACCTTTAACCTCTTGTTCCGTACAGGTTGCAATTTGTCCTGAGGATGAACGGGAAGAGGGGGAACCAATGAGAGACTAGCTCTAGGGGTTGGGACAGGCACAGGTCACTCTATTTTCCCATCAGGAAGAAGAATTAACCACAAGCTCAGCCTGCCCCCCAGAACCAGAAGAGGGCCTGAAGCAATCCTGCACTTTTGCGGCCAGCTCCCAAAAAAGCGACTGGAAAAATGGAGCTCAGGGGCACTGCAATTCACAAACCTGCAGAGTTATAAATGATAACTCTCGTCCACAAATAGATTGAGGGAAGGCAACGAAGAGGCTTTGAAAGCAAGGCAGAATTGCAGGAAACAGATTTCAGGAGGTAGATTCGAATCGCCTTGAAAGCACATGAAAAGCGGCAAAACGAGGACAATGATGCCCTTGGCCAAAAAGGGCGTATGCGTTTTTTCCTGAATATATTCAGGAAAAAACGCATACGCCCTTTTTGGCCAACCAAGCCACCTGGAAAGGCAAATCAGCGCTCCAAAGAAGTCTCGCTTCCCAGCGGGCAAAAGGGCCATGCGGAAAAAAGTGTCCTAACCAGAAATGCAGGACCGGCCATGGAGAAATGGGAGCCTTGCTACGCTGATGGGCGGGATGTAAATTGCCAACAGTCACTCTGCAGAAGTGTACGGTGTGTCCTGAAACATCTAAAAAACACAGCTTGGAGAGCATAGGGCACTTCCACTCATGGGCGTATAAACTGGGAAAACTAAAAATCAGCAAGACACAGGCACCCCAAAGTTTAGGGCTGCTCTGTTGACAAGAACCCCCACTTCATTACACCTTAAATATCCTAGGAAAGAGAAAAGTGGATAAAGAAGTTGTGGTCCTCATGTACAATGGAATATCACTCAGCCATGAAATCAACGTCATAAGGCTAGTAGCAGCACGATGAGTGGATTTAGGTACGACGATTCTAAGTGAAATAAGTCACACAGAAAAAGACACTTATCATAAGATATCACTTATAGAGGGAATGTAAAAACCGCTACACTTGAACTGAATTACAAAACAGAACAGAGTCACACGTTCAGAAAACACACTATGGCTGCTGAACGGGAAAGGTGAGGTGGGGTGATGCATAAAACAAGGGTTTCAAATTAGCTCAGATACCGTTCCATAAACCCAATATGTAGTAGACAAGACCTACTCCTGGCTCAGTGAACTGGACTCAACACCCCGTATCCACCTCACAATAGTATATCTGACTAGTAAGAATCTTAAAACCTATGTATTGATATCTCTCTGTAAGTGAGTCAAGGGGGTGTAAAGCGGCCTAAACACAGCCGTGAAAAGCAGCTAAACCCCATTATAAAAATAAATTACTTTTCAAAACCCGTGAAACAAAGACAGTGAAAGAGAGAGAAATTCTTACAAAATTCGCTCAGGGGCTGTGATGCAACCTGGATTGACCATATCTAGACCCACAGCTGATTGAGACATAAGGGTGGACACTCTTGGGGCTCAGAGGTTTGGTGAGGTTGCATGAGCCAACGCAGACCCTTTAAAGTAATACTGCATGGTACCCATCCCATGGGTCCCAAATCTCCAGGTTCAAGGGCATCTTCCTACGTCGAAAACATGCATGAGAAACCCAGAAGATGGTACACCGTGTGATCGGGAAAGGTTTCTAAAACGCACCTCATTTTTCATCTCCTTGTGCTCGGGTTCGCCATTCCAGCCGCTTTCCTAGCCATCTCCCTCCTTGGAGAATCAGCACCTTTAACCTCCTGTTCCGTACAGGTTGCAATTGGTCCTGAGGATGAACGGCAAGAGGGGGAACCAATGCGAGACTAGCTCTAGGGGTTGGGACAGGCACAGGTCACTCTATTTTCCCATCAGGAAGAAGAATTAACCACAAGCTCAGCCTGCCCCCCAGAACCAGAAGAGGGCCTGAAGCAATCCTGCACTTTTGCGGCCAGCTCCCAAAAAAGCGACTGGAAAAATGGAGCTCAGGGGCACTGCAATTCACAAACCTGCAGAGTTATAAATGATAACTCTCGTCCACAAATAGATTGAGGGAAGGCAACGAAGAGGCTTTGAAAGCAAGGCAGAATTGCAGGAAACAGATTTCAGGAGGTAGATTCGAATCGCCTTGAAAGCACATGAAAAGCGGCAAAACGAGGACAATGATGCCCTTGGCCAAAAAGGGCGTATGCGTTTTTTCCTGAATATATTCAGGAAAAAACGCATACGCCCTTTTTGGCCAACCAAGCCACCTGGAAAGGCAAATCAGCGCTCCAAAGAAGTCTCGCTTCCCAGCGGGCAAAAGGGCCATGCGGAAAAAAGTGTCCTAACCAGAAATGCAGGACCGGCCATGGAGAAATGGGAGCCTTGCTACGCTGATGGGCGGGATGTAAATTGCCAACAGTCACTCTGCAGAAGTGTACGGTGTGTCCTGAAACATCTAAAAAACACAGCTTGGAGAGCATAGGGCACTTCCACTCATGGGCGTATAAACTGGGAAAACTAAAAATCAGCAAGACACAGGCACCCCAAAGTTTAGGGCTGCTCTGTTGACAAGAACCCCCACTTCATTACACCTTAAATATCCTAGGAAAGAGAAAAGTGGATAAAGAAGTTGTGGTCCTCATGTACAATGGAATATCACTCAGCCATGAAATCAACGTCATAAGGCTAGTAGCAGCACGATGAGTGGATTTAGGTACGACGATTCTAAGTGAAATAAGTCACACAGAAAAAGACACTTATCATAAGATATCACTTATAGAGGGAATGTAAAAACCGCTACACTTGAACTGAATTACAAAACAGAACAGAGTCACACGTTCAGAAAACACACTATGGCTGCTGAACGGGAAAGGTGAGGTGGGGTGATGCATAAAACAAGGGTTTCAAATTAGCTCAGATACCGTTCCATAAACCCAATATGTAGTAGACAAGACCTACTCCTGGCTCAGTGAACTGGACTCAACACCCCGTATCCACCTCACAATAGTATATCTGACTAGTAAGAATCTTAAAACCTATGTATTGATATCTCTCTGTAAGTGAGTCAAGGGGGTGTAAAGCGGCCTAAACACAGCCGTGAAAAGCAGCTAAACCCCATTATAAAAATAAATTACTTTTCAAAACCCGTGAAACAAAGACAGTGAAAGAGAGAGAAATTCTTACAAAATTCGCTCAGGGGCTGTGATGCAACCTGGATTGACCATATCTAGACCCACAGCTGATTGAGACATAAGGGTGGACACTCTTGGGGCTCAGAGGTTTGGTGAGGTTGCATGAGCCAACGCAGACCCTTTAAAGTAATACTGCATGGTACCCATCCCATGGGTCCCAAATCTCCAGGTTCAAGGGCATCTTCCTACGTCGAAAACATGCATGAGAAACCCAGAAGATGGTACACCGTGTGATCGGGAAAGGTTTCTAAAACGCACCTCATTTCTCATCTCCTTGTGCTCGGGTTCGCCATTCCAGCCGCTTTCCTAGCCATCTCCCTCCTTGGAGAATCAGCACCTTTAACCTCCTGTTCCGTACAGGTTGCAATTGGTCCTGAGGATGAACGGCAAGAGGGGGAACCAATGCGAGACTAGCTCTAGGGGTTGGGACAGGCACATGTCACTCTATTTTCCCATCAGGAAGAAGAATTAACCACAAGCTCAGCCTGTCCCCCAGAACCAGAAGAGGGCCTGAAGCAATCCTGCACTTTTGCGGCCAGCTCCCAAAAAAGCGACTGGAAAAATGGAGCTCAGGGGCACTGCAA
Organism: Balaenoptera acutorostrata; assembly: GCF_949987535.1. NCBI lineage: Eukaryota > Metazoa > Chordata > Mammalia > Artiodactyla > Balaenopteridae > Balaenoptera > Balaenoptera acutorostrata. Next base: position 43,486,009 of record NC_080067.1, on the reverse strand, counting down.
TTCACAAACCTGCAGAGTTATAAATGATAACTCTCGTCCACAAATAGATTGAGGGAAGGCAACGAAGAGGCTTTGAAAGCAAGGCAGAATTGCAGGAAACAGATTTCAGGAGGTAGATTCGAATCGCCTTGAAAGCACATGAAAAGCGGCAAAACGTGGACAATGATGCCCTTGGCCAAAAAGGGCGTATGCGTTTTTTCCTGAATATATTCAGGAAAAAACGCATACGCCCTTTTTGGCCAACCAAGCCACCTGGAAAGGCAAATCAGCGCTCCAAAGAAGTCTCGCTTCCCAGCGGGCAAAAGGGCCATGCGGAAAAAAGTGTCCAAACCAGAAATGCAGGACCGGCCATGGAGAAATGGGAGCCTTGCTACGCTGATGGGCGGGATGTAAATTGCCAACAGCCACTCTGGAGAAGTGTACGGTGTGTCCTGAAACATCTAAAAAACACAGCTTGGAGAGCATAGGGCACTTCCACTCATGGGCGTATAAATTGGGAAAACTGAAAATCAGCAAGACACAGGCACCCCAAAGTTTAGGGCTGCTCTGTTGACAAGAACCCCCACTTCATTACACCTTAAATATCCTAGGAAAGAGAAAAGTGGATAACGAAGTTGTGGTCCTCATGTACAATGGAATATCACTCAGCCATGAAATCAACGTCATAAGGCTAGTAGCAGCACGATGAGTGGATTTAGGTACCACGATTCTAAGTGAAATAAGTCACACAGAAAAAGACACTTATCATAAGATATCACTTATAGAGGGAATGTAAAAACCGCTACACTTGAACTGAATTACAAAACAGAACAGAGTCACACGTTCAGAGAACACACTATGGCTGCTGAACGGGAAAGGTGAGGTGGGGTGATGCATAAAACAAGGGTTTCAAATTAGCTCAGATACCGTTCCATAAACCCAATATGTAGTAGACAAGACCTACTCCTGGCTCAGTGAACTGGACTCAACACCCCCTATCCACCTCACAATATTATATCTGACTAGTAAGAATCTTAAAACCTATGTATTGATATCTCTCTGTAAGTGAGTCAAGGGGGTGTAAAGCGGCCTAAACACAGCCGTGAAAAGCAGCTAAACCCCATTATAAAAATAAATTACTTTTCAAAACCCGTGAAACAAAGACAGTGAAAGAGAGAGAAATTCTTACAAAATTCGCTCAGGGGCTGTGATGCAACCTGGATTGACCATATCTAGACCCACAGCTGATTGAGACACAAGGGTGGACACTCTTGGGGCTCAGAGGTTTGGTGAGGTTGCATGAGCCAACGCAGACCCTTTAAAGTAATACTGCATGGTACCCATCCCATGGGTCCCAAATCTCCAGGTTCAAGGGCATCTTCCTACGTCGAAAACATGCATGAGAAACCCAGAAGATGGTACACCGTGTGATCGGGAAAGGTTTCTAAAACGCACCTCATTTCTCATCTCCTTGTGCTCGGGTTCGCCATTCCAGCCGCTTTACTAGCCATCTCCCTCCTTGGAGAATCAGCACCTTTAACCTCCTGTTCCGTACAGGTTGCAATTGGTCCTGAGGATGAACGGCAAGAGGGGGAACCAATGAGAGACTAGCTCTAGGGGTTGGGACAGGCACAGGTCACTCTATTTTCCCATCAGGAAGAAGAATTAACCACAAGCTCAGCCTGCCCCCCAGAACCAGAAGAGGGCCTGAAGCAATCCTGCACTTTTGTGGCCAGCTCCCAAAAAAGCGACTGGAAAAATGGAGCTCAGGGGCACTGCAATTCACAAACCTGCAGAGTTATAAATGATAACTCTCGTCCACAAATAGATTGAGGGAAGGCAACGAAGAGGCTTTGAAAGCAAGGCAGAATTGCAGGAAACAGATTTCAGGAGGTAGATTCGAATCGCCTTGAAAGCACATGAAAAGCGGCAAAACGTGGACAATGATGCCCTTGGCCAAAAAGGGCGTATGCGTTTTTTCCTGAATATATTCAGGAAAAAACGCATACGCCCTTTTTGGCTAACCAAGCCACCTGGAAAGGCAAATCAGCGCTCCAAAGAAGTCTCGCTTCCCAGCGGGCAAAAGGGCCATGCGGAAAAAGGTGTCCAAACCAGAAATGCAGGACCGGCCATGGAGAAATGGGAGCCTTGCTACGCTGATGGGCGGGATGTAAATTGCCAACAGCCACTCTGGAGAAGTGTACGGTGTGTCCTGAAACATCTAAAAAACACAGCTTGGAGAGCATAGGGCACTTCCACTCATGGGCGTATAAATTGGGAAAACTGAAAATCAGCAAGACACAGGCACCCCAAAGTTTAGGGCTGCTCTGTTGACAAGAACCCCCACTTCATTACACCTTAAATATCCTAGGTAAGAGAAAAGTGGATAACGAAGTTGTGGTCCTCATGTACAATGGAATATCACTCAGCCATGAAATCAACGTCATAAGGCTAGTAGCAGCACGATGAGTGGATTTAGGTACGACAATTCTAAGTGAAATAAGTCACACAGAAAAAGACACTTATCATAAGATATCACTTATAGAGGGAATGTAAAAACCGCTACACTTGAACTGAATTAGAAAACAGAACAGAGTCACACGTTCAGAAAACACACTATGGCTGCTGAACGGGAAAGGTGAGGTGGGGTGATGCATAAAACAAGGGTTTCAAATTAGCTCAGATACCGTTCCATAAACCCAATATGTAGTAGACAAGACCTACTCCTGGCTCAGTGAACTGGACTCAACACCCCCTATCCACCTCACAATAGTATATCTGACTAGTAAGAATCTTAAAACCTATGTATTGATATCTCTCTGTAAGTGAGTCAAGGGGGTGTAAAGCGGCCTAAACACAGCCGTGAAAAGCAGCTAAACCCCATTATAAAAATAAATTACTTTTCAAAACCCGTGAAACAAAGACAGTGAAAGAGAGAGAAATTCTTACAAAATTCGCTCAGGGGCTGTGATGCAACCTGGATTGACCATATCTAGACCCACAGCTGATTGAGACATAAGGGTGGACACTCTTGGGGCTCAGAGGTTTGGTGAGGTTGCATGAGCCAACGCAGACCCTTTAAAGTAATACTGCATGGTACCCATCCCATGGGTCCCAAATCTCCAGGTTCAAGGGCATCTTCCTACGTCGAAAACATGCATGAGAAACCCAGAAGATGGTACACCGTGTGATCGGGAAAGGTTTCTAAAACGCACCTCATTTCTCATCTCCTTGTGCTCGGGTTCGCCATTCCAGCCGCTTTCCTAGCCATCTCCCTCCTTGGAGAATCAGCACCTTTAACCTCCTGTTCCGTACAGGTTGCAATTGGTCCTGAGGATGAACGGCAAGAGGGGGAACCAATGCGAGACTAGCTCTAGGGGTTGGGACAGGCACATGTCACTCTATTTTCCCATCAGGAAGAAGAATTAACCACAAGCTCAGCCTGTCCCCCAGAACCAGAAGAGGGCCTGAAGCAATCCTGCACTTTTGCGGCCAGCTCCCAAAAAAGCGACTGGAAAAATGGAGCTCAGGGGCACTGCAATTCACAAACCTGCAGAGTTATAAATGATAACTCTCGTCCACAAATAGATTGAGGGAAGGCAACGAAGAGGCTTTGAAAGCAAGGCAGAATTGCAGGAAACAGATTTCAGGAGGTAGATTCGAATCGCCTTGAAAGCACATGAAAAGCGGCAAAACGTGGACAATGATGCCCTTGGCCAAAAAGGGCGTATGCGTTTTTTCCTGAATATATTCAGGAAAAAACGCATACGCCCTTTTTGGCCAACCAAGCCACCTGGAAAGGCAAATCAGCGCTCCAAAGAAGTCTCGCTTCCCAGCGGGCAAAAGGGCCATGCGGAAAAAAGTGTCCAAACCAGAAATGCAGGACCGGCCATGGAGAAATGGGAGCCTTGCTACGCTGATGGGCGGGATGTAAATTGCCAACAGCCACTCTGGAGAAGTGTACGGTGTGTCCTGAAACATCTAAAAAACACAGCTTGGAGAGCATAGGGCACTTCCACTCATGGGCGTATAAATTGGGAAAACTGAAAATCAGCAAGACACAGGCACCCCAAAGTTTAGGGCTGCTCTGTTGACAAGAACCCCCACTTCATTACACCTTAAATATCCTAGGAAAGAGAAAAGTGGATAACGAAGTTGTGGTCCTCATGTACAATGGAATATCACTCAGCCATGAAATCAACGTCATAAGGCTAGTAGCAGCACGATGAGTGGATTTAGGTACGACGATTCTAAGTGAAATAAGTCACACAGAAAAAGACACTTATCATAAGATATCACTTATAGAGGGAATGTAAAAACCGCTACACTTGAACTGAATTACAAAACAGAACAGAGTCACACGTTCAGAAAACACACTATGGCTGCTGAACGGGAAAGGTGAGGTGGGGTGATGCATAAAACAAGGGTTTCAAATTAGCTCAGATACCGTTCCATAAACCCAATATGTAGTAGACAAGACCTACTCCTGGCTCAGTGAACTGGACTCAACACCCCCTATCCACCTCACAATAGTATATCTGACTAGTAAGAATCTTAAAACCTATGTATTGATATCTCTCTGTAAGTGAGTCAAGGGGGTGTAAAGCGGCCTAAACACAGCCGTGAAAAGCAGCTAAACCCCATTATAAAAATAAATTACTTTTCAAAACCCGTGAAACAAAGACAGTGAAAGAGAGAGAAATTCTTACAAAATTCGCTCAGGGGCTGTGATGCAACCTGGATTGACCATATCTAGACCCACAGCTGATTGAGACACAAGGGTGGACACTCTTGGGGCTCAGAGGTTTGGTGAGGTTGCATGAGCAAACGCAGACCCTTTAAAGTAATACTGCATGGTACCCATCCCATGGGTCCCAAATCTCCAGGTTCAAGGGCATCTTCCTACGTCGAAAACATGCATGAGAAACCCAGAAGATGGTACACCGTGTGATCGGGAAAGGTTTCTAAAACGCACCTCATTTCTCATCTCCTTGTGCTCGGGTTCGCCATTCCAGCCGCTTTACTAGCCATCTCCCTCCTTGGAGAATCAGCACCTTTAACCTCCTGTTCCGTACAGGTTGCAATTGGTCCTGAGGATGAACGGCAAGAGGGGGAACCAATGAGAGACTAGCTCTAGGGGTTGGGACAGGCACAGGTCACTCTATTTTCCCATCAGGAAGAAGAATTAACCACAAGCTCAGCCTGCCCCCCAGAACCAGAAGAGGGCCTGAAGCAATCCTGCACTTTTGTGGCCAGCTCCCAAAAAAGCGACTGGAAAAATGGAGCTCAGGGGCACTGCAATTCACAAACCTGCAGAGTTATAAATGATAACTCTCGTCCACAAATAGATTGAGGGAAGGCAACGAAGAGGCTTTGAAAGCAAGGCAGAATTGCAGGAAACAGATTTCAGGAGGTAGATTCGAATCGCCTTGAAAGCACATGAAAAGCGGCAAAACGTGGACAATGATGCCCTTGGCCAAAAAGGGCGTATGCGTTTTTTCCTGAATATATTCAGGAAAAAACGCATACGCCCTTTTTGGCCAACCAAGCCACCTGGAAAGGCAAATCAGCGCTCCAAAGAAGTCTCGCTTCCCAGCGGGCAAAAGGGCCATGCGGAAAAAAGTGTCCAAACCAGAAATGCAGGACCGGCCATGGAGAAATGGGAGCCTTGCTACGCTGATGGGCGGGATGTAAATTGCCAACAGCCACTCTGGAGAAGTGTACGGTGTGTCCTGAAACATCTAAAAAACACAGCTTGGAGAGCATAGGGCACTTCCACTCATGGGCGTATAAATTGGGAAAACTGAAAATCAGCAAGACACAGGCACCCCAAAGTTTAGGGCTGCTCTGTTGACAAGAACCGCCACTTCATTACACCTTAAATATCCTAGGTAAGAGAAAAGTGGATAACGAAGTTGTGGTCCTCATGTACAATGGAATATCACTCAGCCATGAAATCAACGTCATAAGGCTAGTAGCAGCACGATGAGTGGATTTAGGTACGACAATTCTAAGTGAAATAAGTCACACAGAAAAAGACACTTATCATAAGATATCACTTATAGAGGGAATGTAAAAACCGCTACACTTGAACTGAATTACAAAACAGAACAGAGTCACACGTTCAGAAAACACACTATGGCTGCTGAACGGGAAAGGTGAGGTGGGGTGATGCATAAAACAAGGGTTTCAAATTAGCTCAGATACCGTTCCATAAACCCAATATGTAGTAGACAAGACCTACTCCTCGCTCAGTGAACTGGACTCAACACCCCCTATCCACCTCACAATAGTATATCTGACTAGTAAGAATCTTAAAACCTATGTATTGATATCTCTCTGTAAGTGAGTCAAGGGGGTGTAAAGCGGCCTAAACACAGCCGTGAAAAGCAGCTAAACCCCATTATAAAAATAAATTACTTTTCAAAACCCGTGAAACAAAGACAGTGAAAGAGAGAGAAATTCTTACAAAATTCGCTCAGGGGCTGTGATGCAACCTGGATTGACCATATCTAGACCCACAGCTGATTGAGACATAAGGGTGGACACTCTTGGGGCTCAGAGGTTTGGTGAGGTTGCATGAGCAAACGCAGACCCTTTAAAGTAATACTGCATGGTACCCATCCCATGGGTCCCAAATCTCCAGGTTCAAGGTCATCTTCCTACGTCGAAAACATGCATGAGAAACCCAGAAGATGGTACACCGTGTGATCGGGAAAGGTTTCTAAAACGCACCTCATTTCTCATCTCCTTGTGCTCGGGTTCGCCATTCCAGCCGCTTTACTAGCCATCTCCCTCCTTGGAGAATCAGCACCTTTAACCTCCTGTTCCGTACAGGTTGCAATTGGTCCTGAGGATGAACGGCAAGAGGGGGAACCAATGAGAGACTAGCTCTAGGGGTTGGGACAGGCACAGGTCACTCTATTTTCCCATCAGGAAGAAGAATTAACCACAAGCTCAGCCTGCCCCCCAGAACCAGAAGAGGGCCTGAAGCAATCCTGCACTTTTGCGGCCAGCTCCCAAAAAAGCGACTGGAAAAATGGAGCTCAGGGGCACTGCAATTCACAAACCTGCAGAGTTATAAATGATAACTCTCGTCCACAAATAGATTGAGGGAAGGCAACGAAGAGGCTTTGAAAGCAAGGCAGAATTGCAGGAAACAGATTTCAGGAGGTAGATTCGAATCGCCTTGAAAGCACATGAAAAGCGGCAAAACGTGGACAATGATGCCCTTGGCCAAAAAGGGCGTATGCGTTTTTTCCTGAATATATTCAGGAAAAAACGCATACGCCCTTTTTGGCCAACCAAGCCACCTGGAAAGGCAAATCAGCGCTCCAAAGAAGTCTCGCTTCCCAGCGGGCAAAAGGGCCATGCGGAAAAAAGTGTCCAAACCAGAAATGCAGGACCGGCCATGGAGAAATGGGAGCCTTGCTACGCTGATGGGCGGGATGTAAATTGCCAACAGCCACTCTGGAGAAGTGTACGGTGTGTCCTGAAACATCTAAAAAACACAGCTTGGAGAGCATAGGGCACTTCCACTCATGGGCGTATAAATTGGGAAAACTGAAAATCAGCAAGACACAGGCACCCCAAAGTTTAGGGCTGCTCTGTTGACAAGAACCCCCACTTCATTACACCTTAAATATCCTAGGAAAGAGAAAAGTGGATAACGAAGTTGTGGTCCTCATGTACAATGGAATATCACTCAGCCATGAAATCAACGTCATAAGGCTAGTAGCAGCACGATGAGTGGATTTAGGTACGACGATTCTAAGTGAAATAAGTCACACAGAAAAAGACACTTATCATAAGAAATCACTTATAGAGGGAATGTAAAAACCGCTACACTTGAACTGAATTACAAAACAGAACAGAGTCACACGTTCAGAAAACACACTATGGCTGCTGAACGGGAAAGGTGAGGTGGGGTGATGCATAAAACAAGGGTTTCAAATTAGCTCAGATACCGTTCCATAAACCCAATATGTAGTAGACAAGACCTACTCCTGGCTCAGTGAACTGGACTCAACACCCCCTATCCACCTCACAATAGTATATCTGACTAGTAAGAATCTTAAAACCTATGTATTGATATCTCTCTGTAAGTGAGTCAAGGGGGTGTAAAGTGGCATAAACACAGCCGTGAAAAGCAGCTAAACCCCATTATAAAAATAAATTACTTTTAAAAACCCATGAAACAAAGACAGTGAAAGAGAGAGAAATTCTTAACAAAATTCGTTCAAGGCCTGTGATGCAACCTGGATTGACCATATCAAGGCCCACAGCTGGATGTCACATAGGGGTGGACACCCTTGGAGCTAAGAGGTTTGGTGAGGTTGGGTGAGCAAACGCAGACCCTTTCAAGTAATACTGCGTGGTACCCATTCCATGGGTCCCAAATCTCCAGGTTCAAGGGCATCTTCCTATATCGAAAACATGCATGAGAAACCCAGAAGATGGTACACCGTGTGATCGGGAAAGGTTTCTAAAACGCACCTCATTTCTCATCTCCTTGTGCTCGGGTTCGCCATTCCAGCCGCTTTCCTAGCCATCTCCCTCCTTGGAGAATCAGCACCTTTAACCTCCTGTTCCGTACAGGTTGCAATTGGTCCTGAGGATGAACGGCAAGAGGGGGAACCAATGCGAGACTAGCTCTAGGGGTTGGGACAGGCACAGGTCACTCTATTTTCCCATCAGGAAGAAGAATTAACCACAAGCTCAGCCTGCCCCCCAGAACCAGAAGAGGGCCTGAAGCAATCCTGCACTTTTGCGGCCAGCTCCCAAAAAAGCGACTGGAAAAATGGAGCTCAGGGGCACTGCAATTCACAAACCTGCAGAGTTATAAATGATAACTCTCGTCCACAAATATATTGAGGGAAGGCAACGAAGAGGCTTTGAAAGCAAGGCAGAATTGCAGGAAACAGATTTCAGGAGGTAGATTCGAATCGCCTTGAAAGCACATGAAAAGCGGCAAAACGAGGACAATGATGCCCTTGGCCAAAAAGGGCGTATGCGTTTTTTCCTGAATATATTCAGGAAAAAACGCATACGCCCTTTTTGGCCAACCAAGCCACCTGGAAAGGCAAATCAGCGCTCCAAAGAAGTCTCGCTTCCCAGCGGGCAAAAGGGCCATGCGGAAAAAAGTGTCCTAACCAGAAATGCAGGACCGGCCATGGAGAAATGGGAGCCTTGCTACGCTGATGGGCGGGATGTAAATTGCCAACAGTCACTCTGCAGAAGTGTACGGTGTGTCCTGAAACATCTAAAAAACACAGCTTGGAGAGCATAGGGCACTTCCACTCATGGGCGTATAAACTGGGAAAACTAAAAATCAGCAAGACACAGGCACCCCAAAGTTTAGGGCTGCTCTGTTGACAAGAACCCCCACTTCATTACACCTTAAATATCCTAGGAAAGAGAAAAGTGGATAAAGAAGTTGTGGTCCTCATGTACAATGGAATATCACTCAGCCATGAAATCAACGTCATAAGGCTAGTAGCAGCACGATGAGTGGATTTAGGTACGACGATTCTAAGTGAAATAAGTCACACAGAAAAAGACACTTATCATAAGATATCACTTATAGAGGGAATGTAAAAACCGCTACACTTGAACTGAATTACAAAACAGAACAGAGTCACACGTTCAGAAAACACACTATGGCTGCTGAACGGGAAAGGTGAGGTGGGGTGATGCATAAAACAAGGGTTTCAAATTAGCTCAGATACCGTTCCATAAACCCAATATGTAGTAGACAAGACCTACTCCTGGCTCAGTGAACTGGACTCAACACCCCGTATCCACCTCACAATAGTATATCTGACTAGTAAGAATCTTAAAACCTATGTATTGATATCTCTCTGTAAGTGAGTCAAGGGGGTGTAAAGCGGCCTAAACACAGCCGTGAAAAGCAGCTAAACCCCATTATAAAAATAAATTACTTTTCAAAACCCGTGAAACAAAGACAGTGAAAGAGAGAGAAATTCTTACAAAATTCGCTCAGGGGCTGTGATGCAACCTGCATTGACCATATCTAGACCCACAGCTGATTGAGACATAAGGGTGGACACTCTTGGGGCTCAGAGGTTTGGTGAGGTTGCATGAGCCAACGCAGACCCTTTAAAGTAATACTGCATGGTACCCATCCCATGGGTCCCAAATCTCCAGGTTCAAGGGCATCTTCCTACGTCGAAAACATGCATGAGAAACCCAGAAGATGGTACACCGTGTGATCGGGAAAAGTTTCTAAAACGCACCTCATTTCTCATCTCCTTGTGCTCGGGTTCGCCATTCCAGCCGCTTTCCTAGCCATCTCCCTCCTTGGACAATCAGCACCTTTAACCTCCTGTTCCGTACAGGTTGCAATTGGTCCTGAGGATGAACGGCAAGAGGGGGAACCAATGCGAGACTAGCTCTAGGGGTTGGGACAGGCACATGTCACTGTATTTTCCCATCAGGAAGAAGAATTAACCACAAGCTCAGCCTGTCCCCCAGAACCAGAAGAGGGCCTGAAGCAATCCTGCACTTTTGCGGCCAGCTCCCAAAAAAGCGACTGGAAAAATGGAGCTCAGGGGCACTGCAATTCACAAACCTGCAGAGTTATAAATGATAACTCTCGTCCACAAATAGATTGAGGGAAGGCAACGAAGAGGCTTTGAAAGCAAGGCAGAATTGCAGGAAACAGATTTCAGGAGGTAGATTCGAATCGCCTTGAAAGCACATGAAAAGCGGCAAAACGTGGACAATGATGCCCTTGGCCAAAAAGGGCGTATGCGTTTTTTCCTGAATATATTCAGGAAAAAACGCATACGCCCTTTTTGGCCAACCAAGCCACCTGGAAAGGCAAATCAGCGCTCCAAAGAAGTCTCGCTTCCCAGCGGGCAAAAGGGCCATGCGGAAAAAAGTGTCCAAACCAGAAATGCAGGACCGGCCATGGAGAAATGGGAGCCTTGCTACGCTGATGGGCGGGATGTAAATTGCCAACAGCCACTCTGGAGAAGTGTACGGTGTGTCCTGAAACATCTAAAAAACACAGCTTGGAGAGCATAGGGCACTTCCACTCATGGGCGTATAAATTGGGAAAACTGAAAATCAGCAAGACACAGGCACCCCAAAGTTTAGGGCTGCTCTGTTGACAAGAACCCCCACTTCATTACACCTTAAATATCCTAGGAAAGAGAAAAGTGGATAACGAAGTTGTGGTCCTCATGTACAATGGAATATCACTCAGCCATGAAATCAACGTCATAAGGCTAGTAGCAGCACGATGAGTGGATTTAGGTACGACGATTCTAAGTGAAATAAGTCACACAGAAAAAGACACTTATCATAAGATATCACTTATAGAGGGAATGTAAAAACCGCTACACTTGAACTGAATTACAAAACAGAACAGAGTCACACGTTCAGAAAACACACTATGGCTGCTGAACGGGAAAGGTGAGGTGGGGTGATGCATAAAACAAGGGTTTCAAATTAGCTCAGATACCGTTCCATAAACCCAATATGTAGTAGACAAGACCTACTCCTGGCTCAGTGAACTGGACTCAACACCCCCTATCCACCTCACAATAGTATATCTGACTAGTAAGAATCTTAAAACCTATGTATTGATATCTCTCTGTAAGTGAGTCAAGGGGGTGTAAAGTGGCATAAACACAGCCGTGAAAAGCAGCTAAACCCCATTATAAAAATAAATTACTTTTAAAAACCCATGAAACAAAGACAGTGAAAGAGAGAGAAATTCTTAACAAATTTCGTTCAAGGCCTGTGATGCAACCTGGATTGACCATATCAAGGCCCACAGCTGGATGTCACATAGGGGTGGACACCCTTGGGGCTAAGAGGTTTGGTGAGGTTGGGTGAGCAAACGCAGACCCTTTCAAGTAATACTGCGTGGTACCCATTCCATGGGTCCCAAATCTCCAGGTTCAAGGGCATCTTCCTATATCGAAAACATGCATGAGAAACCCAGAAGATGGTACACCGTGTGATCGGGAAAGGTTTCTAAAACGCACCTCATTTCTCATCTCCTTGTGCTCGGGTTCGCCATTCCAGCCGCTTTACTAGCCATCTCCCTCCTTGGAGAATCAGCACCTTTAACCTCCTGTTCCGTACAGGTTGCAATTGGTCCTGAGGATGAACGGCAAGAGGGGGAACCAATGAGAGACTAGCTCTAGGGGTTGGGACAGGCACAGGTCACTCTATTTTCCCATCAGGAAGAAGAATTAACCACAAGCTCAGCCTGCCACCCAGAACCAGAAGAGGGCCTGAAGCAATCCTGCACTTTTGCGGCCAGCTCCCAAAAAAGCGACTGGAAAAATGGAGCTCAGGGGCACTGCAATTCACAAACCTGCAGAGTTATAAATGATAACTCTCGTCCACAAATAGATTGAGGGAAGGCAACGAAGAGGCTTTGAAAGCAAGGCAGAATTGCAGGAAACAGATTTCAGGAGGTAGATTCGAATCGCCTTGAAAGCACATGAAAAGCGGCAAAACGTGGACAATGATGCCCTTGGCCAAAAAGGGCGTATGCGTTTTTTCCTGAATATATTCAGGAAAAAACGCATACGCCCTTTTTGGCCAACCAAGCCACCTGGAAAGGCAAATCAGCGCTCCAAAGAAGTCTCGCTTCCCAGCGGGCAAAAGGGCCATGCGGAAAAAAGTGTCCAAACCAGAAATGCAGGACCGGCCATGGAGAAATGGGAGCCTTGCTACGCTGATGGGCGGGATGTAAATTGCCAACAGCCACTCTGGAGAAGTGTACGGTGTGTCCTGAAACATCTAAAAAACACAGCTTGGAGAGCATAGGGCACTTACACTCATGGGCGTATAAACTGGGAAAACTAAAAATCAGCAAGACACAGGCACCCCAAAGTTTAGGGCTGCTCTGTTGACAAGAACCCCCACTTCATTACACCTTAAATATCCTAGGAAAGAGAAAAGTGGATAAAGAAGTTGTGGTCCTCATGTACAATGGAATATCACTCAGCCATGAAATCAACGTCATAAGGCTAGTAGCAGCACGATGAGTGGATTTAGGTACGACGATTCTAAGTGAAATAAGTCACACAGAAAAAGACACTTATCATAAGATATCACTTATAGAGGGAATGTAAAAACCGCTACACTTGAACTGAATTACAAAACAGAACAGAGTCACACGTTCAGAAAACACACTATGGCTGCTGAACGGGAAAGGTGAGGTGGGGTGATGCATAAAACAAGGGTTTCAAATTAGCTCAGATACCGTTCCATAAACCCAATATGTAGTAGACAAGACCTACTCCTGGCTCAGTGAACTGGACTCAACACCCCGTATCCACCTCACAATAGTATATCTGACTAGTAAGAATCTTAAAACCTATGTATTGATATCTCTCTGTAAGTGAGTCAAGGGGGTGTAAAGCGGCCTAAACACAGCCGTGAAAAGCAGCTAAACCCCATTATAAAAATAAATTACTTTTCAAAACCCGTGAAACAAAGACAGTGAAAGAGAGAGAAATTCTTACAAAATTCGCTCAGGGGCTGTGATGCAACCTGGATTGACCATATCTAGACCCACAGCTGATTGAGACATAAGGGTGGACACTCTTGGGGCTCAGAGGTTTGGTGAGGTTGCATGAGCCAACGCAGACCCTTTAAAGTAATACTGCATGGTACCCATCCCATGGGTCCCAAATCTCCAGGTTCAAGGGCATCTTCCTACGTCGAAAACATGCATGAGAAACCCAGAAGATGGTACACCGTGTGATCGGGAAAGGTTTCTAAAACGCACCTCATTTCTCATCTCCTTGTGCTCGGGTTCGCCATTCCAGCCGCTTTCCTAGCCATCTCCCTCCTTGGAGAATCAGCACCTTTAACCTCCTGTTCCGTACAGGTTGCAATTGGTCCTGAGGATGAACGGCAAGAGGGGGAACCAATGCGAGACTAGCTCTAGGGGTTGGGACAGGCACATGTCACTCTATTTTCCCATCAGGAAGAAGAATTAACCACAAGCTCAGCCTGTCCCCCAGAACCAGAAGAGGGCCTGAAGCAATCCTGCACTTTTGCGGCCAGCTCCCAAAAAAGCGACTGGAAAAATGGAGCTCAGGGGCACTGCAATTCACAAACCTGCAGAGTTATAAATGATAACTCTCGTCCACAAATAGATTGAGGGAAGGCAACGAAGAGGCTTTGAAAGCAAGGCAGAATTGCAGGAAACAGATTTCAGGAGGTAGATTCGAATCGCCTTGAAAGCACATGAAAAGCGGCAAAACGTGGACAATGATGCCCTTGGCCAAAAAGGGCGTATGCGTTTTTTCCTGAATATATTCAGGAAAAAACGCATACGCCCTTTTTGGCCAACCAAGCCACCTGGAAAGGCAAATCAGCGCTCCAAAGAAGTCTCGCTTCCCAGCGGGCAAAAGGGCCATGCGGAAAAACATGTCCAAACCAGAAATGCAGGACCGGCCATGGAGAAATGGGAGCCTTGCTACGCTGATGGGCGGGATGTAAATTGCCAACAGCCACTCTGGAGAAGTGTACGGTGTGTCCTGAAACATCTAAAAAACACAGCTTGGAGAGCATAGGGCACTTCCACTCATGGGCGTATAAATTGGGAAAACTGAAAATCAGCAAGACACAGGCACCCCAAAGTTTAGGGCTGCTCTGTTGACAAGAACCCCCACTTCATTACACCTTAAATATCCTAGGAAAGAGAAAAGTGGATAACGAAGTTGTGGTCCTCATGTACAATGGAATATCACTCAGCCATGAAATCAACGTCATAAGGCTAGTAGCAGCACGATGAGTGGATTTAGGTACGACGATTCTAAGTGAAATAAGTCACACAGAAAAAGACACTTATCATAAGATATCACTTATAGAGGGAATGTAAAAACCGCTACACTTGAACTGAATTACAAAACAGAACAGAGTCACACGTTCAGAAAACACACTATGGCTGCTGAACGGGAAAGGTGAGGTGGGGTGATGCATAAAACAAGGGTTTCAAATTAGCTCAGATACCGTTCCATAAACCCAATATGTAGTAGACAAGACCTACTCCTGGCTCAGTGAACTGGACTCAACACCCCCTATCCACCTCACAATAGTATATCTGACTAGTAAGAATCTTAAAACCTATGTATTGATATCTCTCTGTAAGTGAGTCAAGGGGGTGTAAAGCGGCCTAAACACAGCCGTGAAAAGCAGCTAAACCCCATTATAAAAATAAATTACTTTTCAAAACCCGTGAAACAAAGACAGTGAAAGAGAGAGAAATTCTTACAAAATTCGTTCAGGGGCTGTGATGCAACCTGGATTGACCATATCTAGACCCACAGCTGATTGAGACATAAGGGTGGACACTCTTGGGGCTCAGAGGTTAGGTGAGGTTGCATGAGCCAACGCAGACCCTTTAAAGTAATACTGCATGGTACCCATCCCATGGGTCCCAAATCTCCAGGTTCAAGGGCATCTTCCTACGTCGAAAACATGCATGAGAAACCCAGAAGATGGTACACCGTGTGATCGGGAAAGGTTTCTAAAACGCACCTCATTTCTCATCTCCTTGTGCTCGGGTTCGCCATTCCAGCCGCTTTCCTAGCCATCGCCCTCCTTGGAGAATCAGCACCTTTAACCTCCTGTTCCGTACAGGTTGCAATTGGTCCTGAGGATGAACGGCAAGAGGGGGAACCAATGAGAGACTAGCTCTAGGGGTTGGGACAGGCACAGGTCACTCTATTTTCCCATCAGGAAGAAGAATTAACCACAAGCTCAGACTGCCCCCCAGAACCAGAAGAGGGCCTGAAGCAATCCTGCACTTTTGCGGCCAGCTCCCAAAAAAGCGACTGGAAAAATGGAGCTCAGGGGCACTGCAATTCACAAACCTGCAGAGTTATAAATGATAACTCTCGTCCACAAATAGATTGAGGGAAGGCAACGAAGAGGCTTTGAAAGCAAGGCAGAATTGCAGGAAACAGATTTCAGGAGGTAGATTCGAATCGCCTTGAAAGCACATGAAAAGCGGCAAAACGTGGACAATGATGCCCTTGGCCAAAAAGGGCGTATGCGTTTTTTCCTGAATATATTCAGGAAAAAACGCATACGCCCTTTTTGGCCAACCAAGCCACCTGGAAAGGCAAATCAGCGCTCCAAAGAAGTCTCGCTTCCCAGCGGGCAAAAGGGCCATGCGGAAAAAAGTGTCCAAACCAGAAATGCAGGACCGGCCATGGAGAAATGGGAGCCTTGCTACGCTGATGGGCGGGATGTAAATTGCCAACAGTCACTCTGCGGAAGTGTACGGTGTGTCCTGAAACATCTAAAAAACACAGCTTGGAGAGCATAGGGCACTTCCACCCATGGGCGTATAAATTGGGAAAACTAAAAATCAGCAAGACACAGGCACCCCAAAGTTTAGGGCTGCTCTGTTGACAAGAACCCCCACTTCATTACACCTTAAATATCCTAGGAAAGAGAAAAGTGGATAACGAAGTTGTGGTCCTCATGTACAATGGAATATCACTCAGCCATGAAATCAACGTCATAAGGCTAGTAGCAGCACGATGAGTGGATTTAGGTACGACGATTCTAAGTGAAATAAGTCACACAGAAAAAGACACTTATCATAAGAAATCACTTATAGAGGGAATGTAAAAACCGCTACACTTGAACTGAATTACAAAACAGAACAGAGTCACACGTTCAGAAAACACACTATGGCTGCTGAACGGGAAAGGTGAGGTGGGGTGATGCATAAAACAAGGGTTTCAAATTAGTTCAGATACCGTTCCATAAACCCGATATGTAGTAGACAAGACCTACTCCTGGCTCAGTGAACTGGACTCAACACCCCCTATTCACCGCACAAGAATATATCTGACTAGTAAGAATCTTCAAACCTATGTATTGATATCTCTCTGTAAGTGAGTCAAGGGAGTGTAAAGCGGCCTAAACACAGCCGTGAAAAGCAGCTAAACCCCATTATAAAAATAAATTACTTTTCAAAACCCGTGAAACAAAGACAGTGAAAGAGAGAGAAATTCTTACAAAATTCGTTCAGGGGCTGTGATGCAACCTGGATTGACCATATCTAGACCCACAGCTGATTGAGACATAAGGGTGGACACTCTTGGGGCTCAGAGGTTTGGTGAGGTTGCATGAGCCAACGCAGACCCTTTAAAGTAATACTGCATGGTACCCATCCCATGGGTCCCAAATCTCCAGGTTCAAGGGCATCTTCCTACGTCGAAAACATGCATGAGAAACCCAGAAGATGGTACACCGTGTGATCGGGAAAGGTTTCTAAAACACACCTCATTTCTCATCTCCTTGTGCTCGGCTTCGCCATTCCAGCCCCTTTCCTAGCCATCGCCCTCCTTGGAGAATCAGCACCTTTAACCTCCTGTTCCGTACAGGTTGCAATTTGTCCTGAGGATGAACGGGAAGAGGGGGAACCAATGAGAGACTAGCTCTAGGGGTTGGGACAGGCACATGTCACTCTATTTTCCCATCAGGAAGAAGAATTAACCACAAGCTCAGCCTGCCCCCCAGAACCAGAAGAGGGCCTGAAGCAATCCTGCACTTTTGCGGCCAGCTCCCAAAAAAGCGACTGGAAAAATGGAGCTCAGGGGCACTGCAATTCACAAACCTGCAGAGTTATAAATGATAACTCTCGTCCACAAATAGATTGAGGGAAGGCAACGAAGAGGCTTTGAAAGCAAGGCAGAATTGCAGGAAACAGATTTCAGGAGGTAGATTCGAATCGCCTTGAAAGCACATGAAAAGCGGCAAAACGTGGACAATGATGCCCTTGGCCAAAAAGGGCGTATGCGTTTTTTCCTGAATATATTCAGGAAAAAACGCATACGCCCTTTTTGGCCAACCAAGCCACCTGGAAAGGCAAATCAGCGCTCCAAAGAAGTCTCGCTTCCCAGCGGGCAAAAGGGCCATGCGGAAAAAAGTGTCCAAACCAGAAATGCAGGACCGGCCATGGAGAAATGGGAGCCTTGCTACGCTGATGGGCGGGATGTAAATTGCCAACAGTCACTCTGCAGAAGTGTACGGTGTGTCCTGAAACATCTAAAAAACACAGCTTGGAGAGCATAGGGCACTTCCACCCATGGGCGTATAAATTGGGAAAACTAAAAATCAGCAAGACACAGGCACCCCAAAGTTTAGGGCTGCTCTGTTGACAAGAACCCCCACTTCATTACACCTTAAATATCCTAGGAAAGAGAAAAGTGGATAAAGAAGTTGTGGTCCTCATATAGAATGGAATATCCCTCAGCCATGAAATCAACGTCATAAGGCTAGTAGCAGCACGATGAGTGGATTTAGGTACGACGATTCTAAGTGAAATAAGTCACACAGAAAAAGACACTTATCATAAGATATCACTTATAGAGGGAATGTAAAAACCGCTACACTTGAACTGAATTACAAAACAGAACAGAGTCACACGTTCAGAAAACACACTATGGCTGCTGAACGGGAAAGGTGAGGTGGGGTGATGCATAAAACAAGGGTTTCAAATTAGCTCAGATACCGTTCCATAAACCCAATATGTAGTAGACAAGACCTACTCCTGGCTCAGTGAACTGGACTCAACACCCCGTATCCACCTCACAATAGTATATCTGACTAGTAAGAATCTTAAAACCTATGTATTGATATCTCTCTGTAAGTGAGTCAAGGGGGTGTAAAGCGGCCTAAACACAGCCGTGAAAAGCAGCTAAACCCCATTATAAAAATAAATTACTTTTCAAAACCCGTGAAACAAAGACAGTGAAAGAGAGAGAAATTCTTACAAAATTCGCTCAGGGGCTGTGATGCAACCTGGATTGACCATATCTAGACCCACAGCTGATTGAGACATAAGGGTGGACACTCTTGGGGCTCAGAGGTATGGTGAGGTTGCATGAGCCAACGCAGACCCTTTAAAGTAATACTGCATGGTACCCATCCCATGGGTCCCAAATCTCCAGGTTCAAGGGCATCTTCCTACGTCGACAACATGCATGAGAAACCCAGAAGATGGTACACCGTGTGATCGGGAAAGGTTTCTAAAACGCACCTCATTTCTCATCTCCTTGTGCTCGGGTTCGCCATTCCAGCCGCTTTCCTAGCCATCTCCCTCCTTGGAGAATCAGCACCTTTAACCTCCTGTTCCGTACAGGTTGCAATTGGTCCTGAGGATGAACGGCAAGAGGGGGAACCAATGCGAGACTAGCTCTAGGGGTTGGGACAGGCACAGGTCACTCTATTTTCCCATCAGGAAGAAGAATTAACCACAAGCTCAGCCTGTCCCCCAGAACCAGAAGAGGGCCTGAAGCAATCCTGCATTTTTGCGGCCAGCTCCCAAAAAAGCGACTGGAAAAATGGAGCTCAGGGGCACTGCAATTCACAAACCTGCAGAGTTATAAATGATAACTCTCGTCCACAAATAGATTGAGGGAAGGCAACGAAGAGGCTTTGAAAGCAAGGCAGAATTGCAGGAAACAGATTTCAGGAGGTAGATTCGAATCGCCTTGAAAGCACATGAAAAGCGGCAAAACGTGGACAATGATGCCCTTGGCCAAAAAGGGCGTATGCGTTTTTTCCTGAATATATTCAGGAAAAAACGCATACGCCCTTTTTGGCCAACCAAGCCACCTGGAAAGGCAAATCAGCGCTCCAAAGAAGTCTCGCTTCCCAGCGGGCAAAAGGGCCATGCGGAAAAAAGTGTCCAAACCAGAAATGCAGGACCGGCCATGGAGAAATTGGAGCCTTGCTACGCTGATGGGCGGGATGTAAATTGCCAACAGCCACTCTGGAGAAGTGTACGGTGTGTCCTGAAACATCTAAAAAACACAGCTTGGAGAGCATAGGGCACTTCCACTCATGGGCGTATAAATTGGGAAAACTGAAAATCAGCAAGACACAGGCACCCCAAAGTTTAGGGCTGCTCTGTTGACAAGAACCCCCACTTCATTACACCTTAAATATCCTAGGAAAGAGAAAAGTGGATAACGAAGTTGTGGTCCTCATGTACAATGGAATATCACTCAGCCATGAAATCAACGTCATAAGGCTAGTAGCAGCACGATGAGTGGATTTAGGTACGACAATTCTAAGTGAAATAAGTCACACAGAAAAAGACACTTATCATAAGATATCACTTATAGAGGGAATGTAAAAACCGCTACACTTGAACTGAATTACAAAACAGAACAGAGTCACACGTTCAGAAAACACACTATGGCTGCTGAACGGGAAAGGTGAGGTGGGGTGATGCATAAAACAAGGGTTTCAAATTAGCTCAGATACCGTTCCATAAACCCAATATGTAGTAGACAAGACCTACTCCTGGCTCAGTGAACTGGACTCAACACCCCCTATTCACCGCACAAGAATATATCTGACTAGTAAGAATCTTCAAACCTATGTATTGATATCTCTCTGTAAGTGAGTCAAGGGGGTGTAAAGCGGCATAAACACAGCCGTGAAAAGCAGCTAAACCCCATTATAAAAATAAATTACTTTTCAAAACCCGTGAAACAAAGACAGTGAAAGACAGAGAAATTCTTACAAAATTCGTTCAGGGGCTGTGATGCAACCTGGATTGACCATATCTAGACCCACAGCTGATTGAGACATAAGGGTGGACACTCTTGGGGCTCAGAGGTTTGGTGAGGTTGCATGAGCCAACGCAGACCCTTTAAAGTAATACTGCATGGTACCCATCCCATGGGTCCCAAATCTCCAGGTTCAAGGGCATCTTCCTACGTCGAAAACATGCATGAGAAACCCAGAAGATGGTACACCGTGTGATCGGGAAAGGTTTCTAAAACGCACCTCATTTCTCATCTCCTTGTGCTCGGGTTCGCCATTCCAGCCGCTTTCCTAGCCATCGCCCTCCTTGGAGAATCAGCACCTTTAACCTCCTGTTCCGTACAGGTTGCAATTGGTCCTGAGGATGAACGGCAAGAGGGGGAACCAATGAGAGACTAGCTCTAGGAGTTGGGACAGGCACAGGTCACTCTATTTTCCCATCAGGAAGAAGAATTAACCACAAGCTCAGCCTGCCCCCCAGAACCAGAAGAGGGCCTGAAGCAATCCTGCACTTTTGCGGCCAGCTCCCAAAAAAGCGACTGGAAAAATGGAGCTCAGGGGCACTGCAATTCACAAACCTGCAGAGTTATAAATGATAACTCTCGTCCACAAATAGATTGAGGGAAGGCAACGAAGAGGCTTTGAAAGCAAGGCAGAATTGCAGGAAACAGATTTCAGGAGGTAGATTCGAATCGCCTTGAAAGCACATGAAAAGCGGCAAAACGTGGACAATGATGCCCTTGGCCAAAAAGGGCGTATGCGTTTTTTCCTGAATATATTCAGGAAAAAACGCATACGCCCTTTTTGGCCAACCAAGCCACCTGGAAAGGCAAATCAGCGCTCCAAAGAAGTCTCGCTTCCCAGCGGGCAAAAGGGCCATGCGGAAAAAAGTGTCCAAACCAGAAATGCAGGACCGGCCATGGAGAAATGGGAGCCTTGCTACGCTGATGGGCGGGATGTAAATTGCCAACAGCCACTCTGGAGAAGTGTATGGTGTGTCTTGAAACATCTAAAAAACACAGCTTGGAGAGCATAGGGCACTTCCACTCATGGGCGTATAAACTGGGAAAACTAAAAATCAGCAAGACACAGGCACCCCAAAGTTTAGGGCTGCTCTGTTGACAAGAACCCCCACTTCATTACACCTTAAATATCCTAGGAAAGAGAAAAGTGGATAAAGAAGTTGTGGTCCTCATGTACAATGGAATATCACTCAGCCATGAAATCAACGTCATAAGGCTAGTAGCAGCACGATGAGTGGATTTAGGTACGACGATTCTAAGTGAAATAAGTCACACAGAAAAAGACACTTCTCATAAGAAATCACTTATAGAGGGAATGTAAAAACGGCTACAATTGAACTGAATTACAAAACAGAACAGAGTCACACGTTCAGAAAACACACTATGGCTGCTGAACGGGAAAGGTGAGGTGGGGTGATGCATAAAACAAGGGTTTCAAATTAGTTCAGATACCGTTCCATAAACCCGATATGTAGTAGACAAGACCTACTCCTGGCTCAGTGAACTGGACTCAACACCCCCTATTCACCGCACAAGAATATATCTGACTAGTAAGAATCTTCAAACCTATGTATTGATATCTCTCTGTAAGTGAGTCAAGGGGGTGTAAAGCGGCCTAAACACAGCCGTGAAAAGCAGCTAAACCCCATTATAAAAATAAATTACTTTTCAAAACCCGTGAAACAAAGACAGTGAAAGAGAGAGAAATTCTTACAAAATTCGTTCAGGGGCTGTGATGCAACCTGGATTGACCATATCTAGACCCACAGCTGATTGAGACATAAGGGTGGACACTCTTGGGGCTCAGAGGTTTGGTGAGGTTGCATGAGCCAACGCAGACCCTTTAAAGTAATACTGCATGGTACCCATCCCATGGGTCCCAAATCTCCAGGTTCAAGGGCATCTTCCTACGTCGAAAACATGCATGAGAAACCCAGAAGATGGTACACCGTGTGATCGGGAAAGGTTTCTAAAACACACCTCATTTCTCATCTCCTTGTGCTCGGCTTCGCCATTCCAGCCCCTTTCCTAGCCATCGCCCTCCTTGGAGAATCAGCACCTTTAACCTCCTGTTCCGTACAGGTTGCAATTTGTCCTGAGGATGAACGGGAAGAGGGGGAACCAATGAGAGACTAGCTCTAGGGTTTGGGACAGGCACAGGTCACTCTATTTTCCCATCAGGAAGAAGAATTAACCACAAGCTCAGCCTGCCCCCCAGAACCAGAAGAGGGCCTGAAGCAATCCTGCACTTTTGCGGCCAGCTCCCAAAAAAGCGACTGGAAAAATGGAGCTCAGGGGCACTGCAATTCACAAACCTGCAGAGTTATAAATGATAACTCTCGTCCACAAATATATTGAGGGAAGGCAACGAAGAGGCTTTGAAAGCAAGGCAGAATTGCAGGAAACAGATTTCAGGAGGTAGATTCGAATCGCCTTGAAAGCACATGAAAAGCGGCAAAACGAGGACAATGATGCCCTTGGCCAAAAAGGGCGTATGCGTTTTTTCCTGAATATATTCAGGAAAAAACGCATACGCCCTTTTTGGCCAACCAAGCCACCTGGAAAGGCAAATCAGCGCTCCAAAGAAGTCTCGCTTCCCAGCGGGCAAAAGGGCCATGCGGAAAAAAGTGTCCTAACCAGAAATGCAGGACCGGCCATGGAGAAATGGGAGCCTTGCTACGCTGATGGGCGGGATGTAAATTGCCAACAGTCACTCTGCAGAAGTGTACGGTGTGTCCTGAAACATCTAAAAAACACAGCTTGGAGAGCATAGGGCACTTCCACTCATGGGCGTATAAACTGGGAAAACTAAAAATCAGCAAGACACAGGCACCCCAAAGTTTAGGGCTGCTCTGTTGACAAGAACCCCCACTTCATTACACCTTAAATATCCTAGGAAAGAGAAAAGTGGATAAAGAAGTTGTGGTCCTCATGTACAATGGAATATCACTCAGCCATGAAATCAACGTCATAAGGCTAGTAGCAGCACGATGAGTGGATTTAGGTACGACGATTCTAAGTGAAATAAGTCACACAGAAAAAGACACTTCTCATAAGAAATCACTTATAGAGGGAATGTAAAAACCGCTACACTTGAACTGAATTACAAAACAGAACAGAGTCACACGTTCAGAAAACACACTATGGCTGCTGAACGGGAAAGGTGAGGTGGGGTGATGCATAAAACAAGGGTTTCAAATTAGTTCAGATACCGTTCCATAAACCCGATATGTAGTAGACAAGACCTACTCCTGGCTCAGTGAACTGGACTCAACACCCCCTATTCACCGCACAAGAATATATCTGACTAGTAAGAATCTTCAAACCTATGTATTGATATCTCTCTGTAAGTGAGTCAAGGGGGTGTAAAGCGGCCTAAACACAGCCGTGAAAAGCAGCTAAACCCCATTATAAAAATAAATTACTTTTCAAAACCCGTGAAACAAAGACAGTGAAAGAGAGAGAAATTCTTACAAAATTCGCTCAGGGGCTGTGATGCAACCTGGATTGACCATATCTAGACCCACAGCTGATTGAGACATAAGGGTGGACACTCTTGGGGCTCAGAGGTTTGGTGAGGTTGCATGAGCCAACGCAGACCCTTTAAAGTAATACTGCATGGTACCCATCCCATGGGTCCCAAATCTCCAGGTTCAAGGGCATCTTCCTACGTCGAAAACATGAATGAGAAACCCAGAAGATGGTACACCGTGTGATCGGGAAAGGTTTCTAAAACACACCTCATTTCTCATCTCCTTGTGCTCGGCTTCGCCATTCCAGCCCCTTTCCTAGCCATCGCCCTCCTTGGAGAATCAGCACCTTTAACCTCCTGTTCCGTACAGGTTGCAATTTGTCCTGAGGATGAACGGGAAGAGGGGGAACCAATGAGAGACTAGCTCTAGGGTTTGGGACAGGCACAGGGCACTCTATTTTCCCATCAGGAAGAAGAATTAACCACAAGCTCAGCCTGCCCCCCAGAACCAGAAGAGGGCCTGAAGCAATCCTGCACTTTTGCGGCCAGCTCCCAAAAAAGCGACTGGAAAAATGGAGCTCAGGGGCACTGCAATTCACAAACCTGCAGAGTTATAAATGATAACTCTCGTCCACAAATAGATTGAGGGAAGGCAACGAAGAGGCTTTGAAAGCAAGGCAGAATTGCAGGAAACAGATTTCAGGAGGTAGATTCGAATCGCCTTGAAAGCACATGAAAAGCGGCAAAACGAGGACAATGATGCCCTTGGCCAAAAAGGGCGTATGCGTTTTTTCCTGAATATATTCAGGAAAAAACGCATACGCCCTTTTTGGCCAACCAAGCCACCTGGAAAGGCAAATCAGCGCTCCAAAGAAGTCTCGCTTCCCAGCGGGCAAAAGGGCCATGCGGAAAAAAGTGTCCTAACCAGAAATGCAGGACCGGCCATGGAGAAATGGGAGCCTTGCTACGCTGATGGGCGGGATGTAAATTGCCAACAGTCACTCTGCAGAAGTGTACGGTGTGTCCTGAAACATCTAAAAAACACAGCTTGGAGAGCATAGGGCACTTCCACTCATGGGCGTATAAACTGGGAAAACTAAAAATCAGCAAGACACAGGCACCCCAAAGTTTAGGGCTGCTCTGTTGACAAGAACCCCCACTTCATTACACCTTAAATATCCTAGGAAAGAGAAAAGTGGATAAAGAAGTTGTGGTCCTCATGTACAATGGAATATCACTCAGCCATGAAATCAACGTCATAAGGCTAGTACCAGCACGATGAGTGGATTTAGGTACGACGATTCTAAGTGAAATAAGTCACACAGAAAAAGACACTTATCATAAGATATCACTTATAGAGGGAATGTAAAAACCGCTACACTTGAACTGAATTACAAAACAGAACAGAGTCACACGTTCAGAAAACACACTATGGCTGCTGAACGGGAAAGGTGAGGTGGGGTGATGCATAAAACAAGGGTTTCAAATTAGCTCAGATACCGTTCCATAAACCCAATATGTAGTAGACAAGACCTACTCCTGGCTCAGTGAACTGGACTCAACACCCCCTATTCACCGCACAAGAATATATCTGACTAGTAAGAATCTTCAAACCTATGTATTGATATCTCTCTGTAAGTGAGTCAAGGGGGTGTAAAGCGGCCTAAACACAGCCGTGAAAAGCAGCTAAACCCCATTATAAAAATAAATTACTTTTCAAAACCCGTGAAACAAAGACAGTGAAAGAGAGAGAAATTCTTACAAAATTCGTTCAGGGGCTGTGATGCAACCTGGATTGACCATATCTAGACCCACAGCTGATTGAGACATAAGGGTGGACACTCTTGGGGCTCAGAGGTTTGGTGAGGTTGCATGAGCCAACGCAGACCCTTTAAAGTAATACTGCATGGTACCCATCCCATGGGTCCCAAATCTCCAGGTTCAAGGGCATCTTCCTACGTCGAAAACATGCATGAGAAACCCAGAAGATGGTACACCGTGTGATCGGGAAAGGTTTCTAAAACACACCTCATTTCTCATCTCCTTGTGCTCGGCTTCGCCATTCCAGCCCCTTTCCTAGCCATCGCCCTCCTTGGAGAATCAGCACCTTTAACCTCCTGTTCCGTACAGGTTGCAATTGGTCCTGAGGATGAACGGCAAGAGGGGGAACCAATGAGAGACTAGCTCTAGGGGTTGGGACAGGCACAGGTCACTCTATTTTCCCATCAGGAAGAAGAATTAACCACAAGCTCAGCCTGCCCCCCAGAACCAGAAGAGGGCCTGAAGCAATCCTGCACTTTTGCGGCCAGCTCCCAAAAAAGCGACTGGAAAAATGGAGCTCAGGGGCACTGCAATTCACAAACCTGCAGAGTTATAAATGATAACTCTCGTCCACAAATAGATTGAGGGAAGGCAACGAAGAGGCTTTGAAAGCAAGGCAGAATTGCAGGAAACAGATTTCAGGAGGTAGATTCGAATCGCCTTGAAAGCACATGAAAAGCGGCAAAACGAGGACAATGATGCCCTTGGCCAAAAAGGGCGTATGCGTTTTTTCCTGAATATATTCAGGAAAAAACGCATACGCCCTTTTTGGCCAACCAAGCCACCTGGAAAGGCAAATCAGCGCTCCAAAGAAGTCTCGCTTCCCAGCGGGCAAAAGGGCCATGCGGAAAAAAGTGTCCTAACCAGAAATGCAGGACCGGCCATGGAGAAATGGGAGCCTTGCTACGCTGATGGGCGGGATGTAAATTGCCAACAGTCACTCTGCAGAAGTGTACGGTGTGTCCTGAAACATCTAAAAAACACAGCTTGGAGAGCATAGGGCACTTCCACTCATGGGCGTATAAACTGGGAAAACTAAAAATCAGCAAGACACAGGCACCCCAAAGTTTAGGGCTGCTCTGTTGACAAGAACCCCCACTTCATTACACCTTAAATATCCTAGGAAAGAGAAAAGTGGATAAAGAAGTTGTGGTCCTCATGTACAATGGAATATCACTCAGCCATGAAATCAACGTCATAAGGCTAGTAGCAGCACGATGAGTGGATTTAGGTACGACGATTCTAAGTGAAATAAGTCACACAGAAAAAGACACTTATCATAAGATATCACTTATAGAGGGAATGTAAAAACCGCTACACTTGAACTGAATTACAAAACAGAACAGAGTCACACGTTCAGAAAACACACTATGGCTGCTGAACGGGAAAGGTGAGGTGGGGTGATGCATAAAACAAGGGTTTCAAATTAGCTCAGATACCGTTCCATAAACCCAATATGTAGTAGACAAGACCTACTCCTGGCTCAGTGAACTGGACTCAACACCCCCTATCCACCTCACAATAGTATATCTGACTAGTAAGAATCTTAAAACCTATGTATTGATATCTCTCTGTAAGTGAGTCAAGGGGGTGTAAAGCGGCCTAAACACAGCCGTGAAAAGCAGCTAAACCCCATTATAAAAATAAATTACTTTTCAAAACCCGTGAAACAAAGACAGTGAAAGAGAGAGAAATTCTTACAAAATTCGCTCAGGGGCTGTGATGCAACCTGGATTGACCATATCTAGACCCACAGCTGATTGAGACAAGGGTGGACACTCTTGGGGCTCAGAGGTTTGGTGAGGTTGCATGAGCCAACGCAGACCCTTTAAAGTAATACTGCATGGTACCCATCCCATGGGTCCCAAATCTCCAGGTTCAAGGGCATCTTCCTACGTCGAAAACATGCATGAGAAACCCAGAAGATGGTACACCGTGTGATCGGGAAAGGTTTCTAAAACGCACCTCATTTCTCATCTCCTTGTGCTCGGGTTCGCCATTCCAGCCGCTTTCCTAGCCATCTCCCTCCTTGGAGAATCAGCACCTTTAACCTCCTGTTCCGTACAGGTTGCAATTGGTCCTGAGGATGAACGGCAAGAGGGGGAACCAATGCGAGACTAGCTCTAGGGGTTGGGACAGGCACAGGTCACTCTATTTTCCCATCAGGAAGAAGAATTAACCACAAGCTCAGCCTGCCCCCCAGAACCAGAAGAGGGCCTGAAGCAATCCTGCACTTTTGTGGCCAGCTCCCAAAAAAGCGACTGGAAAAATGGAGCTCAGGGGCACTGCAATTCACAAACCTGCAGAGTTATAAATGATAACTCTCGTCCACAAATAGATTGAGG
Source organism: Balaenoptera acutorostrata (assembly GCF_949987535.1). Lineage (NCBI taxonomy): Eukaryota > Metazoa > Chordata > Mammalia > Artiodactyla > Balaenopteridae > Balaenoptera > Balaenoptera acutorostrata. The sequence goes on along the minus strand of NC_080067.1, from coordinate 43,457,795 downwards.
GAAGGCAACGAAGAGGCTTTGAAAGCAAGGCAGAATTGCAGGAAACAGATTTCAGGAGGTAGATTCGAATCGCCTTGAAAGCACATGAAAAGCGGCAAAACGTGGACAATGATGCCCTTGGCCAAAAAGGGCGTATGCGTTTTTTCCTGAATATATTCAGGAAAAAACGCATACGCCCTTTTTGGCCAACCAAGCCACCTGGAAAGGCAAATCAGCGCTCCAAAGAAGTCTCGCTTCCCAGCGGGCAAAAGGGCCATGCGGAAAAAAGTGTCCTAACCAGAAATGCAGGACCGGCCATGGAGAAATGGGAGCCTTGCTACGCTGATGGGCGGGATGTAAATTGCCAACAGTCACTCTGCAGAAGTGTACGGTGTGTCCTGAAACATCTAAAAAACACAGCTTGGAGAGCATAGGGCACTTCCACTCATGGGCGTATAAACTGGGAAAACTAAAAATCAGCAAGACACAGGCACCCCAAAGTTTAGGGCTGCTCTGTTGACAAGAACCCCCACTTCATTACACCTTAAATATCCTAGGAAAGAGAAAAGTGGATAAAGAAGTTGTGGTCCTCATGTACAATGGAATATCACTCAGCCATGAAATCAACGTCATAAGGCTAGTAGCAGCACGATGAGTGGATTTAGGTACGACGATTCTAAGTGAAATAAGTCACACAGAAAAAGACACTTATCATAAGATATCACTTATAGAGGGAATGTAAAAACCGCTACACTTGAACTGAATTACAAAACAGAACAGAGTCACACGTTCAGAAAACACACTATGGCTGCTGAACGGGAAAGGTGAGGTGGGGTGATGCATAAAACAAGGGTTTCAAATTAGCTCAGATACCGTTCCATAAACCCAATATGTAGTAGACAAGACCTACTCCTGGCTCAGTGAACTGGACTCAACACCCCCTATTCACCGCACAAGAATATATCTGACTAGTAAGAATCTTCAAACCTATGTATTGATATCTCTCTGTAAGTGAGTCAAGGGGGTGTAAAGCGGCCTAAACACAGCCGTGAAAAGCAGCTAAACCCCATTATAAAAATAAATTACTTTTCAAAACCCGTGAAACAAAGACAGTGAAAGAGAGAGAAATTCTTACAAAATTCGTTCAGGGGCTGTGATGCAACCTGGATTGACCATATCTAGACCCACAGCTGATTGAGACATAAGGGTGGACACTCTTGGGGCTCAGAGGTTTGGTGAGGTTGCATGAGCCAACGCAGACCCTTTAAAGTAATACTGCATGGTACCCATCCCATGGGTCCCAAATCTCCAGGTTCAAGGGCATCTTCCTACGTCGAAAACATGCATGAGAAACCCAGAAGATGGTACACCGTGTGATCGGGAAAGGTTTCTAAAACGCACCTCATTTCTCATCTCCTTGTGCTCGGGTTCGCCATTCCAGCCGCTTTCCTAGCCATCGCCCTCCTTGGAGAATCAGCACCTTTAACCTCCTGTTCCGTACAGGTTGCAATTGGTCCTGAGGATGAACGGCAAGAGGGGGAACCAATGAGAGACTAGCTCTAGGGGTTGGGACAGGCACAGGTCACTCTATTTTCCCATCAGGAAGAAGAATTAACCACAAGCTCAGCCTGCCCCCCAGAACCAGAAGAGGGCCTGAAGCAATCCTGCACTTTTGCGGCCAGCTCCCAAAAAAGCGACTGGAAAAATGGAGCTCAGGGGCACTGCAATTCACAAACCTGCAGAGTTATAAATGATAACTCTCGTCCACAAATAGATTGAGGGAAGGCAACGAAGAGGCTTTGAAAGCAAGGCAGAATTGCAGGAAACAGATTTCAGGAGGTAGATTCGAATCGCCTTGAAAGCACATGAAAAGCGGCAAAACGTGGACAATGATGCCCTTGGCCAAAAAGGGCGTATGCGTTTTTTCCTGAATATATTCAGGAAAAAACGCATACGCCCTTTTTGGCCAACCAAGCCACCTGGAAAGGCAAATCAGCGCTCCAAAGAAGTCTTGCTTCCCAGCGGGCAAAAGGGCCATGCGGAAAAAAGTGTCCAAACCAGAAATGCAGGACCGGCCATGGAGAAATGGGAGCCTTGCTACGCTGATGGGCGGGATGTAAATTGCCAACAGCCACTCTGGAGAAGTGTACGGTGTGTCCTGAAACATCTAAAAAACACAGCTTGGAGAGCATAGGGCACTTCCACTCATGGGCGTATAAATTGGGAAAACTGAAAATCAGCAAGACACAGGCACCCCAAAGTTTAGGGCTGCTCTGTTGACAAGAACCCCCACTTCATTACACCTTAAATATCCTAGGAAAGAGAAAAGTGGATAACGAAGTTGTGGTCCTCATGTACAATGGAATATCACTCAGCCATGAAATCAACGTCATAAGGCTAGTAGCAGCACGATGAGTGGATTTAGGTACGACGATTCTAAGTGAAATAAGTCACACAGAAAAAGACACTTATCATAAGATATCACTTATAGAGGGAATGTAAAAACCGCTACACTTGAACTGAATTACAAAACAGAACAGAGTCATACGTTCAGAAAACACACTATGGCTGCTGAACGGGAAAGGTGAGGTGGGGTGATGCATAAAACAAGGGTTTCAAATTAGTTCAGATACCGTTCCATAAACCCAATATGTAGTAGACAAGACCTACTCCTGGCTCAGTGAACTGGACTCAACACCCCCTATTCACCGCACAAGAATATATCTGACTAGTAAGAATCTTCAAACCTATGTATTGATATCTCTCTGTAAGTGAGTCAAGGGGGTGTAAAGCGGCCTAAACACAGCCGTGAAAAGCAGCTAAACCCCATTATAAAAATAAATTACTTTTCAAAACCCGTGAAACAAAGACAGTGAAAGAGAGAGAAATTCTTACAAAATTCGTTCAGGGGCTGTGATGCAACCTGGATTGACCATATCTAGACCCACAGCTGATTGAGACATAAGGGTGGACACTCTTGGGGCTCAGAGGTTTGGTGAGGTTGCATGAGCCAACGCAGACCCTTTAAAGTAATACTGCATGGTACCCATCCCATGGGTCCCAAATCTCCAGGTTCAAGGGCATCTTCCTACGTCGAAAACATGCATGAGAAACCCAGAAGATGGTACACCGTGTGATCGGGAAAGGTTTCTAAAACGCACCTCATTTCTCATCTCCTTGTGCTCGGGTTCGCCATTCCAGCCGCTTTCCTAGCCATCGCCCTCCTTGGAGAATCAGCACCTTTAACCTCCTGTTCCGTACAGGTTGCAATTGGTCCTGAGGATGAACGGCAAGAGGGGGAACCAATGAGAGACTAGCTCTAGGGGTTGGGACAGGCACAGGTCACTCTATTTTCCCATCAGGAAGAAGAATTAACCACAAGCTCAGCCTGCCCCCCAGAACCAGAAGAGGGCCTGAAGCAATCCTGCACTTTTGCGGCCAGCTCCCAAAAAAGCGACTGGAAAAATGGAGCTCAGGGGCACTGCAATTCACAAACCTGCAGAGTTATAAATGATAACTCTCGTCCACAAATATATTGAGGGAAGGCAACGAAGAGGCTTTGAAAGCAAGGCAGAATTGCAGGAAACAGATTTCAGGAGGTAGATTCGAATCGCCTTGAAAGCACATGAAAAGCGGCAAAACGAGGACAATGATGCCCTTGGCCAAAAAGGGCGTATGCGTTTTTTCCTGAATATATTCAGGAAAAAACGCATACGCCCTTTTTGGCCAACCAAGCCACCTGGAAAGGCAAATCAGCGCTCCAAAGAAGTCTCGCTTCCCAGCGGGCAAAAGGGCCATGCGGAAAAAAGTGTCCTAACCAGAAATGCAGGACCGGCCATGGAGAAATGGGAGCCTTGCTACGCTGATGGGCGGGATGTAAATTGCCAACAGTCACTCTGCAGAAGTGTACGGTGTGTCCTGAAACATCTAAAAAACACAGCTTGGAGAGCATAGGGCACTTCCACTCATGGGCGTATAAACTGGGAAAACTAAAAATCAGCAAGACACAGGCACCCCAAAGTTTAGGGCTGCTCTGTTGACAAGAACCCCCACTTCATTACACCTTAAATATCCTAGGAAAGAGAAAAGTGGATAAAGAAGTTGTGGTCCTCATGTACAATGGAATATCACTCAGCCATGAAATCAACGTCATAAGGCTAGTAGCAGCACGATGAGTGGATTTAGGTACGACGATTCTAAGTGAAATAAGTCACACAGAAAAAGACACTTATCATAAGATATCACTTATAGAGGGAATGTAAAAACCGCTACACTTGAACTGAATTACAAAACAGAACAGAGTCACACGTTCAGAAAACACACTATGGCTGCTGAACGGGAAAGGTGAGGTGGGGTGATGCATAAAACAAGGGTTTCAAATTAGCTCAGATACCGTTCCATAAACCCAATATGTAGTAGACAAGACCTACTCCTGGCTCAGTGAACTGGACTCAACACCCCCTATTCACCGCACAAGAATATATCTGACTAGTAAGAATCTTCAAACCTATGTATTGATATCTCTCTGTAAGTGAGTCAAGGGGGTGTAAAGCGGCCTAAACACAGCCGTGAAAAGCAGCTAAACCCCATTATAAAAATAAATTACTTTTCAAAACCCGTGAAACAAAGACAGTGAAAGAGAGAGAAATTCTTACAAAATTCGTTCAGGGGCTGTGATGCAACCTGGATTGACCATATCTAGACCCACAGCTGATTGAGACATAAGGGTGGACACTCTTGGGGCTCAGAGGTTTGGTGAGGTTGCATGAGCCAACGCAGACCCTTTAAAGTAATACTGCATGGTACCCATCCCATGGGTCCCAAATCTCCAGGTTCAAGGGCATCTTCCTACGTCGAAAACATGCATGAGAAACCCAGAAGATGGTACACCGTGTGATCGGGAAAGGTTTCTAAAACGCACCTCATTTCTCATCTCCTTGTGCTCGGGTTCGCCATTCCAGCCGCTTTCCTAGCCATCGCCCTCCTTGGAGAATCAGCACCTTTAACCTCCTGTTCCGTACAGGTTGCAATTGGTCCTGAGGATGAACGGCAAGAGGGGGAACCAATGAGAGACTAGCTCTAGGGGTTGGGACAGGCACAGGTCACTCTATTTTCCCATCAGGAAGAAGAATTAACCACAAGCTCAGCCTGCCCCCCAGAACCAGAAGAGGGCCTGAAGCAATCCTGCACTTTTGCGGCCAGCTCCCAAAAAAGCGACTGGAAAAATGGAGCTCAGGGGCACTGCAATTCACAAACCTGCAGAGTTATAAATGATAACTCTCGTCCACAAATAGATTGAGGGAAGGCAACGAAGAGGCTTTGAAAGCAAGGCAGAATTGCAGGAAACAGATTTCAGGAGGTAGATTCGAATCGCCTTGAAAGCACATGAAAAGCGGCAAAACGTGGACAATGATGCCCTTGGCCAAAAAGGGCGTATGCGTTTTTTCCTGAATATATTCAGGAAAAAACGCATACGCCCTTTTTGGCCAACCAAGCCACCTGGAAAGGCAAATCAGCGCTCCAAAGAAGTCTTGCTTCCCAGCGGGCAAAAGGGCCATGCGGAAAAAAGTGTCCAAACCAGAAATGCAGGACCGGCCATGGAGAAATGGGAGCCTTGCTACGCTGATGGGCGGGATGTAAATTGCCAACAGCCACTCTGGAGAAGTGTACGGTGTGTCCTGAAACATCTAAAAAACACAGCTTGGAGAGCATAGGGCACTTCCACTCATGGGCGTATAAATTGGGAAAACTGAAAATCAGCAAGACACAGGCACCCCAAAGTTTAGGGCTGCTCTGTTGACAAGAACCCCCACTTCATTACACCTTAAATATCCTAGGAAAGAGAAAAGTGGATAACGAAGTTGTGGTCCTCATGTACAATGGAATATCACTCAGCCATGAAATCAACGTCATAAGGCTAGTAGCAGCACGATGAGTGGATTTAGGTACGACAATTCTAAGTGAAATAAGTCACACAGAAAAAGACACTTATCATAAGATATCACTTATAGAGGGAATGTAAAAACCGCTACACTTGAACTGAATTACAAAACAGAACAGAGTCATACGTTCAGAAAACACACTATGGCTGCTGAACGGGAAAGGTGAGGTGGGGTGATGCATAAAACAAGGGTTTCAAATTAGTTCAGATACCGTTCCATAAACCCAATATGTAGTAGACAAGACCTACTCCTGGCTCAGTGAACTGGACTCAACACCCCCTATTCACCGCACAAGAATATATCTGACTAGTAAGAATCTTCAAACCTATGTATTGATATCTCTCTGTAAGTGAGTCAAGGGGGTGTAAAGCGGCCTAAACACAGCCGTGAAAAGCAGCTAAACCCCATTATAAAAATAAATTACTTTTCAAAACCCGTGAAACAAAGACAGTGAAAGAGAGAGAAATTCTTACAAAATTCGTTCAGGGGCTGTGATGCAACCTGGATTGACCATATCTAGACCCACAGCTGATTGAGACATAAGGGTGGACACTCTTGGGGCTCAGAGGTTTGGTGAGGTTGCATGAGCCAACGCAGACCCTTTAAAGTAATACTGCATGGTACCCATCCCATGGGTCCCAAATCTCCAGGTTCAAGGGCATCTTCCTACGTCGAAAACATGCATGAGAAACCCAGAAGATGGTACACCGTGTGATCGGGAAAGGTTTCTAAAACGCACCTCATTTCTCATCTCCTTGTGCTCGGGTTCGCCATTCCAGCCGCTTTCCTAGCCATCGCCCTCCTTGGAGAATCAGCACCTTTAACCTCCTGTTCCGTACAGGTTGCAATTGGTCCTGAGGATGAACGGCAAGAGGGGGAACCAATGAGAGACTAGCTCTAGGGGTTGGGACAGGCACAGGTCACTCTATTTTCCCATCAGGAAGAAGAATTAACCACAAGCTCAGCCTGCCCCCCAGAACCAGAAGAGGGCCTGAAGCAATCCTGCACTTTTGCGGCCAGCTCCCAAAAAAGCGACTGGAAAAATGGAGCTCAGGGGCACTGCAATTCACAAACCTGCAGAGTTATAAATGATAACTCTCGTCCACAAATATATTGAGGGAAGGCAACGAAGAGGCTTTGAAAGCAAGGCAGAATTGCAGGAAACAGATTTCAGGAGGTAGATTCGAATCGCCTTGAAAGCACATGAAAAGCGGCAAAACGAGGACAATGATGCCCTTGGCCAAAAAGGGCGTATGCGTTTTTTCCTGAATATATTCAGGAAAAAACGCATACGCCCTTTTTGGCCAACCAAGCCACCTGGAAAGGCAAATCAGCGCTCCAAAGAAGTCTCGCTTCCCAGCGGGCAAAAGGGCCATGCGGAAAAAAGTGTCCTAACCAGAAATGCAGGACCGGCCATGGAGAAATGGGAGCCTTGCTACGCTGATGGGCGGGATGTAAATTGCCAACAGTCACTCTGCAGAAGTGTACGGTGTGTCCTGAAACATCTAAAAAACACAGCTTGGAGAGCATAGGGCACTTCCACTCATGGGCGTATAAACTGGGAAAACTAAAAATCAGCAAGACACAGGCACCCCAAAGTTTAGGGCTGCTCTGTTGACAAGAACCCCCACTTCATTACACCTTAAATATCCTAGGAAAGAGAAAAGTGGATAAAGAAGTTGTGGTCCTCATGTACAATGGAATATCACTCAGCCATGAAATCAACGTCATAAGGCTAGTAGCAGCACGATGAGTGGATTTAGGTACGACGATTCTAAGTGAAATAAGTCACACAGAAAAAGACACTTATCATAAGATATCACTTATAGAGGGAATGTAAAAACCGCTACACTTGAACTGAATTACAAAACAGAACAGAGTCACACGTTCAGAAAACACACTATGGCTGCTGAACGGGAAAGGTGAGGTGGGGTGATGCATAAAACAAGGGTTTCAAATTAGCTCAGATACCGTTCCATAAACCCAATATGTAGTAGACAAGACCTACTCCTGGCTCAGTGAACTGGACTCAACACCCCCTATCCACCTCACAATAGTATATCTGACTAGTAAGAATCTTAAAACCTATGTATTGATATCTCTCTGTAAGTGAGTCAAGGGGGTGTAAAGCGGCCTAAACACAGCCGTGAAAAGCAGCTAAACCCCATTATAAAAATAAATTACTTTTCAAAACCCGTGAAACAAAGACAGTGAAAGAGAGAGAAATTCTTACAAAATTCGCTCAGGGGCTGTGATGCAACCTGGATTGACCATATCTAGACCCACAGCTGATTGAGACATAAGGGTGGACACTCTTGGGGCTCAGAGGTTTGGTGAGGTTGCATGAGCCAACGCAGACCCTTTAAAGTAATACTGCATGGTACCCATCCCATGGGTCCCAAATCTCCAGGTTCAAGGGCATCTTCCTACGTCGAAAACATGCATGAGAAACCCAGAAGATGGTACACCGTGTGATCGGGAAAGGTTTCTAAAACGCACCTCATTTCTCATCTCCTTGTGCTCGGGTTCGCCATTCCAGCCGCTTTCCTAGCCATCTCCCTCCTTGGAGAATCAGCACCTTTGACCTCCTGTTCCGTACAGGTTGCAATTGGTCCTGAGGATGAACGGCAAGAGGGGGAACCAATGCGAGACTAGCTCTAGGGGTTGGGACAGGCACAGGTCACTCTATTTTCCCATCAGGAAGAAGAATTAACCACAAGCTCAGCCTGCCCCCCAGAACCAGAAGAGGGCCTGAAGCAATCCTGCACTTTTGTGGCCAGCTCCCAAAAAAGCGACTGGAAAAATGGAGCTCAGGGGCACTGCAATTCACAAACCTGCAGAGTTATAAATGATAACTCTCGTCCACAAATAGATTGAGGGAAGGCAACGAAGAGGCTTTGAAAGCAAGGCAGAATTGCAGGAAACAGATTTCAGGAGGTAGATTCGAATCGCCTTGAAAGCACATGAAAAGCGGCAAAACGTGGACAATGATGCCCTTGGCCAAAAAGGGCGTATGCGTTTTTTCCTGAATATATTCAGGAAAAAACGCATACGCCCTTTTTGGCCAACCAAGCCACCTGGAAAGGCAAATCAGCGCTCCAAAGAAGTCTCGCTTCCCAGCGGGCAAAAGGGCCATGCGGAAAAAAGTGTCCAAACCAGAAATGCAGGACCGGCCATGGAGAAATGGGAGCCTTGCTACGCTGATGGGCGGGATGTAAATTGCCAACAGCCACTCTGGAGAAGTGTACGGTGTGTCCTGAAACATCTAAAAAACACAGCTTGGAGAGCATAGGGCACTTCCACTCATGGGCGTATAAATTGGGAAAACTGAAAATCAGCAAGACACAGGCACCCCAAAGTTTAGGGCTGCTCTGTTGACAAGAACCCCCACTTCATTACACCTTAAATATCCTAGGAAAGAGAAAAGTGGATAACGAAGTTGTGGTCCTCATGTACAATGGAATATCACTCAGCCATGAAATCAACGTCATAAGGCTAGTAGCAGCACGATGAGTGGATTTAGGTACGACAATTCTAAGTGAAATAAGTCACACAGAAAAAGACACTTATCATAAGATATCACTTATAGAGGGAATGTAAAAACCGCTACACTTGAACTGAATTACAAAACAGAACAGAGTCACACGTTCAGAAAACACACTATGGCTGCTGAACGGGAAAGGTGAGGTGGGGTGATGCATAAAACAAGGGTTTCAAATTAGTTCAGATACCGTTCCATAAACCCAATATGTAGTAGACAAGACCTACTCCTGGCTCAGTGAACTGGACTCAACACCCCCTATTCACCGCACAAGAATATATCTGACTAGTAAGAATCTTCAAACCTATGTATTGATATCTCTCTGTAAGTGAGTCAAGGGGGTGTAAAGCGGCATAAACACAGCCGTGAAAAGCAGCTAAACCCCATTATAAAAATAAATTACTTTTCAAAACCCGTGAAACAAAGACAGTGAAAGAGAGAGAAATTCTTACAAAATTCGTTCAGGGGCTGTGATGCAACCTGGATTGACCATATCTAGACCCACAGCTGATTGAGACATAAGGGTGGACACTCTTGGGGCTCAGAGGTTTGGTGAGGTTGCATGAGCCAACGCAGACCCTTTAAAGTAATACTGCATGGTACCCATCCCATGGGTCCCAAATCTCCAGGTTCAAGGGCATCTTCCTACGTCGAAAACATGCATGAGAAACCCAGAAGATGGTACACCGTGTGATCGGGAAAGGTTTCTAAAACGCACCTCATTTCTCATCTCCTTGTGCTCGGGTTCGCCATTCCAGCCGCTTTCCTAGCCATCGCCCTCCTTGGAGAATCAGCACCTTTAACCTCCTGTTCCGTACAGGTTGCAATTTGTCCTGAGGATGAACGGGAAGAGGGGGAACCAATGAGAGACTAGCTCTAGGGGTTGGGACAGGCACAGGTCACTCTATTTTCCCATCAGGAAGAAGAATTAACCACAAGCTCAGCCTGCCCCCCAGAACCAGAAGAGGGCCTGAAGCAATCCTGCACTTTTGCGGCCAGCTCCCAAAAAAGCGACTGGAAAAATGGAGCTCAGGGGCACTGCAATTCACAAACCTGCAGAGTTATAAATGATAACTCTCGTCCACAAATAGATTGAGGGAAGGCAACGAAGAGGCTTTGAAAGCAAGGCAGAATTGCAGGAAACAGATTTCAGGAGGTAGATTCGAATCGCCTTGAAAGCACATGAAAAGCGGCAAAACGTGGACAATGATGCCCTTGGCCAAAAAGGGCGTATGCGTTTTTTCCTGAATATATTCAGGAAAAAACGCATACGCCCTTTTTGGCCAACCAAGCCACCTGGAAAGGCAAATCAGCGCTCCAAAGAAGTCTCGCTTCCCAGCGGGCAAAAGGGCCATGCAGAAAAAAGTGTCCAAACCAGAAATGCAGGACCGGCCATGGAGAAATGGGAGCCTTGCTACGCTGATGGGCGGGATGTAAATTGCCAACAGTCACTCTGCAGAAGTGTACGGTGTGTCCTGAAACATCTAAAAAACACAGCTTGGAGAGCATAGGGCACTTCCACCCATGGGCGTATAAATTGGGAAAACTAAAAATCAGCAAGACACAGGCACCCCAAACTTTAGGGCTGCTCTGTTGACAAGAACCCCCACTTCATTACACCTTAAATATCCTAGGAAAGAGAAAAGTGGATAAAGAAGTTGTGGTCCTCATATAGAATGGAATATCACTCAGCCATGAAATCAACGTCATAAGGCTAGTAGCAGCACGATGAGTGGATTTAGGTACGACGATTCTAAGTGAAATAAGTCACACAGAAAAAGACACTTATCATAAGATATCACTTATAGAGGGAATGTAAAAACCGCTACACTTGAACTGAATTACAAAACAGAACAGAGTCACACGTTCAGAAAACACACTATGGCTGCTGAACGGGAAAGGTGAGGTGGGGTGATGCATAAAACAAGGGTTTCAAATTAGCTCAGATACCGTTCCATAAACCCAATATGTAGTAGACAAGACCTACTCCTGGCTCAGTGAACTGGACTCAACACCCCCTATTCACCGCACAAGAATATATCTGACTAGTAAGAATCTTCAAACCTATGTATTGATATCTCTCTGTAAGTGAGTCAAGGGGGTGTAAAGCGGCCTAAACACAGCCGTGAAAAGCAGCTAAACCCCATTATAAAAATAAATTACTTTTCAAAACCCGTGAAACAAAGACAGTGAAAGAGAGAGAAATTCTTACAAAATTCGCTCAGGGGCTGTGATGCAACCTGGATTGACCATATCTAGACCCACAGCTGATTGAGACATAAGGGTGGACACTCTTGGGGCTCAGAGGTTTGGTGAGGTTGCATGAGCCAACGCAGACCCTTTAAAGTAATACTGCATGGTACCCATCCCATGGGTCCCAAATCTCCAGGTTCAAGGGCATCTTCCTACGTCGAAAACATGCATGAGAAACCCAGAAGATGGTACACCGTGTGATCGGGAAAGGTTTCTAAAACGCACCTCATTTCTCATCTCCTTGTGCTCGGGTTCGCCATTCCAGCCGCTTTCCTAGCCATCGCCCTCCTTGGAGAATCAGCACCTTTAACCTCCTGTTCCGTACAGGTTGCAATTTGTCCTGAGGATGAACGGGAAGAGGGGGAACCAATGAGAGACTAGCTCTAGGGGTTGGGACAGGCACAGGTCACTCTATTTTCCCATCAGGAAGAAGAATTAACCACAAGCTCAGCCTGCCCCCCAGAACCAGAAGAGGGCCTGAAGCAATCCTGCACTTTTGCGGCCAGCTCCCAAAAAAGCGACTGGAAAAATGGAGCTCAGGGGCACTGCAATTCACAAACCTGCAGAGTTATAAATGATAACTCTCGTCCACAAATAGATTGAGGGAAGGCAACGAAGAGGCTTTGAAAGCAAGGCAGAATTGCAGGAAACAGATTTCAGGAGGTAGATTCGAATCGCCTTGAAAGCACATGAAAAGCGGCAAAACGTGGACAATGATGCCCTTGGCCAAAAAGGGCGTATGCGTTTTTTCCTGAATATATTCAGGAAAAAACGCATACGCCCTTTTTGGCCAACCAAGCCACCTGGAAAGGCAAATCAGCGCTCCAAAGAAGTCTCGCTTCCCAGCGGGCAAAAGGGCCATGCGGAAAAAAGTGTCCTAACCAGAAATGCAGGACAGGCCATGGAGAAATGGGAGCCTTGCTACGCTGATGGGCGGGATGTAAATTGCCATCAGTCACTCTGGAGAAGTGTACGGTGTGTCCTGAAACATCTAAAACACACAGCTTGGAGAGCATAGGGCACTTCCACTCATGGGCGTATAAATTGGGAAAACTAAAAATCAGCAAGACACAGGCACCCCAAAGTTTAGGGCTGCTCTGTTGACAAGAACCCCCACTTCATTACACCTTAAATATCCTAGGAAAGAGAAAAGTGGATAAAGAAGTTGTGGTCCTCATGTACAATGGAATATCACTCAGCCATGAAATCAACGTCATAAGGCTAGTAGCAGCACGATGACTGGATTTAGGTACGACGATTCTAAGTGAAATAAGTCACACAGAAAAAGACACTTATCATAAGATATCACTTATATAGGGAATGTAAAAACCGCTACACTTGAACTGAATTACAAAACAGAACAGAGTCACACGTTCAGAAAACACACTATGGCTGCTGAACGGGAAAGGTGAGGTGGGGTGATGCATAAAACAAGGGTTTCAAATTAGTTCAGATACCGTTCCATAAACCCAATATGTAGTAGACAAGACCTACTCCTGGCTCAGTGAACTGGACTCAACACCCCCTATTCACCGCACAAGAATATATCTGACTAGTAAGAATCTTCAAACCTATGTATTGATATCTCTCTGTAAGTGAGTCAAGGGGGTGTAAAGCGGCATAAACACAGCCGTGAAAAGCAGCTAAACCCCATTATAAAAATAAATTACTTTTCAAAACCCGTGAAACAAAGACAGTGAAAGAGAGAGAAATTCTTACAAAATTCGCTCAGGGGCTGTGATGCAACCTGGATTGACCATATCTAGACCCACAGCTGATTGAGACATAAGGGTGGACACTCTTGGGGCTCAGAGGTTTGGTGAGGTTGCATGAGCCAACGCAGACCCTTTAAAGTAATACTGCATGGTACCCATCCCATGGGTCCCAAATCTCCAGGTTCAAGGGCATCTTCCTACGTCGAAAACATGCATGAGAAACCCAGAAGATGGTACACCGTGTGATCGGGAAAGGTTTCTAAAACGCATCTCATTTCTCATCTCCTTGTGCTCGGGTTCGCCATTCCAGCCGCTTTCCTAGCCATCGCCCTCCTTGGAGAATCAGCACCTTTAACCTCCTGTTCCGTACAGGTTGCAATTTGTCCTGAGGATGAACGGGAAGAGGGGGAACCAATGAGAGACTAGCTCTAGGGGTTGGGACAGGCACAGGTCACTCTATTTTCCCATCAGGAAGAAGAATTAACCACAAGCTCAGCCTGCCCCCCAGAACCAGAAGAGGGCCTGAAGCAATCCTGCACTTTTGCGGCCAGCTCCCAAAAAAGCGACTGGAAAAATGGAGCTCAGGGGCACTGCAATTCACAAACCTGCAGAGTTATAAATGATAACTCTCGTCCACAAATAGATTGAGGGAAGGCAACGAAGAGGCTTTGAAAGCAAGGCAGAATTGCAGGAAACAGATTTCAGGAGGTAGATTCGAATCGCCTTGAAAGCACATGAAAAGCGGCAAAACGTGGACAATGATGCCCTTGGCCAAAAAGGGCGTATGCGTTTTTTCCTGAATATATTCAGGAAAAAACGCATACGCCCTTTTTGGCCAACCAAGCCACCTGGAAAGGCAAATCAGCGCTCCAAAGAAGTCTCGCTTCCCAGCGGGCAAAAGGGCCATGCGGAAAAAAGTGTCCTAACCAGAAATGCAGGACAGGCCATGGAGAAATGGGAGCCTTGCTACGCTGATGGGCGGGATGTAAATTGCCATCAGTCACTCTGGAGAAGTGTACGGTGTGTCCTGAAACATCTAAAACACACAGCTTGGAGAGCATAGGGCACTTCCACTCATGGGCGTATAAATTGGGAAAACTAAAAATCAGCAAGACACAGGCACCCCAAAGTTTAGGGCTGCTCTGTTGACAAGAACCCCCACTTCATTACACCTTAAATATCCTAGGAAAGAGAAAAGTGGATAAAGAAGTTGTGGTCCTCATGTACAATGGAATATCACTCAGCCATGAAATCAACGTCATAAGGCTAGTAGCAGCACGATGACTGGATTTAGGTACGACGATTCTAAGTGAAATAAGTCACACAGAAAAAGACACTTATCATAAGATATCACTTATATAGGGAATGTAAAAACCGCTACACTTGAACTGAATTACAAAACAGAACAGAGTCACACGTTCAGAAAACACACTATGGCTGCTGAACGGGAAAGGTGAGGTGGGGTGATGCATAAAACAAGGGTTTCAAATTAGTTCAGATACCGTTCCATAAACCCAATATGTAGTAGACAAGACCTACTCCTGGCTCAGTGAACTGGACTCAACACCCCCTATTCACCGCACAAGAATATATCTGACTAGTAAGAATCTTCAAACCTATGTATTGATATCTCTCTGTAAGTGAGTCAAGGGGGTGTAAAGCGGCATAAACACAGCCGTGAAAAGCAGCTAAACCCCATTATAAAAATAAATTACTTTTCAAAACCCGTGAAACAAAGACAGTGAAAGAGAGAGAAATTCTTACAAAATTCGTTCAGGGGCTGTGATGCAACCTGGATTGACCATATCTAGACCCACAGCTGATTGAGACATAAGGGTGGACACTCTTGGGGCTCAGAGGTTTGGTGAGGTTGCATGAGCCAACGCAGACCCTTTAAAGTAATACTGCATGGTACCCATCCCATGGGTCCCAAATCTCCAGGTTCAAGGGCATCTTCCTACATCGAAAACATGCATGAGAAACCCAGAAGATGGTACACCGTGTGATCGGGAAAGGTTTCTAAAACGCACCTCATTTCTCATCTCCTTGTGCTCGGGTTCGCCATTCCAGCCGCTTTCCTAGCCATCGCCCTCCTTGGAGAATCAGCACCTTTAACCTCCTGTTCCGTACAGGTTGCAATTGGTCCTGAGGATGAACGGCAAGAGGGGGAACCAATGAGAGACTAGCTCTAGGGGTTGGGACAGGCA
Organism: Balaenoptera acutorostrata; assembly: GCF_949987535.1. Classification (NCBI taxonomy): domain Eukaryota; kingdom Metazoa; phylum Chordata; class Mammalia; order Artiodactyla; family Balaenopteridae; genus Balaenoptera; species Balaenoptera acutorostrata. Next base: position 43,442,158 of record NC_080067.1, on the reverse strand, counting down.
CAGGTCACTCTATTTTCCCATCAGGAAGAAGAATTAACCACAAGCTCAGCCTGCCCCCCAGAACCAGAAGAGGGCCTGAAGCAATCCTGCACTTTTGCGGCCAGCTCCCAAAAAAGCGACTGGAAAAATGGAGCTCAGGGGCACTGCAATTCACAAACCTGCAGAGTTATAAATGATAACTCTCGTCCACAAATAGATTGAGGGAAGGCAACGAAGAGGCTTTGAAAGCAAGGCAGAATTGCAGAAAACAGATTTCAGGAGGTAGATTCGAATCGCCTTGAAAGCACATGAAAAGCGGCAAAACGTGGACAATGATGCCCTTGGCCAAAAAGGGCGTATGCGTTTTTTCCTGAATATATTCAGCAAAAAACGCATACGCCCTTTTTGGCCAACCAAGCCACCTGGAAAGGCAAATCAGCGCTCCAAAGAAGTCTCGCTTCCCAGCGGGCAAAAGGGCCATGCGGAAAAAAGTGTCCAAACCAGAAATGCAGGACCGGCCATGGAGAAATGGGAGCCTTGCTACGCTGATGGGCGGGATGTAAATTGCCAACAGTCACTCTGGAGAAGTGTACGGTGTGTCCTGAAACATCTAAAAAACACAGCTTGGAGAGCATAGGGCACTTCCACTCATGGGCGTATAATTTGGGAAAACTAAAAATCAGCAAGACACAGGCACCCCAAACTTTAGGGCTGCTCTGTTGACAAGAACCCCCACTTCATTACACCTTAAATATCCTAGGAAAGAGAAAAGTGGATAAAGAAGTTGTGGTCCTCATGTACAATGGAATATCACTCAGCCATGAAATCAACGTCATAAGGCTAGTAGCAGCACGATGAGTGGATTTACGTACGACGATTCTAAGTGAAATAAGTCACACAGAAAAAGACACTTATCATAAGATATCACTTATAGAGGGAATGTAAAAACCGCTACACTTGAACTGAATTACAAAACAGAACAGAGTCACACGTTCAGAAAACACACTATGGCTGCTGAACGGGAAAGGTGAGGTGGGGTGATGCATAAAACAAGGGTTTCAAATTAGCTCAGATACCGTTCCATAAACCCAATATGTAGTAGACAAGACCTACTCCTGGCTCAGTGAACTGGACTCAACACCCCCTATTCACCGCACAAGAATATATCTGACTAGTAAGAATCTTCAAACCTATGTATTGATATCTCTCTGTAAGTGAGTCAAGGGGGTGTAAAGCGGCCTAAACACAACCGTGAAAAGCAGCTAAACCCCATTATAAAAATAAATTACTTTTCAAAACCCGTGAAACAAAGACAGTGAAAGAGAGAGAAATTCTTACAAAATTCGCTCAGGGGCTGTGATGCAACCTGGATTGACCATATCTAGACCCACAGCTGATTGAGACATAAGGGTGGACACTCTTGGGGCTCAGAGGTTTGGTGAGGTTGCATGAGCCAACGCAGACCCTTTAAAGTAATACTGCATGGTACCCATCCCATGGGACCCAAATCTCCAGGTTCAAGGGCATCTTCCTACGTCGAAAACATGCATGAGAAACCCAGAAGATGGTACACCGTGTGATCGGGAAAGGTTTCTAAAACGCACCTCATTTCTCATCTCCTTGTGCTCGGGTTCGCCATTCCAGCCGCTTTCCTAGCCATCGCCCTCCTTGGAGAATCAGCACCTTTAACCTCCTGTTCCGTACAGGTTGCAATTTGTCCTGAGGATGAACGGGAAGAGGGGGAACCAATGAGAGACTAGCTCTAGGGGTTGGGACAGGCACAGGTCACTCTATTTTCCCATCAGGAAGAAGAATTAACCACAAGCTCAGCCTGCCCCCCAGAACCAGAAGAGGGCCTGAAGCAACCCTGCACTTTTGCGGCCAGCTCCCAAAAAAGCGACTGGAAAAATGGAGCTCAGGGGCACTGCAATTCACAAACCTGCAGAGTTATAAACGATAACTCTCGTCCACAAATAGATTGAGGGAAGGCAACGAAGAGGCTTTGAAAGCAAGGCAGAATTGCAGGAAACAGATTTCAGGAGGTAGATTCGAATCGCCTTGAAAGCACATGAAAAGAGGCAAAACGTGGACAATGATGCCCTTGGCCAAAAAGGGCGTATGCGTTTTTTCCTGAATATATTCAGGAAAAAACGCATACGCCCTTTTTGGCCAACCAAGCCACCTGGAAAGGCAAATCAGTGCTCCAAAGAAGTCTCGCTTCCCAGCGGGCAAAAGGGCCATGCGGAAAAAAGTGTCCAAACCAGAAATGCAGGACCGGCCATGGAGAAATGGGAGCCTTGCTACGCTGATGGGCGGGATGTAAATTGCCAACAGTCACTCTGGAGAAGTGTACGGTGTGTCCTGAAACATCTAAAAAACACAGCTTGGAGAGCATAGGGCACTTCCACTGATGGGCGTATAAATTGGGAAAACTAAAAATCAGCAAGACCCAGGCACCCCAAACTTTAGGGCTGCTCTGTTGACAAGAACCCCCACTTCATTACACCTTAAATATCCTAGGAAAGAGAAAAGTGGATAAAGAAGTTGTGGTCCTCATGTACAATGGAATATCACTCAGCCATGAAATCAACGTCATAAGGCTAGTAGCAGCACGATGAGTGGATTTACGTACGACGATTCTAAGTGAAATAAGTCACACTGAAAAAGACACTTATCATAAGATATCACTTATAGAGGGAATGTAAAAACCGCGACACTTGAACTGAATTACAAAACAGAACAGAGTCACACGTTCAGAAAACACACTATGGCTGCTGAACGGGAAAGGTGAGGTGGGGTGATGCATAAAACAAGGGTTTCAAATTAGCTCAGATACCGTTCCATAAACGCAATATGTAGTAGACAAGACCTACTCCTTGCTCAGTGAACTGGACTCAACACCCCCTATTCACCGCACAAGAATATATCTGACTAGTAAGAATCTTCAAACCTATGTATTGATATCTCTCTGTAAGTGAGTCAAGGGGTTGTAAAGCGGCATAAACACAGCCGTGAAAAGCAGCTAAACCCCATTATAAAAATAAATTACTTTTCAAAACCCGTGAAACAAAGACAGTGAAAGAGAGAGAAATTCTTACAAAATTCGTTCAGGGGCTGTGATGCAACCTGGATTGACCATATCTAGACCCACAGCTGATTGAGACATAAGGGTGGACACTCTTGGGGCTCAGAGGTTTGGTGAGGTTGCATGAGCCAACGCAGACCCTTTAAAGTAATACTGCATGGTACCCATCCCATGGGTCCCAAATCTCCAGGTTCAAGGGCATCTTCCTACGTCGAAAACATGCATGAGAAACCCAGAAGATGGTACACCGTGTGATCGGGAAAGGTTTCTAAAACGCACCTCATTTCTCATCTCCTTGTGCTCGGGTTCGCCATTCCAGCCGCTTTCCTAGCCATCGCCCTCCTTGGAGAATCAGCACCTTTAACCTCCTGTTCCGTACAGGTTGCAATTTGTCCTGAGGATGAACGGGAAGAGGGGGAACCAATGAGAGACTAGCTCTAGGGGTTGGGACAGGCACAGGTCACTCTATTTTCCCATCAGGAAGAAGAATTAACCACAAGCTCAGCCTGCCCCCCAGAACCAGAAGAGGGCCTGAAGCAATCCTGCACTTTTGCGGCCAGCTCCCAAAAAAGCGACTGGAAAAATGGAGCTCAGGGGCACTGCAATTCACAAACCTGCAGAGTTATAAATGATAACTCTCGTCCACAAATAGATTGAGGGAAGGCAACGAAGAGGTTTTGTAAGCAAGGCAGAATTGCAGGAAACAGATTTCAGGAGGTAGATTCGAATCGCCTTGAAAGCACATGAAAAGCGGCAAAACGTGGACAATGATGCCCTTGGCCAAAAAGGGCGTATGCGTTTTTTCCTGAATATATTCAGGAAAAAACGCATACGCCCTTTTTGGCCAACCAAGCCACCTGGAAAGGCAAATCAGCGCTCCAACGAAGTCTCGCTTCCCAGCGGGCAAAAGGGCCATGCGGAAAAAAGTGTCCAAACCAGAAACGCAGGACCGGCCATGGAGAAATGGGAGCCTTGCTACGCTGATGGGCGGGATGTAAATTGCCAACAGTCACTCTGCAGAAGTGTACGGTGTGTCCTGAAACATCTAAAAAACACAGCTTGGAGAGCATAGGGCACTTCCACTCATGGGCGTATAAATTGGGAAAACTAAAAATCAGCAAGACACAGGCACCCCAAAGTTTAGGGCTGCTCTGTTGACAAGAACCCCCACTTCATTACACCTTAAATATCCTAGGAAAGAGAAAAGTGGATAAAGAAGTTGTGGTCCTCATGTACAATGGAATATCACTCAGCCATGAAATCAACGTCATAAGGCTAGTAGCAGCACGATGAGTGGATTTAGGTACGACGATTCTAAGTGAAATAAGTCACACAGAAAAAGACACTTCTCATAGGAAATCACTTATAGAGGGAATGTAAAAACCGCTACACTTGAACTGAATTACAAAACAGAACAGAGTCACACGTTCAGAAAACACACTATGGCTGCTGAACGGGAAAGGTGAGGTGGGGTGATGCATAAAACAAGGGTTTCAAATTAACTCAGATACCGTTCCATAAACCCAATATGTAGTAGACAAGACCTACTCCTGGCTCAGTGAACTGGACTCAACACCCCCTATTCACCGCACAAGAATATATCTGACTAGTAAGAATCTTCAAACCTATGTATTGATATCTCTCTGTAAGTGAGTCAAGGGGGTGTAAAGCGGCCTAAACACAGCCGTGAAAAGCAGCTAAACCCCATTATAAAAATAAATTACTTTTCAAAACCCGTGAAACAAAGACAGTGAAAGAGAGAGAAATTCTTACAAAATTCGTTCAGGTGCTGTGATGCAACCTGGATTGACCATATCTAGACCCACAGCTGATTGAGACATAAGGGTGGACACTCTTGGGGCTCAGAGGTTTGGTGAGGTTGCATGAGCCAACGCAGACCCTTTAAAGTAATACTGCATGGTACCCATCCCATGGGTCCCAAATCTCCAGGTTCAAGGGCATCTTCCTACGTCGAAAACATGCATGAGAAACCCAGAAGATGGTACACCGTGTGATCGGGAAAGGTTTCTAAAACACACCTCATTTCTCATCTCCTTGTGCTCGGCTTCGCCATTCCAGCCCCTTTCCTAGCCATCGCCCTCCTTGGAGAATCAGCACCTTTAACCTCCTGTTCCGTACAGGTTGCAATTTGTCCTGAGGATGAACGGGAAGAGGGGGAACCAATGAGAGACTAGCTCTAGGGTTTGGGACAGGCACAGGTCACTCTATTTTCCCATCAGGAAGAAGAATTAACCACAAGCTCAGCCTGCCCCCCAGAACCAGAAGAGGGCCTGAAGCAATCCTGCACTTTTGCGGCCAGCTCCCAAAAAAGCGACTGGAAAAATGGAGCTCAGGGGCACTGCAATTCAAAAACCTGCAGAGTTATAAACGATAACTCTCGTCCACAAATAGATTGAGGGAAGGCAACGAAGAGGCTTTGAAAGCAAGGCAGAATTGCAGGAAACAGATTTCAGGAGGTAGATTCGAATCGCCTTGAAAGCACATGAAAAGCGGCAAAACGTGGACAATGATGCCCTTGGCCAAAAAGGGCGTATGCGTTTTTTCCTGAATATATTCAGGAAAAAACGCATACGCCCTTTTTGGCCAACCAAGCCACCTGGAAAGGCAAATCAGCGCTCCAAAGAAGTCTCGCTTCCCAGCGGGCAAAAGGGCCATGCGGAAAAAAGTGTCCAAACCAGAAATGCAGGACCGGCCATGGAGAAATGGGAGCCTTGCTACGCTGATGGGCGGGATGTAAATTGCCAACAGCCACTCTGGAGAAGTGTACGGTGTGTCCTGAAACATCTAAAAAACACAGCTTGGAGAGCATAGGGCACTTCCACTCATGGGCGTATAAATTGGGAAAACTAAAAATCAGCAAGACACAGGCACCCCAAACTTTAGGGCTGCTCTGTTGACAAGAACCCCCACTTCATTACACCTTAAATATCCTAGGAAAGAGAAAAGTGGATAAAGAAGTTGTGGTCCTCATGTACAATGGAATATCACTCAGCCATGAAATCAACGTCATAAGGCTAGTAGCAGCACGATGAGTGGATTTAGGTACGACGATTCTAAGTGAAATAAGTCACACAGAAAAAGACACTTATCATAAGATATCACTTATAGAGGGAATGTAAAATCCGCTACACTTGAACTGAATTACAAAACAGAACAGAGTCACACGTTCAGAAAACACACTATGGCTGCTGAACGGGAAAGGTGAGGTGGGGTGATGCATAAAACAAGGGTTTCAAATTAGCTCAGATACCGTTCCATAAACCCAATATGTAGTAGACAAGACCTACTCCTGGCTCAGTGAACTGGACTCAGCACCCCCTATTCACCGCACAAGAATATATCTGACTAGTAAGAATCTTCAAACCTATGTATTGATATCTCTCTGTAAGTGAGTCAAGGGGGTGTAAAGCGGCCTAAACACAGCCGTGAAAAGCAGCTAAACCCCATTATAAAAATAAATTACTTTTCAAAACCCGTGAAACAAAGACAGTGAAAGAGAGAGAAATTCTTACAAAATTCGTTCAGGGGCTGTGATGCAACCTGGATTGACCATATCTAGACCCACAGCTGATTGAGACATAAGGGTGGACACTCTTGGGGCTCAGAGGTTTGGTGAGGTTGCATGAGCCAACGCAGACCCTTTAAAGTAATACTGCATGGTACCCATCCCATGGGTCCCAAATCTCCAGGTTCAAGGGCATCTTCCTACGTCGAAAACATGCATGAGAAACCCAGAAGATGGTACACCGTGTGATCGGGAAAGGTTTCTAAAACGCACCTCATTTCTCATCTCCTTGTGCTCGGGTTCGCCATTCCAGCCGCTTTCCTAGCCATCTCCCTCCTTGGAGAATCAGCACCTTTAACCTCCTGTTCCGTACAGGTTGCAATTTGTCCTGAGGATGAACGGGAAGAGGGGGAACCAATGAGAGACTAGCTCTAGGGGTTGGGACAGGCACAGGTCACTCTATTTTCCCATCAGGAAGAAGAATTAACCACAAGCTCAGCCTGCCCCCCAGAACCAGAAGAGGGCCTGAAGCAACCCTGCACTTTTGCGGCCAGCTCCCAAAAGAGCGACTGGAAAAATGGAGCTCAGGGGCACTGCAATTCACAAACCTGCAGAGTTATAAACGATAACTCTCGTCCACAAATAGATTGAGGGAAGGCAACGAAGAGGCTTTGAAAGCAAGGCAGAATTGCAGGAAACAGATTTCAGGAGGTAGATTCGAATCGCCTTGAAAGCACATGAAAAGCGGCAAAACGTGGACAATGATGCCCTTGGCCAAAAAGGGCGTATGCGTTTTTTCCTGAATATATTCAGGAAAAAACGCATACGCCCTTTTTGGCCAACCAAGCCACCTGGAAAGGCAAATCAGCGCTCCAAAGAAGTCTCGCTTCCCAGCGGGCAAAAGGGCCATGCGGAAAAAAGTGTCCAAACCAGAAATGCAGGACCGGCCATGGAGAAATGGGAGCCTTGCTACGCTGATGGGCGGGATGTAAATTGCCAACAGTCACTCTGGAGAAGTGTACGGTGTGTCCTGAAACATCTAAAAAACACAGCTTGGAGAGCATAGGGCACTTCCACTCATGGGCGTATAAATTGGGAAAACTAAAAATCAGCAAGACACAGGCACCCCAAAGTTTAGGGCTGCTCTGTTGACAAGAACCCCCACTTCATTACACCTTAAATATCCTAGGAAAGAGAAAAGTGGATAAAGAAGTTGTGGTCCTCATGTACAATGGAATATCACTCAGCCATGAAATCAACGTCATAAGGCTAGTAGCAGCACGATGAGTGGATTTACGTACGACGATTCTAAGTGAAATAAGTCACACAGAAAAAGACACTTATCATAAGATATCACTTATAGAGGGAATGTAAAAACCGCTACACTTGAACTGAATTACAAAACAGAACAGAGTCACACGTTCAGAAAACACACTATGGCTGCTGAACGGGAAAGGTGAGGTGGGGTGATGCATAAAACAAGGGTTTCAAATTAGTTCAGATACCGTTCCATAAACCCAATATGTAGTAGACAAGACCTACTCCTGGCTCAGTGAACTGGACTCAGCACACCCTATTCACCGCACAAGAATATATCTGACTAGTAAGAATCTTCAAACCTATGTATTGATATCTCTCTGTAAGTGAGTCAAGGGGGTGTAAAGCGGCCTAAACACAACCGTGAAAAGCAGCTAAACCCCATTATAAAAATAAATTACTTTTCAAAACCCGTGAAACAAAGACAGTGAAAGAGAGAGAAATTCTTACAAAATTCGCTCAGGGGCTGTGATGCAACCTGGATTGACCATATCTAGACCCACAGCTGATTGAGACATAAGGGTGGACACTCTTGGGGCTCAGAGGTTTGGTGAGGTTGCATGAGCCAACGCAGACCCTTTAAAGTAATACTGCATGGTACCCATCCCATGGGACCCAAATCTCCAGGTTCAAGGGCATCTTCCTACGTCGAAAACATGCATGAGAAACCCAGAAGATGGTACACCGTGTGATCGGGAAAGGTTTCTAAAACGCACCTCATTTCTCATCTCCTTGTGCTCGGGTTCGCCATTCCAGCCGCTTTCCTAGCCATCGCCCTCCTTGGAGAATCAGCACCTTTAACCTCCTGTTCCGTACAGGTTGCAATTTGTCCTGAGGATGAACGGGAAGAGGGGGAACCAATGAGAGACTAGCTCTAGGGGTTGGGACAGGCACAGGTCACTCTATTTTCCCATCAGGAAGAAGAATTAACCACAAGCTCAGCCTGCCCCCGAGAACCAGAAGAGGGCCTGAAGCAACCCTGCACTTTTGCGGCCAGCTCCCAAAAAAGCGAGTTGAAAAATGGAGCTCAGGGGCACTGCAATTCACAAACCTGCAGAGTTATAAACGATAACTCTCGTCCACAAATATATTGAGGGAAGGCAACGAAGAGGCTTTGAAAGCAAGGCAGAATTGCAGGAAACAGATTTCAGGAGGTAGATTCGAATCGCCTTGAAAGCACATGAAAAGAGGCAAAACGTGGACAATGATGCCCTTGGCCAAAAAGGGCGTATGCGTTTTTTCCTGAATATATTCAGGAAAAAACGCATACGCCCTTTTTGGCCAACCAAGCCACCTGGAAAGGCAAATCAGCGCTCCAAAGAAGTCTCGCTTCCCAGCGGGCAAAAGGGCCATGCGGAAAAAAGTGTCCAAACCAGAAATGCAGGACCGGCCATGGAGAAATGGGAGCCTTGCTACGCTGATGGGCGGGATGTAAATTGCCAACAGTCACTCTGGAGAAGTGTACGGTGTGTCCTGAAACATCTAAAAAACACAGCTTGGAGAGCATAGGGCACTTCCACTCATGGGCGTATAAATTGGGAAAACTAAAAATCAGCAAGACACAGGCACCCCAAACTTTAGGGCTGCTCTGTTGACAAGAACCCCCACTTCATTACACCTTAAATATCCTAGGAAAGAGAAAAGTGGATAAAGAAGTTGTGGTCCTCATGTACAATGGAATATCACTCAGCCATGAAATCAACGTCATAAGGCTAGTAGCAGCACGATGAGTGGATTTACGTACGACGATTCTAAGTGAAATAAGTCACACAGAAAAAGACACTTATCATAAGATATCACTTATAGAGGGAATGTAAAAACCGCGACACTTGAACTGAATTACAAAACAGAACAGAGTCACACGTTCAGAAAACACACTATGGCTGCTGAACGGGAAAGGTGAGGTGGGGTGATGCATAAAACAAGGGTTTCAAATTAGCTCAGATACCGTTCCATAAACGCAATATGTAGTAGACAAGACCTACTCCTTGCTCAGTGAACTGGACTCAACACCCCCTATTCACCGCACAAGAATATATCTGACTAGTAAGAATCTTCAAACCTATGTATTGATATCTCTCTGTAAGTGAGTCAAGGGGGTGTAAAGCGACATAAACACAGCCGTGAAAAGCAGCTAAACCCCATTATAAAAATAAATTACTTTTCAAAACCCGTGAAACAAAGACAGTGAAAGAGAGAGAAATTCTTACAAAATTCGTTCAGGGGCTGTGATGCAACCTGGATTGACCATATCTAGACCCACAGCTGATTGAGACATAAGGGTGGACACTCTTGGGGCTCAGAGGTTTGGTGAGGTTGCATGAGCCAACGCAGACCCTTTAAAGTAATACTGCATGGTACCCATCCCATGGGTCCCAAATCTCCAGGTTCAAGGGCATCTTCCTACGTCGAAAACATGCATGAGAAACCCAGAAGATGGTACACCGTGTGATCGGGAATGGTTTCTAAAACGCACCTCATTTCTCATCTCCTTGTGCTCGGGTTCGCCATTCCAGCCGCTTTCCTAGCCATCGCCCTCCTTGGAGAATCAGCACCTTTAACCTCCTGTTCCGTACAGGTTGCAATTTGTCCTGAGGATGAACGGGAAGAGGGGGAACCAATGAGAGACTAGCTCTAGGGGTTGGGACAGGCACAGGTCACTCTATTTTCCCATCAGGAAGAAGAATTAACCACAAGCTCAGCCTGCCCCCCAGAACCAGAAGAGGGCCTGAAGCAATCCTGCACTTTTGCGGCCAGCTCCCAAAAAAGCGACTGGAAAAATGGAGCTCAGGGGCACTGCAATTCACAAACCTGCAGAGTTATAAACGATAACTCTCGTCCACAAATAGATTGAGGGAAGGCAACGAAGAGGCTTTGAAAGCAAGGCAGAATTGCAGGAAACAGATTTCAGGAGGTAGATTCGAATCGCCTTGAAAGCACATGAAAAGCGGCAAAACGTTGACAATGATGCCCTTGGCCAAAAAGGGCGTATGCGTTTTTTCCTGAATATATTCAGGAAAAAACGCATACGCCCTTTTTGGCCAACCAAGCCACCTGGAAAGGCAAATCAGCGCTCCAAAGAAGTCTCGCTTCCCAGCGGGCAAAAGGGCCATGCGGAAAAAAGTGTCCAAACCAGAAATGCAGGACCGGCCATGGAGAAATGGGAGCCTTGCTACGCTGATGGGCGGGATGTAAATTGCCAACAGTCACTCTGGAGAAGTGTACGGTGTGTCCTGAAACATCTAAAAAACACAGCTTGGAGAGCATAGGGCACTTCCACTCATGGGCGTATAAATTGGGAAAACTAAAAATCAGCAAGACACAGGCACCCCAAAGTTTAGGGCTGCTCTGTTGACAAGAACCCCCACTTCATTACACCTTAAATATCCTAGGAAAGAGAAAAGTGGATAAAGAAGTTGTGGTCCTCATGTACAATGGAATATCACTCAGCCATGAAATCAACGTCATAAGGCTAGTAGCAGCACGATGAGTGGATTTACGTACGACGATTCTAAGTGAAATAAGTCACACAGAAAAAGACACTTATCATAAGATATCACTTATAGAGGGAATGTAAAAACCGCGACACCTGAACTGAATTACAAAACAGAACAGAGTCACACGTTCAGAAAACACACTATGGCTGCTGAACGGGAAAGGTGAGGTGGGGTGATGCATAAAACAAGGGTTTCAAATTAGCTCAGATACCGTTCCATAAACGCAATATGTAGTAGACAAGACCTACTCCTTGCTCAGTGAACTGGACTCAACACCCCCTATTCACCGCACAAGAATATATCTGACTAGTAAGAATCTTCAAACCTATGTATTGATATCTCTCTGTAAGTGAGTCAAGGGGGTGTAAAGCGGCCTAAACACAACCGTGAAAAGCAGCTAAACCCCATTATAAAAATAAATTACTTTTCAAAACCCGTGAAACAAAGACAGTGAAAGAGAGAGAAATTCTTACAAAATTCGCTCAGGGGCTGTGATGCAACCTGGATTGACCATATCTAGACCCACAGCTGATTGAGACATAAGGGTGGACACTCTTGGGGCTCAGAGGTTTGGTGAGGTTGCATGAGCCAACGCAGACCCTTTAAAGTAATACTGCATGGTACCCATCCCATGGGACCCAAATCTCCAGGTTCAAGGGCATCTTCCTACGTCGAAAACATGCATGAGAAACCCAGAAGATGGTACACCGTGTGATCGGGAAAGGTTTCTAAAACGCACCTCATTTCTCATCTCCTTGTGCTCGGGTTCGCCATTCCAGCCGCTTTCCTAGCCATCGCCCTCCTTGGAGAATCAGCACCTTTAACCTCCTGTTCCGTACAGGTTGCAATTTGTCCTGAGGATGAACGGGAAGAGGGGGAACCAATGAGAGACTAGCTCTAGGGGTTGGGACAGGCACAGGTCACTCTATTTTCCCATCAGGAAGAAGAATTAACCACAAGCTCAGCCTGCCACCCAGAACCAGAAGAGGGCCTGAAGCAACCCTGCACTTTTGCGGCCAGCTCCCAAAAAAGCGAGTTGAAAAATGGAGCTCAGGGGCACTGCAATTCACAAACCTGCAGAGTTATAAACGATAACTCTCGTCCACAAATAGATTGAGGGAAGGCAACGAAGAGGCTTTGAAAGCAAGGCAGAATTGCAGGAAACAGATTTCAGGAGGTAGATTCGAATCGCCTTGAAAGCACATGAAAAGAGGCAAAACGTGGACAATGATGCCCTTGGCCAAAAAGGGCGTATGCGTTTTTTCCTGAATATATTCAGGAAAAAACGCATACGCCCTTTTTGGCCAACCAAGCCACCTGGAAAGGCAAATCAGCGCTCCAAAGAAGTCTCGCTTCCCAGCGGGCAAAAGGGCCATGCGGAAAAAAGTGTCCAAACCAGAAATGCAGGACCGGCCATGGAGAAATGGGAGCCTTGCTACGCTGATGGGCGGGATGTAAATTGCCAACAGTCACTCTGGAGAAGTGTACGGTGTGTCCTGAAACATCTAAAAAACACAGCTTGGAGAGCATAGGGCACTTCCACTCATGGGCGTATAAATTGGGAAAACTAAAAATCAGCAAGACCCAGGCACCCCAAACTTTAGGGCTGCTCTGTTGACAAGAACCCCCACTTCATTACACCTTAAATATCCTAGGAAAGAGAAAAGTGGATAAAGAAGTTGTGGTCCTCATGTACAATGGAATATCACTCAGCCATGAAATCAACGTCATAAGGCTAGTAGCAGCACGATGAGTGGATTTACGTACGACGATTCTAAGTGAAATAAGTCACACAGAAAAAGACACTTATCATAAGATATCACTTATAGAGGGAATGTAAAAACCGCGACACTTGAACTGAATTACAAAACAGAACAGAGTCACACGTTCAGAAAACACACTATGGCTGCTGAACGGGAAAGGTGAGGTGGGGTGATGCATAAAACAAGGGTTTCAAATTAGCTCAGATACCGTTCCATAAACGCAATATGTAGTAGACAAGACCTACTCCTTGCTCAGTGAACTGGACTCAACACCCCCTATTCACCGCACAAGAATATATCTGACTAGTAAGAATCTTCAAACCTATGTATTGATATCTCTCTGTAAGTGAGTCAAGGGGGTGTAAAGCGACATAAACACAGCCGTGAAAAGCAGCTAAACCCCATTATAAAAATAAATTACTTTTCAAAACCCGTGAAACAAAGACAGTGAAAGAGAGAGAAATTCTTACAAAATTCGTTCAGGGGCTGTGATGCAACCTGGATTGACCATATCTAGACCCACAGCTGATTGAGACATAAGGGTGGACACTCTTGGGGCTCAGAGGTTTGGTGAGGTTGCATGAGCCAACGCAGACCCTTTAAAGTAATACTGCATGGTACCCATCCCATGGGTCCCAAATCTCCAGGTTCAAGGGCATCTTCCTACGTCGAAAACATGCATGAGAAACCCAGAAGATGGTACACCGTGTGATCGGGAATGGTTTCTAAAACGCACCTCATTTCTCATCTCCTTGTGCTCGGGTTCGCCATTCCAGCCGCTTTCCTAGCCATCGCCCTCCTTGGAGAATCAGCACCTTTAACCTCCTGTTCCGTACAGGTTGCAATTTGTCCTGAGGATGAACGGGAAGAGGGGGAACCAATGAGAGACTAGCTCTAGGGGTTGGGACAGGCACAGGTCACTCTATTTTCCCATCAGGAAGAAGAATTAACCACAAGCTCAGCCTGCCCCCCAGAACCAGAAGAGGGCCTGAAGCAACCCTGCACTTTTGCGGCCAGCTCCCAAAAAAGCGACTGGAAAAATGGAGCTCAGGGGCACTGCAATTCACAAACCTGCAGAGTTATAAATGATAACTCTCGTCCACAAATATATTGAGGGAAGGCACCGAAGAGGCTTTCAAAGCAAGGCAGAATTGCAGGAAACAGATTTCAGGAGGTAGATTCGAATCGCCTTGAAAGCACATGAAAAGCGGCAAAACGTGGACAATGATGCCCTTGGCCAAAAAGGGCGTATGCGTTTTTTCCTGAATATATTCAGGAAAAAACGCATACGCCCTTTTTGGCGAACCAAGCCACCTGGAAAGGCAAATCAGCGCTCCAACGAAGTCTCGCTTCCCAGCGGGCAAAAGGGCCATGCGGAAAAAAGTGTCCTAACCAGAAATGCACGACCGGCCATGGAGAAATGGGAGCCTTGCTACGCTGATGAGCGGGATGTAAATTTCCAACAGCCACTCTGGAGAAGTGTACGGTGTGTCTTGAAACATCTAAAAAACACAGCTTGGAGAGCATAGAGCACTTCCACTCATGGGCGTATAAATTGGGAAAACCAAAAATCAGCAAGACACAGGCACCCCAAAGTTTAGGGCTGCTCTGTTGACAAGAACCCCCCACTTCATTACACCTTAAATATCCTAGGAAAGAGAAAAGTGGATAAAGAAGTTGTGGTCCTCATGTACAATGGAATATCACTCAGCCATGAAATCAACGTCATAAGGCTAGTAGCAGCACGATGAGTGGATTTAGGTACGACGATTCTAAGTGAAATAAGTCACACAGAAAAAGACACTTCTCATAAGAAATCACTTATAGAGGGAATGTAAAAACCGCTACACTTGAACTGAATTACAAAACAGAACAGAGTCACACGTTCAGAAAACACACTATGGCTGCTGAACGGGAAAGGTGAGGTGGGGTGATGCATAAAACAAGGGTTTCAAATTAGTTCAGATACCGTTCCATAAACGCAATATGTAGTAGACAAGACCTACTCCTTCCTCAGTGAACTGGACTCAACACCCCCTATTCACCGCACAAGAATATATCTGACTAGTAAGAATCTTCAAACCTATGTATTGATATCTCTCTGTAAGTGAGTCAAGGGGGTGTAAAGCGGCCTAAACACAACCGTGAAAAGCAGCTAAACCCCATTATAAAAATAAATTACTTTTCAAAACCCGTGAAACAAAGACAGTGAAAGAGAGAGAAATTCTTACAAAATTCGCTCAGGGGCTGTGATGCAACCTGGATTGACCATATCTAGACCCACAGCTGATTGAGACATAAGGGTGGACACTCTTGGGGCTCAGAGGTTTGGTGAGGTTGCATGAGCCAACGCAGACCCTTTAAAGTAATACTGCATGGTACCCATCCCATGGGTCCCAAATCTCCAGGTTCAAGGGCATCTTCCTACGTCAAAAACATGCATGAGAAACCCAGAAGATGGTACACCGTGTGATCGGGAAAGGTTTCTAAAACGCACCTCATTTCTCATCTCCTTGTGCTCGGGTTCGCCATTCCAGCCTCTTTCCTAGCCATCTCCCTCCTTGGAGAATCAGCACCTTTAACCTCCTGTTCCATACAGGTTGCAATTTGTCCTGAGGATGAACGGGAAGAGGGGGAACCAATGAGAGACTAGCTCTAGGGGTTGGGACAGGCACAGGTCACTCTATTTTCCCATCAGGAAGAAGAATTAACCACAAGCTCAGCCTGCCCCCCAGAACCAGAAGAGGGCCTGAAGCAACCCTGCACTTTTGCGGCCAGCTCCCAAAAAAGCGACTGGAAAAATGGAGCTCAGGGGCACTGCAATTCACAAACCTGCAGAGTTATAAACGATAACTCTCGTCCACAAATAGATTGAGGGAAGGCAACGAAGAGGCTTTGAAAGCAAGGCAGAATTGCAGGAAACAGATTTCAGGAGGTAGATACGAATCGCCTTGAAAGCACATGAAAAGCGGCAAAACGTGGACAATGATGCCCTTGGCCAAAAAGGGCGTATGCGTTTTTTCCTGAATATATTCAGGAAAAAACGCATACGCCCTTTTTGGCCAACCAAGCCACCTGGAAAGGCAAATCAGCGCTCCAAAGAAGTCTCGCTTCCCAGCGGGCAAAAGGGCCATGCGGAAAAAAGTGTCCAAACCAGAAATGCAGGACCGGCCATGGAGAAATGGGAGCCTTGCTACGCTGATGGGCGGGATGTAAATTGCCAACAGTCACTCTGGAGAAGTGTACGGTGTGTCCTGAAACATCTAAAAAACACAGCTTGGAGAGCATAGGGCACTTCCACTCATGGGCGTATAAATTGGGAAAACTAAAAATCAGCAAGACACAGGCACCCCAAACTTTAGGGCTGCTCTGTTGACAAGAACCCCCACTTCATTACACCTTAAATATCCTAGGAAAGAGAAAAGTGGATAAAGAAGTTGTGGTCCTCATGTACAATGGAATATCACTCAGCCATGAAATCAACGTCATAAGGCTAGTAGCAGCACGATGAGTGGATTTACGTACGACGATTCTAAGTGAAATAAGTCACACAGAAAAAGACACTTCTCATAAGAAATCACTTATAGAGGGAATGTAAAAACCGCGACACTTGAACTGAATTACAAAACAGAACAGAGTCACACGTTCAGAAAACACACTATGGCTGCTGAACGGGAAAGGTGAGGTGGGGTGATGCATAAAACAAGGGTTTCAAATTAGCTCAGATACCGTTCCATAAACCCAATATGTAGTAGACAAGACCTACTCCTTGCTCAGTGAACTGGACTCAACACCCCCTATTCACCGCACAAGAATATATCTGACTAGTAAGAATCTTCAAACCTATGTATTGATATCTCTCTGTAAGTGAGTCAAGGGGGTGTAAAGCGGCCTAAACACAGCCGTGAAAAGCAGCTAAACCCCATTATAAAAATAAATTACTTTTCAAAACCCGTGAAACAAAGACAGTGAAAGAGAGAGAAATTCTTCCAAAATTCGTTCAGGGGCTGTGATGCAACCTGGATTGACCATATCTAGACCCACAGCTGATTGAGACATAAGGGTGGACACTCTTGGGGCTCAGAGGTTTGGTGAGGTTGCATGAGCCAACGCAGACCCTTTAAAGTAATACTGCATGGTACCCATCCCATGGGTCCCAAACCTCCAGGTTCAAGGGCATCTTCCTACGTCGAAAACATGCATGAGAAACCCAGAAGATGGTACACCGTGTGATCGGGAAAGGTTTCTAAAACGCACCTCATTTCTCATCTCCTTGTGCTCGGGTTCGCCATTCCAGCCGCTTTCCTAGCCATCGCCCTCCTTGGAGAATCAGCACCTTTAACCTCCTGTTCCGTACAGGTTGCAATTTGTCCTGAGGATGAACGGGAAGAGGGGGAACCAATGAGAGACTAGCTCTAGGGGTTGGGACAGGCACAGGTCACTCTATTTTCCCATCAGGAAGAAGAATTAACCACAAGCTCAGCCTGCCCCCCAGAACCAGAAGAGGGCCTGAAGCAACCCTGCACTTTTGCGGCCAGCTCCCAAAAAAGCGACTGGAAAAATGGAGCTCAGGGGCACTGCAATTCACAAACCTGCAGAGTTATAAATGATAACTCTCATCCACAAATATATTGAGGGAAGGCAACGAAGAGGCTTTGAAAGCAAGGCAGAATTGCAGGAAACAGATTTCAGGAGGTAGATTCGAATCGCCTTGAAAGCACATGAAAAGCGGCAAAACGTGGACAATGATGCCCTTGGCCAAAAAGGGCGTATGCGTTTTTTCCTGAATATATTCAGGAAAAAACGCATACGCCCTTTTTGGCGAACCAAGCCACCTGGAAAGGCAAATCAGCGCTCCAAAGAAGTCTCGCTTCCCAGCGGGCAAAAGGGCCATGCGGAAAAAAGTGTCCTAACCAGAAATGCAGGACCGGCCATGGAGAAATGGGAGCCTTGCTACGCTGATGAGCGGGATGTAAATTGCCAACAGCCACTCTGGAGAAGTGTACGGTGTGTCTTGAAACATCTAAAAAACACAGCTTGGAGAGCATAGGGCACTTCCACTCATGGGCGTATAAATTGGGAAAACCAAAAATCAGCAAGACACAGGCACCCCAAAGTTTAGGGCTGCTCTGTTGACAAGAACCCCCCACTTCATTACACCTTAAATATCCTAGGAAAGAGAAAAGTGGATAAAGAAGTTGTGGTCCTCATGTACAATGGAATATCACTCAGCCATGAAATCAACGTCATAAGGCTAGTAGCAGCACGATGAGTGGATTTAGGTACGACGATTCTAAGTGAAATAAGTCACACAGAAAAAGACACTTCTCATAAGAAATCACTTATAGAGGGAATGTAAAAACCGCGACACTTGAACTGAATTACAAAACAGAACAGAGTCACACGTTCAGAAAACACACTATGGCTGCTGAACGGGAAAGGTGAGGTGGGGTGATGCATAAAACAAGGGTTTCAAATTAGCTCAGATACCGTTCCATAAACCCAATATGTAGTAGACAAGACCTACTCCTGGCTCAGTGAACTGGACTCAACACCCCCTATTCACCGCACAAGAATATATCTGACTAGTAAGAATCTTCAAACCTATGTATTGATATCTCTCTGTAAGTGAGTCAAGGGGGTGTAAAGCGGCCTAAACACAGCCGTGAAAAGCAGCTAAACCCCATTATAAAAATAAATTACTTTTCAAAACCCGTGAAACAAAGACAGTGAAAGAGAGAGAAATTCTTACAAAATTCGTTCAGGGGCTGTGATGCAACCTGGATTGACCATATCTAGACCCACAGCTGATTGAGACATAAGGGTGGACACTCTTGGGGCTCAGAGGTTTGGTGAGGTTGCATGAGCCAACGCAGACCCTTTAAAGTAATACTGCATGGTACCCATCCCATGGGTCCCAAATCTCCAGGTTCAAGGGCATCTTCCTACGTCGAAAACATGCATGAGAAACCCAGAAGATGGTACACCGTGTGATCGGGAAAGGTTTCTAAAACGCACCTCATTTCTCATCTCCTTGTGCTCGGGTTCGCCATTCCAGCCGCTTTCCTAGCCATCTCCCTCCTTGGAGAATCAGCACCTTTAACCTCCTGTTCCGTACAGGTTGCAATTTGTCCTGAGGATGAACGGGAAGAGGGGGAACCAATGAGAGACTAGCTCTAGGGGTTGGGACAGGCACAGGTCACTCTATTTTCCCATCAGGAAGAAGAATTAACCACAAGCTCAGCCTGCCCCCCAGAACCAGAAGAGGGCCTGAAGCAACCCTGCACTTTTGCGGCCAGCTCCCAAAAAAGCGACTGGAAAAATGGAGCTCAGGGGCACTGCAATTCACAAACCTGCAGAGTTATAAATGATAACTCTCGTCCACAAATATATTGAGGGAAGGCACCGAAGAGGCTTTGAAAGCAAGGCAGAATTGCAGGAAACAGATTTCAGGAGGTAGATTCGAATCGCCTTGAAAGCACATGAAAAGCGGCAAAACGTGGACAATGATGCCCTTGGCCAAAAAGGGCGTATGCGTTTTTTCCTGAATATATTCAGGAAAAAACGCATACGCCCTTTTTGGCCAACCAAGCCACCTGGAAAGGCAAATCAGCGCTCCAAAGAAGTCTCGCTTCCCAGCCGGCAAAAGGGCCATGCGGAAAAAAGTGTCCAAACCAGAAATGCAGGACCGGCCATGGAGAAATGGGAGCCTTGCTACGCTGATGGGCGGGATGTAAATTGCCAACAGTCACTCTGGAGAAGTGTACGGTGTGTCCTGAAACATCTAAAAAACACAGCTTGGAGAGCATAGGGCACTTCCACTCATGGGCGTATAAATTGGGAAAAATAAAAATCAGCAAGACACAGGCACCCCAAACTTTAGGGCTGCTCTGTTGACAAGAACCCCCACTTCATTACACCTTAAATATCCTAGGAAAGAGAAAAATGGATAAAGAAGTTGTGGTCCTCATGTACAATGGAATATCACTCAGCCATGAAATCAACGTCATGAGGCTAGTAGCAGCACGATGAGTGGATTTAGGTACGACGATTCTAAGTGAAATAAGTCACACAGAAAAAGACACTTCTCATAAGAAATCACTTATAGAGGGAATGTAAAAACCGCTACACTTGAACTGAATTACAAAACAGAACAGATTCACACGTTCAGAAAACACACTATGGCTGCTGAACGGGAAAGGTGAGGTGGGGTGATGCATAAAACAAGGGTTTCAAATTAGCTCAGATACCGTTCCATAAACGCAATATGTAGTAGACAAGACCTACTCCTTGCTCAGTGAACTGGACTCAACACCCCCTATTCACCGCACAAGAATATATCTGACTAGTAAGAATCTTCAAACCTATGTATTGATATCTCTCTGTAAGTGAGTCAAGGGGGTGTAAAGCGGGCATAAACGCAGCCGTGAAAGCAGCTAAACCCCATTATAAAAATAAATTACTTTTCAAAACCCGTGAAACAAAGACAGTGAAAGAGAGAGAAATTCTTACAAAATTCGTTCGGGGCTGTGATGCAACCTGGATTGACCATATCTAGACCCACAGCTGATTGAGACATAAGGGTGGACACTCTTGGGGCTCAGAGGTTTGGTGAGGTTTGCATGAGCCAACGCAGACCCTTTAAAGTAATACTGCATGGTACCCATCCCATGGGTCCCAAATCTCCAGGTTCAAGGCATCTTCCTACGTCGAAAACATGCATGAGAAACCCAGAAGATGGTACACCGTGTGATCGGGAAAGGTTTCTAAAACGCACCTCATTTCTCATCTCCTTGTGCTCGGGTTCGCCATTCCAGCCGCTTTCCTAGCCATCTCCCTCCTTGGAGAATCAGCACCTTTAACCTCCTGTTCCGTACAGGCTTGCAATTGGTCCTGAGGATGAACGGCAAGAGGGGGAACCAATGAGAGACTAGCTCTAGGGGTTGGGACAGGCACAGGTCACTCTATTTTCCCATCAGGTAGAAGTATTAACCACAAGCTCAGCCTGTCCCCCAGAACCAGAAGAGGGCCTGAAGCAATCCTGCACTTTTGCGGCCAGCTCCCAAAAAAGCGACTGGAAAAATGGAGCTCAGGGGCACTACAATTCACAAACCTGCAGAGTTATAAATGATAACTCTCGTCCACAAATAGATTGAGGGAAGGCAACGAAGAGGCTTTGAAAGCAAGGCAGAATTGCAGGAAACAGATTTCAGGAGGTAGATTCGAATTGCCTTGAAAGCACATGAAAAGCGGCAAAACGTGGACAATGATGCCCTTGGCCAAAAAGGGCGTATGCGTTTTTTCCTGAATATATTCAGGAAAAAACGCATACGCCCTTTTGGCGACGAACCAAGCCACCTGGAAAGGCAAATCAGCGCTCCAAAGAAGTCTCGCTTCCCAGCGGGCAAAAGGGCCATGCAGAAAAAAGTGTCCAAACCAGAAATGCAGGACCGGCCATGGAGAAATGGGAGCCTTGCTACGCTGATGGGCGGGATGTAAATTGCCAACAGTCACTCTGCAGAAGTGTACGGTGTGTCCTGAAACATCTAAAAAACACAGCTTGGAGAGCATAGGGCACTTCCACCCATGGGCATATAAATTGGGAAAACTAAAAATCAGCAAGACACAGGCACCCAAAGTTTAGGGCTGCTCTGTTGACAAGAACCCCCACTTCATTACACCTTAAATATCCTAGGAAAGAGAAAAGTGGATAAAGAACTTGTGGTCCTCATGTACAATGGAATATCACTCAGCCATGAAATCAACGTCATAAGGCTAGTAGCAGCACGATGAGTGGATTTAGGTACGACGATTCTAGTGAAATAAGTCACACAGAAAAAGACACTTATCATAAGATATCACTTATAGAGGGAATGTAAAAACCGCTACACTTGAACTGAATTACAAAACAGAACAGAGTCACACGTTCAGAAAACACACTATGGCTGCTGAACGGGAAAGGTGAGGTGGGGTGATGCATAAAACAAGGGTTTCAAATTAGCTCAGATACAGTTCCATAAACCCAATATGTAGTAGACAAGACCTACTCCTGGCTCAGTGAACTGGACTCAACACCCCCTATCCACCTCACAATAGTATATCTGACTAGTAAGAATCTTAAAACCTATGTATTGATATCTCTCTGTAAGTGAGTCAAGGGGGTGTAAAGCGGCCTAAACACAGCCGTGAAAAGCAGCTAAACCCCATTATAAAAATAAATTACTTTTCAAAACCCGTGAAACAAAGACAGTGAAAGAGAGAGAAATTCTTACAAAATTCGTTCAGGGGCTGTGATGCAACCTGGATTGACCATATCTAGACCCACAGCTGATTGAGACATAAGGGTGGACACTCTTGGGGCTCAGAGGTTTGGTGAGGTTGCATGAGCCAACGCAGACCCTTTAAAGTAATACTGCATGGTACCCATCCCATGGGTCCCAAATCTCCAGGTTCAAGGGCATCTTCCTACGTCGAAAACATGCATGAGAAACCCAGAAGATGGTACACCGTGTGATCGGGAAAGGTTTCTAAAACGCACCTCATTTCTCATCTCCTTGTGCTCGGGTTCGCCATTCCAGCCGCTTTCCTAGCCATCTCCCTCCTTGGAGAATCAGCACCTTTAACCTCCTGTTCCGTACAGGTTGCAATTTGTCCTGAGGATGAACGGGAAGAGGGGGAACCAATGAGAGACTAGCTCTAGGGGTTGGGACAGGCACAGGTCACTCTATTTTCCCATCAGGAAGAAGAATTAACCACAAGCTCAGCCTGCCCCCCAGAACCAGAAGAGGGCCTGAAGCAACCCTGCACTTTTGCGGCCAGCTCCCAAAAAAGCGACTGGAAAAATGGAGCTCAGGGGCACTGCAATTCACAAACCTGCAGAGTTATAAACGATAACTCTCGTCCACAAATATATTGAGGGAAGGCAACGAAGAGGCTTTGAAAGCAAGGCAGAATTGCAGGAAACAGATTTCAGGAGGTAGATTCGAATCGCCTTGAAAGCACATGAAAAGCGGCAAAACGTGGACAATGATGCCCTTGGCCAAAAAGGGCGTATGCGTTTTTTCCTGAATATATTCAGGAAAAAACGCATACGCCCTTTTTGGCCAACCAAGCCACCTGGAAAGGCAAATCAGCGCTCCAAAGAAGTCTCGCTTCCCAGCGGGCAAAAGGGCCATGCGGAAAAAAGTGTCCAAACCAGAAATGCAGGACCGGCCATGGAGAAATGGGAGCCTTGCTACGCTGATGGGCGGGATGTAAATTGCCACCAGTCACTCTGGAGAAGTGTACGGTGTGTCCTGAAACATCTAAAAAACACAGCTTGGAGAGCATAGGGCACTTCCACTCATGGGCGTATAAATTGGGAAAACTAAAAATCAGCAAGACACAGGCACCCCAAACTTTAGGGCTGCTCTGTTGACAAGAACCCCCACTTCATTACACCTTAAATATCCTAGGAAAGAGAAAAGTGGATAAAGAAGTTGTGGTCCTCATGTACAATGGAATATCACTCAGCCATGAAATCAACGTCATAAGGCTAGTAGCAGCACGATGAGTGGATTTAGGTACGACGATTCTAAGTGAAATAAGTCACACAGAAAAAGACACTTATCATAAGATATCACTTATAGAGGGAATGTAAAAACCGCTACACTTGAACTGAATTACAAAACAGAACAGAGTCACACGTTCAGAAAACACACTATGGCTGCTGAACGGGAAAGGTGAGGTGGGGTGATGCATAAAACAAGGGTTTCAAATTAGCTCAGATACCGTTCCATAAACCCAATATGTAGTAGACAAGACCTACTCCTGGCTCAGTGAACTGGACTCAACACCCCCTATTCACCGCACAAGAATATATCTGACTAGTAAGAATCTTCAAACCTATGTATTGATATCTCTCTGTAAGTGAGTCAAGGGGGTGTAAAGCGGTATAAACACAGCCGTGAAAAGCAGCTAAACCCCATTATAAAAATAAATTACTTTTCAAAACCCGTGAAACAAAGACAGTGAAAGAGAGAGAAATTCTTACAAAATTCGTTCAGGGGCTGTGATGCAACCTGGATTGACCATATCTAGACCCACAGCTGATTGAGACATAAGGGTGGACACTCTTGGGGCTCAGAGGTTTGGTGAGGTTGCATGAGCCAACGCAGACCCTTTAAAGTAATACTGCATGGTACCCATCCCATGGGTCCCAAATCTCCAGGTTCAAGGGCATCTTCCTACGTCAAAAACATGCATGAGAAACCCAGAAGATGGTACACCATGTGATCGGGAAAGGTTTCTAAAACGCACCTCATTTCTCATCTCCTTGTGCTCGGGTTCGCCATTCCAGCCGCTTTCCTAGCCATCTCCCTCCTTGGAGAATCAGCACCTTTAACCTCCTGTTCCATACAGGTTGCAATTTGTCCTGAGGATGAACGGGAAGAGGGGGAACCAATGAGAGACTAGCTCTAGGGGTTGGGACAGGCACAGGTCACTCTATTTTCCCATCAGGAAGAAGAATTAACCACAAGCTCAGCCTGCCCCCCAGAACCAGAAGAGGGCCTGAAGCAACCCTGCACTTTTGCGGCCAGCTCCCAAAAAAGCGACTGGAAAAATGGAGCTCAGGGGCACTGCAATTCACAAACCTGCAGAGTTATAAACGATAACTCTCGTCCACAAATAGATTGAGGGAAGGCAACGAAGAGGCTTTGAAAGCAAGGCAGAATTGCAGGAAACAGATTTCAGGAGGTAGATTCGAATCGCCTTGAAAGCACATGAAAAGCGGCAAAACGTGGACAATGATGCCCTTGGCCAAAAAGGGCGTATGCGTTTTTTCCTGAATATATTCAGGAAAAAACGCATACGCCCTTTTTGGCCAACCAAGCCACCTGGAAAGGCAAATCAGCGCTCCAAAGAAGTCTCGCTTCCCAGCGGGCAAAAGGGCCATGCGGAAAAAAGTGTCCAAACCAGAAATGCAGGATCGGCCATGGAGAAATGGGAGCCTTGCTACGCTGATGGGCGGGATGTAAATTGCCACCAGTCACTCTGGAGAAGTGTACGGTGTGTCCTGAAACATCTAAAAAACACAGCTTGGAGAGCATAGGGCACTTCCACTCATGGGCGTATAAATTGGGAAAACTAAAAATCAGCAAGACACAGGCACCCCAAACTTTAGGGCTGCTCTGTTGACAAGAACCCCCACTTCATTACACCTTAAATATCCTAGGAAAGAGAAAAGTGGATAAAGAAGTTGTGGTCCTCATGTACAATGGAATATCACTCAGCCATGAAATCAACGTCATAACGCTAGTAGCAGCACGATGAGTGGATTTACGTACGACGATTCTAAGTGAAATAAGTCACACAGAAAAAGACACTCATCATAAGAAATCACTTATAGAGGGAATGTAAAAACCGCGACACTTGAACTGAATTACAAAACAGAACAGAGTCACACGTTCAGAAAACACACTATGGCTGCTGAACGGGAAAGGTGAGGTGGGGTGATGCATAAAACAAGGGTTTCAAATTAACTCAGATACCGTTCCATAAACGCAATATGTAGTAGACAAGACCTACTCCTTGCTCAGTGAACTGGACTCAACACCCCCTATTCACCGCACAAGAATATATCTGACTAGTAAGAATCTTCAAACCTATGTATTGATATCTCTCTGTTAGTGAGTCAAGGGGGTGTAAAGCGGCCTAAACACAGCCGTGAAAAGCAGCTAAACCCCATTATAAAAATAAATTACTTTTCAAAACCCGTGAAACAAAGACAGTGAAAGAGAGAGAAATTCTTACAAAATTCGCTCAGGGGCTGTGATGCAACCTGGATTGACCATATCTAGACCCACAGCTGATTGAGACATAAGGGTGGACACTCTTGGGGCTCAGAGGTTTGGTGAGGTTGCATGAGCCAACGCAGACCCTTTAAAGTAATACTGCATGGTACCTATCCCATGGGTCCCAAATCTCCAGGTTCAAGGGCATCTTCCTACGTCGAAAACATGCATGAGAAACCCAGAAGATGGTACACCGTGTGATCGGGAAAGGTTTCTAAAACGCACCTCATTTCTCATCTCCTTGTGCTCGGGTTCGCCATTCCAGCCGCTTTCCTAGCCATCTCCCTCCTTGGAGAATCAGCACCTTTAACCTCCTGTTCCGTACAGGTTGCAATTTGTCCTGAGGATGAACGGGAAGAGGGGGAACCAATGAGAGACTAGCTCTAGGGGTTGGGACAGGCACAGGTCACTCTATTTTCCCATCAGGAAGAAGAATTAACCTCAAGCTCAGCCTGTCCCCCAGAACCAGAAGAGGGCCTGAAGCAATCCTGCACTTTTGCGGCCAGCTCCCAAAAAAGCGACTGGAAAAATGGAGCTCAGGGGCACTGCAATTCACAAACCTGCAGAGTTATAAATGATAACTCTCGTCCACAAATAGATTGAGGGAAGGCAACGAAGAGGCTTTGAAAGCAAGGCAGAATTGCAGGAAACAGATTTCAGGAGGTAGATTCGAATCGCCTTGAAAGCACATGAAAAGCGGCAAAACGTGGACAATGATGCCCTTGGCTAAAAAGGGCGTATGCGTTTTTTCCTGAATATATTCAGGAAAAAACGCATACGCCCTTTTTGGCCAACCAAGCCACCTGGAAAGGCAAATCAGCGCTCCAAAGTAGTCTCGCTTCCCAGCGGGCAAAAGGGCCATGCGGAAAAAAGTGTCCAAACCAGAAATGCAGGACAGGCCATGGAGAAATGGGAGCCTTGCTACGCTGATGGGCGGGATGTAAATTGCCATCAGTCACTCTGGAGAAGTGTACGGTGTGTCCTGAAACATCTAAAACACACAGCTTGGAGAGCATAGGGCACTTCCACTCATGGGCGTATAAACTGGGAAAACTAAAAATCAGCAAGACACAGGCACCCCAAAGTTTAGGGCTGCTCTGTTGACAAGAACCCCCACTTCATTACACCTTAAATATCCTAGGAAAGAGAAAAGTGGATAAAGAAGTTGTGGTCCTCATGTACAATGGAATATCACTCAGCCATGAAATCAACGTCATAAGGCTAGTAGCAGCACGATGACTGGATTTGGGTACGACGATTCTAAGTGAAATAAGTCACACAGAAAAAGAGACTTATCATAAGATATCATTTATAGAGGGAATGTAAAAACCGCTACACTTGAAATGAATTACAAAACAGAACAGATTCACACGTTCAGAAAACACACTATGGCTGCTGAACGGGAAAGGTGAGGTGGGGTGATGCATAAAACAAGGGTTTCAAATTAGCTCAGATACCGTTCCATAAACGCAATATGTAGTAGACAAGACCTACTCCTTGCTCAGTGAACTGGACTCAACACCCCCTATTCACCGCACAAGAATATATCTGACTAGTAAGAATCTTCAAACCTATGTATTGATATCTCTCTGTAAGTGAGTCAAGGGGGTGTAAAGCGGCATAAACGCAGCCGTGAAAAGCAGCTAAACCCCATTATAAAAATAAATTACTTTTCAAAACCCGTGAAACAAAGACAGTGAAAGAGAGAGAAATTCTTACAAAATTCGTTCGGGGCTGTGATGCAACCTGGATTGACCATATCTAGACCCACAGCTGATTGAGACATAAGGGTGGACACTCTTGGGGCTCAGAGGTTTGGTGAGGTTGCATGAGCCAACGCAGACCCTTTAAAGTAATACTGCATGGTACCCATCCCATGGGTCCCAAATCTCCAGGTTCAAGGGCATCTTCCTACGTCGAAAACATGCATGAGAAACCCAGAAGATGGTACACCGTGTGATCGGGAAAGGTTTCTAAAACGCACCTCATTTCTCATCTCCTTGTGCTCGGGTTCGCCATTCCAGCCGCTTTCCTAGCCATCTCCCTCCTTGGAGAATCAGCACCTTTAACCTCCTGTTCCGTACAGGTTGCAATTGGTCCTGAGGATGAACGGCAAGAGGGGGAACCAATGAGAGACTAGCTCTAGGGGTTGGGACAGGCACATGTCACTCTATTTTCCCATCAGGTAGAAGTATTAACCACAAGCTCAGCCTGTCCCCCAGAACCAGAAGAGGGCCTGAAGCAATCCTGCACTTTTGCGGCCAGCTCCCAAAAAAGCGACTGGAAAAATGGAGCTCAGGGGCACTACAATTCACAAACCTGCAGAGTTATAAATGATAACTCTCGTCCACAAATAGATTGAGGGAAGGCAACGAAGAGGCTTTGAAAGCAAGGCAGAATTGCAGGAAACAGATTTCAGGAGGTAGATTCGAATCGCCTTGAAAGCACATGAAAAGCGGCAAAACGTGGACAATGATGCCCTTGGCCAAAAAGGGCGTATGCGTTTTTTCCTGAATATATTCAGGAAAAAACGCATACGCCCTTTTTGGCGAACCAAGCCACCTGGAAAGGCAAATCAGCGCTCCAAAGAAGTCTCGCTTCCCAGCGGGCAAAAGGGCCATGCGGAAAAAAGTGTCCAAACCAGAAATGCAGGACCGGCCATGGAGAAATGGGAGCCTTGCTACGCTGATGGGCGGGATGTAAATTGCCAACAGTCACTCTGCAGAAGTGTACGGTGTGTCCTGAAACATCTAAAAAACACAGCTTGGAGAGCATAGGGCACTTCCACCCATGGGCATATAAATTGGGAAAACTAAAAATCAGCAAGACACAGGCACCCCAAAGTTTAGGGCTGCTCTGTTGACAAGAACCCCCACTTCATTACACCTTAAATATCCTAGGAAAGAGAAAAGTGGATAAAGAACTTGTGGTCCTCATGTACAATGGAATATCACTCAGCCATGAAATCAACGTCATAAGGCTAGTAGCAGCACGATGAGTGGATTTAGGTACGACGATTCTAAGTGAAATAAGTCACACAGAAAAAGACACTTATCATAAGAAATCACTTATAGAGGGAATGTAAAAACCGCTACACTTGAACTGAATTACAAAACAGAACAGAGTCACACGTTCAGAAAACACACTATGGCTGCTGAACGGGAAAGGTGAGGTGGGGTGATGCATAAAACAAGGGTTTCAAATTAGCTCAGATACCGTTCCATAAACCCAATATGTAGTAGACAAGACCTACTCCTGGCTCAGTGAACTGGACTCAACACCCCCTATCCACCTCACAATAGTATATCTGACTAGTAAGAATCTTAAAACCTATGTATTGATATCTCTCTGTAAGTGAGTCAAGGGGGTGTAAAGCGGCCTAAACACAGCCGTGAAAAGCAGCTAAACCCCATTATAAAAATAAATTACTTTTCAAAACCCGTGAAACAAAGACAGTGAAAGAGAGAGAAATTCTTACAAAATTCGTTCAGGGGCTGTGATGCAACCTGGATTGACCATATCTAGACCCACAGCTGATTGAGACATAAGGGTGGACACTCTTGGGGCTCAGAGGTTTGGTGAGGTTGCATGAGCCAACGCAGACCCTTTAAAGTAATACTGCATGGTACCCATCCCATGGGTCCCAAATCTCCAGGTTCAAGGGCATCTTCCTACGTCGAAAACATGCATGAGAAACCCAGAAGATGGTACACCGTGTGATCGGGAAAGGTTTCTAAAACGCACCTCATTTCTCATCTCCTTGTGCTCGGGTTCGCCATTCCAGCCGCTTTCCTAGCCATCTCCCTCCTTGGAGAATCAGCACCTTTAACCTCCTGTTCCGTACAGGTTGCAATTTGTCCTGAGGATGAAAGGGAAGAGGGGGAACCAATGAGAGACTAGCTCTAGGGGTTGGGACAGGCACAGGTCACTCTATTTTCCCATCAGGAAGAAGAATTAACCACAAGCTCAGCCTGCCCCCCAGAACCAGAAGAGGGCCTGAAGCAACCCTGCACTTTTGCGGCCAGCTCCCAAAAAAGCGACTGGAAAAATGGAGCTCAGGGGCACTGCAATTCACAAACCTGCAGAGTTATAAACGATAACTCTCGTCCACAAATAGATTGAGGGAAGGCAACGAAGAGGCTTTGAAAGCAAGGCAGAATTGCAGGAAACAGATTTCAGGAGGTAGATTCGAATCGCCTTGAAAGCACATGAAAAGCGGCAAAACGTGGACAATGATGCCCTTGGCCAAAAAGGGCGTATGCGTTTTTTCCTGAATATATTCAGGAAAAAACGCATACGCCCTTTTTGGCCAACCAAGCCACCTGGAAAGGCAAATCAGCGCTCCAAAGAAGTCTCGCTTCCCAGCGGGCAAAAGGGCCATGCGGAAAAAAGTGTCCAAACCAGAAATGCAGGACCGGCCATGGAGAAATGGGAGCCTTGCTACGCTGATGGGCGGGATGTAAATTGCCAACAGTCACTCTGGAGAAGTGTACGGTGTGTCCTGAAACATCTAAAAAACACAGCTTGGAGAGCATAGGGCACTTCCACTCATGGGCGTATAAATTGGGAAAACTAAAAATCAGCAAGACACAGGCACCCCAAACTTTAGGGCTGCTCTGTTGACAAGAACCCCCACTTCATTACACCTTAAATATCCTAGGAAAGAGAAAAGTGGATAAAGAAGTTGTGGCCCTCATGTACAATGGAATATCACTCAGCCATGAAATCAACGTCATAAGGCTAGTAGCAGCACGATGAGTGGATTTAGGTACGACGATTCTAAGTGAAATAAGTCACACAGAAAAAGACACTTATCATAAGATATCACTTATAGAGGGAATGTAAAAACCGCTACACTTGAACTGAATTACAAAACAGAACAGAGTCACACGTTCAGAAAACACACTATGGCTGCTGAACGGGAAAGGTGAGGTGGGGTGATGCATAAAACAAGGGTTTCAAATTAGCTCAGATACCGTTCCATAAACCCAATATGTAGTAGACAAGACCTACTCCTGGCTCAGTGAACTGGACTCAACACCCCCTATTCACCGCACAAGAATATATCTGACTAGTAAGAATCTTCAAACCTATGTATTGATATCTCTCTGTAAGTGAGTCAAGGGGGTGTAAAGCGGTATAAACACAGCCGTGAAAAGCAGCTAAACCCCATTATAAAAATAAATTACTTTTCAAAACCCGTGAAACAAAGACAGTGAAAGAGAGAGAAATTCTTACAAAATTCGTTCAGGGGCTGTGATGCAACCTGGATTGACCATATCTAGACCCACAGCTGATTGAGACATAAGGGTGGACACTCTTGGGGCTCAGAGGTTTGGTGAGGTTGCATGAGCCAACGCAGACCCTTTAAAGTAATACTGCATGGTACCCATCCCATGGGTCCCAAATCTCCAGGTTCAAGGGCATCTTCCTACGTCGAAAACATGCATGAGAAACCCAGAAGATGGTACACCGTGTGATCGGGAAAGGTTTCTAAAACGCACCTCATTTCTCATCTCCTTGTGCTCGGGTTCGCCATTCCAGCCGCTTTCCTAGCCATCTCCCTCCTTGGAGAATCAGCACCTTTAACCTCCTGTTCCGTACAGGTTGCAATTTGTCCTGAGGATGAACGGGAAGAGGGGGAACCAATGAGAGACTAGCTCTAGGGGTTGGGACAGGCACAGGTCACTCTATTTTCCCATCAGGAAGAAGAATTAACCACAAGCTCAGCCTGCCCCCCAGAACCAGAAGAGGGCCTGAAGCAACCCTGCACTTTTGCGGCCAGCTCCCAAAAAAGCGACTGGAAAAATGGAGCTCAGGGGCACTGCAATTCACAAACCTGCAGAGTTATAAACGATAACTCTCGTCCACAAATAGATTGAGGGAAGGCAACGAAGAGGCTTTGAAAGCAAGGCAGAATTGCAGGAAACAGATTTCAGGAGGTAGATTCGAATCTCCTTGAAAGCACATGAAAAGCGGCAAAACGTGGACAATGATGCCCTTGGCCAAAAAGGGCGTATGCGTTTTTTCCTGAATATATTCAGGAAAAAACGCATACGCCCTTTTTGGCCAACCAAGCCACCTGGAAAGGCAAATCAGCGCTCCAAAGAAGTCTCGCTTCCCAGCGGGCAAAAGGGCCATGCGGAAAAAAGTGTCCAAACCAGAAATGCAGGACCGGCCATGGAGAAATGGGAGCCTTGCTACGCTGATGGGCGGGATGTAAATTGCCAACAGTCACTCTGGAGAAGTGTACGGTGTGTCCTGAAACATCTAAAAAACACAGCTTGGAGAGCATAGGGCACTTCCACTCATGGGCGTATAAATTGGGAAAACTAAAAATCAGCAAGACACAGGCACCCCAAACTTTAGGGCTGCTCTGTTGACAAGAACCCCCACTTCATTACACCTTAAATATCCTAGGAAAGAGAAAAGTGGATAAAGAAGTTGTGGTCCTCATGTACAATGGAATATCACTCAGCCATGAAATCAACGTCATGAGGCTAGTAGCAGCACGATGAGTGGATTTACGTACGACGATTCTAAGTGAAATAAGTCACACAGAAAAAGACACTTCTCATAAGAAATCACTTATAGAGGGAATGTAAAAACCGCGACACTTGAACTGAATTACAAAACAGAACAGAGTCACACGTTCAGAAAACACACTATGGCTGCTGAACGGGAAAGGTGAGGTGGGGTGATGCATAAAACAAGGGTTTCAAATTAGCTCAGATACCGTTCCATAAACCCAATATGTAGTAGACAAGACCTACTCCTGGCTCAGTGAACTGGACTCAACACCCCCTATCCACCTCACAATAGTATATCTGACTAGTAAGAATCTTAAAACCTATGTATTGATATCTCTCTGTAAGTGAGTCAAGGGGGTGTAAAGCGGCCTAAACACAGCCGTGAAAAGCAGCTAAACCCCATTATAAAAATAAATTACTTTTCAAAACCCGTGAAACAAAGACAGTGAAAGAGAGAGAAATTCTTACAAAATTCGTTCAGGGGCTGTGATGCAACCTGGATTGACCATATCTAGACCCACAGCTGATTGAGACATAAGGGTGGACACTCTTGGGGCTCAGAGGTTTGGTGAGGTTGCATGAGCCAACGCAGACCCTTTAAAGTAATACTGCATGGTACCCATCCCATGGGTCCCAAATCTCCAGGTTCAAGGGCATCTTCCTACGTCGAAAACATGCATGAGAAACCCAGAAGATGGTACACCGTGTGATCGGGAAAGGTTTCTAAAACGCACCTCATTTCTCATCTCCTTGTGCTCGGGTTCGCCATTCCAGCCGCTTTCCTAGCCATCTCCCTCCTTGGAGAATCAGCACCTTTAACCTCCTGTTCCGTACAGGTTGCAATTTGTCCTGAGGATGAAAGGGAAGAGGGGGAACCAATGAGAGACTAGCTCTAGGGGTTGGGACAGGCACAGGTCACTCTATTTTCCCATCAGGAAGAAGAATTAACCACAAGCTCAGCCTGCCCCCCAGAACCAGAAGAGGGCCTGAAGCAACCCTGCACTTTTGCGGCCAGCTCCCAAAAAAGCGACTGGAAAAATGGAGCTCAGGGGCACTGCAATTCACAAACCTGCAGAGTTATAAACGATAACTCTCGTCCACAAATATATTGAGGGAAGGCAACGAAGAGGCTTTGAAAGCAAGGCAGAATTGCAGGAAACAGATTTCAGGAGGTAGATTCGAATCGCCTTGAAAGCACATGAAAAGCGGCAAAACGTGGACAATGATGCCCTTGGCCAAAAAGGGCGTATGCGTTTTTTCCTGAATATATTCAGGAAAAAACGCATACGCCCTTTTTGGCCAACCAAGCCACCTGGAAAGGCAAATCAGCGCTCCAAAGAAGTCTCGCTTCCCAGCGGGCAAAAGGGCCATGCGGAAAAAAGTGTCCAAACCAGAAATGCAGGACCGGCCATGGAGAAATGGGAGCCTTGCTACGCTGATGGGCGGGATGTAAATTGCCAACAGTCACTCTGGAGAAGTGTACGGTGTGTCCTGAAACATCTAAAAAACACAGCTTGGAGAGCATAGGGCACTTCCACTCATGGGCGTATAAATTGGGAAAACTAAAAATCAGCAAGACACAGGCACCCCAAACTTTAGGGCTGCTCTGTTGACAAGAACCCCCACTTCATTACACCTTAAATATCCTAGGAAAGAGAAAAGTGGATAAAGAAGTTGTGGTCCTCATGTACAATGGAATATCACTCAGCCATGAAATCAACGTCATAAGGCTAGTAGCAGCACGATGAGTGGATTTAGGTACGACGATTCTAAGTGAAATAAGTCACACAGAAAAAGACACTTATCATAAGATATCACTTATAGAGGGAATGTAAAAACCGCTACACTTGAACTGAATTACAAAACAGAACAGAGTCACACGTTCAGAAAACACACTATGGCTGCTGAACGGGAAAGGTGAGGTGGGGTGATGCATAAAACAAGGGTTTCAAATTAGCTCAGATACCGTTCCATAAACCCAATATGTAGTAGACAAGACCTACTCCTGGCTCAGTGAACTGGACTCAACACCCCCTATTCACCGCACAAGAATATATCTGACTAGTAAGAATCTTCAAACCTATGTATTGATATCTCTCTGTAAGTGAGTCAAGGGGGTGTAAAGCGGCATAAACACAGCCGTGAAAAGCAGCTAAACCCCATTATAAAAATAAATTACTTTTCAAAACCCGTGAAACAAAGACAGTGAAAGAGAGAGAAATTCTTACAAAATTCGTTCAGGGGCTGTGATGCAACCTGGATTGACCATATCTAGACCCACAGCTGATTGAGACATAAGGGTGGACACTCTTGGGGCTCAGAGGTTTGGTGAGGTTGCATGAGCCAACGCAGACCCTTTAAAGTAATACTGCATGGTACCCATCCCATGGGTCCCAAATCTCCAGGTTCAAGGGCATCTTCCTACGTCGAAAACATGCATGAGAAACCCAGAAGATGGTACACCGTGTGATCGGGAAAGGTTTCTAAAACGCACCTCATTTCTCATCTCCTTGTGCTCGGGTTCGCCATTCCAGCCGCTTTCCTAGCCATCTCCCTCCTTGGAGAATCAGCACCTTTAACCTCCTGTTCCGTACAGGTTGCAATTTGTCCTGAGGATGAACGGGAAGAGGGGGAACCAATGAGAGACTAGCTCTAGGGGTTGGGACAGGCACAGGTCACTCTATTTTCCCATCAGGAAGAAGAATTAACCACAAGCTCAGCCTGCCCCCCAGAACCAGAAGAGGGCCTGAAGCAACCCTGCACTTTTGCGGCCAGCTCCCAAAAAAGCGACTGGAAAAATGGAGCTCAGGGGCACTGCAATTCACAAACCTGCAGAGTTATAAACGATAACTCTCGTCCACAAATAGATTGAGGGAAGGCAACGAAGAGGCTTTGAAAGCAAGGCAGAATTGCAGGAAACAGATTTCAGGAGGTAGATTCGAATCTCCTTGAAAGCACATGAAAAGCGGCAAAACGTGGACAATGATGCCCTTGGCCAAAAAGGGCGTATGCGTTTTTTCCTGAATATATTCAGGAAAAAACGCATACGCCCTTTTTGGCCAACCAAGCCACCTGGAAAGGCAAATCAGCGCTCCAAAGAAGTCTCGCTTCCCAGCGGGCAAAAGGGCCATGCGGAAAAAAGTGTCCAAACCAGAAATGCAGGACCGGCCATGGAGAAATGGGAGCCTTGCTACGCTGATGGGCGGGATGTAAATTGCCAACAGTCACTCTGGAGAAGTGTACGGTGTGTCCTGAAACATCTAAAAAACACAGCTTGGAGAGCATAGGGCACTTCCACTCATGGGCGTATAAATTGGGAAAACTAAAAATCAGCAAGACACAGGCACCCCAAACTTTAGGGCTGCTCTGTTGACAAGAACCCCCACTTCATTACACCTTAAATATCCTAGGAAAGAGAAAAGTGGATAAAGAAGTTGTGGTCCTCATGTACAATGGAATATCACTCAGCCATGAAATCAACGTCATGAGGCTAGTAGCAGCACGATGAGTGGATTTACGTACGACGATTCTAAGTGAAATAAGTCACACAGAAAAAGACACTTCTCATAAGAAATCACTTATAGAGGGAATGTAAAAACCGCGACACTTGAACTGAATTACAAAACAGAACAGAGTCACACGTTCAGAAAACACACTATGGCTGCTGAACGGGAAAGGTGAGGTGGGGTGATGCATAAAACAAGGGTTTCAAATTAGCTCAGATACCGTTCCATAAACGCAATATGTAGTAGACAAGACCTACTCCTTGCTCAGTGAACTGGACTCAACACCCCCTATTCACCGCACAAGATTATATCTGACTAGTAAGAATCTTCAAACCTATGTATTGATATCTCTCTGTTAGTGAGTCAAGGGGGTGTAAAGCGGCCTAAACACAGCCGTGAAAAGCAGCTAAACCCCATTATAAAAATAAATTACTTTTCAAAACCCGTGAAACAAAGACAGTGAAAGAGAGAGAAATTCTTACAAAATTCGCTCAGGGGCTGTGATGCAACCTGGATTGACCATATCTAGACCCACAGCTGATTGAGACATAAGGGTGGACACTCTTGGGGCTCAGAGGTTTGGTGAGGTTGCATGAGCCAACGCAGACCCTTTAAAGTAATACTGCATGGTACCCATCCCATGGGTCCCAAATCTCCAGGTTCAAGGGCATCTTCCTACGTCGAAAACATGCATGAGAAACCCAGAAGATGGTACACCGTGTGATCGGGAAAGGTTTCTAAAACGCACCTCATTTCTCATCTCCTTGTGCTCGGGTTCGCCATTCCAGCCGCTTTCCTAGCCATCTCCCTCCTTGGAGAATCAGCACCTTTAACCTCCTGTTCCGTACAGGTTGCAATTGGTCCTGAGGATGAACGGCAAGAGGGGGAACCAATGCGAGACTAGCTCTAGGGGTTGGGACAGGCACAGGTCACTCTATTTTCCCATCAGGAAGAAGAATTAACCACAAGCTCAGCCTGCCCCCCAGAACCAGAAGAGGGCCTGAAGCAATCCTGCACTTTTGTGGCCAGCTCCCAAAAAAGCGACTGGAAAAATGGAGCTCAGGGGCACTGCAATTCACAAACCTGCAGAGTTATAAATGATAACTCTCGTCCACAAATAGATTGAGGGAAGGCAACGAAGAGGCTTTGAAAGCAAGGCAGAATTGCAGGAAACAGATTTCAGGAGGTAGATTCGAATCGCCTTGAAAGCACATGAAAAGCGGCAAAACGTGGACAATGATGCCCTTGGCCAAAAAGGGCGTATGCGTTTTTTCCTGAATATATTCAGGAAAAAACGCATACGCCCTTTTTGGCCAACCAAGCCACCTGGAAAGGCAAATCAGCGCTCCAAAGAAGTCTCGCTTCCCAGCGGGCAAAAGGGCCATGCGGAAAAAAGTGTCCAAACCAGAAATGCAGGACCGGCCATGGAGAAATGGGAGCCTTGCTACGCTGATGGGCGGGATGTAAATTGCCAACAGCCACTCTGTAGAAGTGTACGGTGTGTCCTGAAACATCTAAAAAACACAGCTTGGAGAGCATAGGGCACTTCCACTCATGGGCGTATAAATTGGGAAAACTGAAAATCAGCAAGACACAGGCACCCCAAAGTTTAGGGCTGCTCTGTTGACAAGAACCCCCACTTCATTACACCTTAAATATCCTAGGAAAGAGAAAAGTGGATAACGAAGTTGTGGTCCTCATGTACAATGGAATATCACTCAGCCATGAAATCAACGTCATAAGGCTAGTAGCAGCACGATGAGTGGATTTAGGTACGACGATTCTAAGTGAAATAAGTCACACAGAAAAAGACACTTATCATAAGAAATCACTTATAGAGGGAATGTAAAAACCGCTACACTTGAACTGAATTACAAAACAGAACAGAGTCACACGTTCAGAAAACACACTATGGCTGCTGAACGGGAAAGGTGAGGTGGGGTGATGCATAAAACAAGGGTTTCAAATTAACTCAGATACCGTTCCATAAACCCAATATGTAGTAGACAAGACCTACTCCTGGCTCAGTGAACTGGACTCAACACCCCCTATTCACCGCACAAGAATATATCTGACTAGTAAGAATCTTCAAACCTATGTATTGATATCTCTCTGTAAGTGAGTCAAGGGGGTGTAAAGCGGCCTAAACACAGCCGTGAAAAGCAGCTAAACCCCATTATAAAAATAAATTACTTTTCAAAACCCGTGAAACAAAGACAGTGAAAGAGAGAGAAATTCTTACAAAATTCGTTCAGGGGCTGTGATGCAACCTGGATTGACCATATCTAGACCCACAGCTGATTGAGACATAAGGGTGGACACTCTTGGGGCTCAGAGGTTTGGTGAGGTTGCATGAGCCAACGCAGACCCTTTAAAGTAATACTGCATGGTACCCATCCCATGGGTCCCAAATCTCCAGGTTCAAGGGCATCTTCCTACGTCGAAAACATGCATGAGAAACCCAGAAGATGGTACACCGTGTGATCGGGAAAGGTTTCTAAAACGCACCTCATTTCTCATCTCCTTGTGCTCGGGTTCGCCATTCCAGCCACTTTCCTAGCCATCTCCCTCCTTGGAGAATCAGCACCTTTAACCTCCTGTTCCGTACAGGTTGCAATTTGTCCTGAGGATGAACGGGAAGAGGGGGAACCAATGAGAGACTAGCTCTAGGGGTTGGGACAGGCACAGGTCACTCTATTTTCCCATCAGGAAGAAGAATTAACCACAAGCTCAGCCTGCCCCCCAGAACCAGAAGAGGGCCTGAAGCAATCCTGCACTTTTGCGGCCAGCTCCCAAAAAAGCGACTGGAAAAATGGAGCTCAGGGGCACTGCAATTCACAAACCTGCAGAGTTATAAATGATAACTCTCGTCCACAAATAGATTGAGGGAAGGCAACGAAGAGGCTTTGTAAGCAAGGCAGAATTGCAGGAAACAGATTTCAGGAGGTAGATTCGAATCGCCTTGAAAGCACATGAAAAGCGGCAAAACGTGGACAATGATGCCCTTGGCCAAAAAGGGCGTATGCGTTTTTTCCTGAATATATTCAGGAAAAAACGCATACGCCCTTTTTGGCCAACCAAGCCACCTGGAAAGGCAAATCAGCGCTCCAACGAAGTCTCGCTTCCCAGCGGGCAAAAGGGCCATGCGGAAAAAAGTGTCCAAACCTGAAACGCAGGACCGGCCATGGAGAAATGGGAGCCTTGCTACGCTGATGGGCGGGATGTAAATTGCCAACAGTCACTCTGCAGAAGTGTACGGTGTGTCCTGAAACATCTAAAAAACACAGCTTGGAGAGCATAGGGCACTTCCACTCATGGGCGTATAAATTGGGAAAACTAAAAATCAGCAAGACACAGGCACCCCAAAGTTTAGGGCTGCTCTGTTGACAAGAACCCCCACTTCATTACACCTTAAATATCCTAGGAAAGAGAAAAGTGGATAAAGAAGTTGTGGTCCTCATGTACAATGGAATATCACTCAGCCATAAAATCAACGTCATAAGGCTAGTAGCAGCACGATGAGTGGATTTAGGTACGACGATTCTAAGTGAAATAAGTCACACAGAAAAAGACACTTCTCATAAGAAATCACTTATAGAGGGAATGTAAAAACCGCTACACTTCAACTGAATTACAAAACAGAACAGAGTCACACGTTCAGAAAACACACTATGGCTGCTGTACGGGAAAGGTGAGGTGGGGTGATGCATAAAACAAGGGTTTCAAATTAGCTCAGATACCGTTCCATAAACCCAATATGTAGTAGACAAGACCTTCTCCTGGCCCAGTGAACTGGACTCAACACCCTCTATTCACCGCACAAGAATATATCTGACTAGTAAGAATCTTCAAACCTATGTATTGATATCTCTCTGTAAGTGAGTCAAGGGGGTGTAAAGCGGCCTAAACACAGCCGTGAAAAGCAGCTAAACCCCATTATAAAAATAAATTACTTTTCAAAACCCGTGAAACAAAGACAGTGAAAGAGAGAGAAATTCTTACAAAATTCGTTCAGGGGCTGTGATGCAACCTGGATTGACCATATCTAGACCCACAGCTGATTGAGACATAAGGGTGGACACTCTTGGGGCTCAGAGGTTTGGTGAGGTTGCATGAGCCAACGCAGACCCTTTAAAGTAATACTGCATGGTACCCATCCCATGGGTCCCAAATCTCCAGGTTGAAGGGCATCTTCCTACGTCGAAAACATGCATGAGAAACCCAGAAGATGGTACACCGTGTGATCGGGAAAGGTTTCTAAAACGCACCTCATTTCTCATCTCCTTGTGCTCGGGTTCGCCATTCCAGCCGCTTTCCTAGCCATCGCCCTCCTTGGAGAATCAGCACCTTTAACCTCCTGTTCCGTACAGGTTGCAATTTGTCCTGAGGATGAACGGGAAGAGGGGGAACCAATGAGAGACTAGCTCTAGGGGTTGGGACAGGCACAGGTCACTCTATTTTCCCATCAGGAAGAAGAATTAAGCACAAGCTCAGCCTGCCCCCCAGAACCAGAAGAGGGCCTGAAGCAACCCTGCACTTTTGCGGCCAGCTCCCAAAAAAGCGACTGGAAAAATGGAGCTCAGGGGCACTGCAAATCACAAACCTGCAGAGTTATAAATGATAACTCTCGTCCACAAATATATTGAGGGAAGGCACCGAAGAGGCTTTGAAAGCAAGGCAGAATTGCAGGAAACAGATTTCAGGAGGTAGATTCGAATCGCCTTGAAAGCACATGAAAAGCGGCAAAACGTGGACAATGATGCCCTTGGCCAAAAAGGGCGTATGCGTTTTTTCCTGAATATATTCAGGAAAAAACGCATACGCCCTTTTTGGCGAACCAAGCCACCTGGAAAGGCAAATCAGCGCTCCAACGAAGTCTCGCTTCCCAGCGGGCAAGAGGGCCATGCGGAAAAAAGTGTCCAAACCAGAAATGCAGGACCGGCCATGGAGAAATGGGAGCTTTGCTACACTGATGGGCGGGATGTAAATTGCCACCAGTCACTCTGCAGAAGTGTACGGTGTGTCCTGAAACATCTAAAAAACACAGCTTGGAGAGCATAGGGCACTTCCACTCATGGGCGTATAAACTGGGAAAACTAAAAATCAGCAAGACACAGGCACGCCAAAGTTTAGGGCTGCTCTGTTGACAAGAACCCCCACTTCATTACACCTTAAATATCCTAGGAAAGAGAAAAGTGGATAAAGAAGTTGTGGTCCTCATGTACAATGGAATATCACTCAGCCATGAAATCCACGTCATAAGGCTAGTAGCAGCACGATGAGTGGATTTAGGTACGACGATTCTAAGTGAAATAAGTCACACAGAAAAAGACACTTATCATAAGATATCACTTATAGAGGGAATGTAAAAACCGCTACACTTGAACTGAATTACAAAACAGAACAGAGTCACACGTTCAGAAAACACACTATGGCTGCTGAACGGGAAAGGTGAGGTGGGGTGATGCATAAAACAAGGGTTTCAAATTAGTTCAGATACCGTTCCATAAACCCAATATGTAGTAGACAAGACCTACTCCTGGCTCAGTGAACTGGACTCAACACCCCCTATTCACCGCACAAGAATATATCTGACTAGTAAGAATCTTCAAAACTATGTATTGATATCTCTCTGTAAGTGAGTCAAGGGGGTGTAAAGCGGCCTAAACACAGCCGTGAAAAGCAGCTAAACCCCATTATAAAAATAAATTACTTTTCAAAACCCGTGAAACAAAGACAGTGAAAGAGAGAGAAATTCTTACAAAATTCGTTCAGGGGCTGTTATGCAACCTGGATTGACCATATCTAGACCCACAGCTGATTGAGACATAAGGGTGGACACTCTTGGGGCTCAGAGGTTTGGTGAGGTTGCATGAGCCAACGCAGACCCTTTAAAGTAATACTGCATGGTACCCATCCCATGGGTCCCAAATCTCCAGGTTCAAGGGCATCTTCCTACGTCGAAAACATGCATGAGAAACCCAGAAGATGGTACACCGTGTGATCGGGAAAGGTTTCTAAAACGCACCTCATTTCTCATCTCCTTGTGCTCGGGTTCGCCATTCCAGCCGCTTTCCTAGCCATCGCCCTCCTTGGAGAATCAGCACCTTTAACCTCCTGTTCCGTACAGGTTGCAATTTGTCCTGAGGATGAACGGGAAGAGGGGGAACCAATGAGAGACTAGCTCTAGGGGTTGGGACAGGCACAGGTCACTCTATTTTCCCATTAGGAAGAAGAATTAACCACAAGCTCAGCCTGCCCCCCAGAACCAGAAGAGGGCCTGAAGCAACCCTGCACTTTTGCGGCCAGCTCCCAAAAAAGCGACTGGAAAAATGGAGCTCAGGGGCACTGCAATTCACAAACCTGCAGAGTTATAAATGATAACTCTCGTCCACAAATAGATTGAGGGAAGGCAACGAAGAGGCTTTGAAAGCAAGGCAGAATTGCAGGAAACAGATTTCAGGAGGTAGATTCGAATCGCCTTGAAAGCACATGAAAAGCGGCAAAACGTGGACAATGATGCCCTTGGCCAAAAAGGGCGTATGCGTTTTTTCCTGAATATATTCAGGAAAAAACGCATACGCCCTTTTTGGCGAACCAAGCCACCTGGAAAGGCAAATCAGCGCTCCAACGAAGTCACGCTTCCCAGCGGGCAAGAGGGCCATGCGGAAAAAAGTGTCCAAACCAGAAATGCAGGACCGGCCATGGAGAAATGGGAGCTTTGCTACACTGATGGGCGGGATGTAAATTGCCACCAGTCACTCTGCAGAAGTGTACGGTGTGTCCTGAAACATCTAAAAAACACAGCTTGGAGAGCATAGGGCACTTCCACTCATGGGCGTATAAACTGGGAAAACTAAAAATCAGCAAGACACCGGCACCCCAAAGTTTAGGGCTGCTCTGTTGACAAGAACCCCCACTTCATTACACCTTAAATATCCTAGGAAAGAGAAAAGTGGATAAAGAAGTTGTGGTCCTCATGTACAATGGAATATCACTCAGCCATGAAATCAACGTCATAAGGCTAGTAGCAGCACGATGAGTGGATTTAGGTACGACGATTCTAAGTGAAATAAGTCACACAGAAAAAGACACTTATCATAAGATATCACTTATAGAGGGAATGTAA
This sequence comes from Balaenoptera acutorostrata, assembly GCF_949987535.1. Taxonomy (NCBI): domain Eukaryota; kingdom Metazoa; phylum Chordata; class Mammalia; order Artiodactyla; family Balaenopteridae; genus Balaenoptera; species Balaenoptera acutorostrata. Next base: position 43,398,993 of record NC_080067.1, on the reverse strand, counting down.
AAACCGCTACACTTGAACTGAATTACAAAACAGAACAGAGTCACACGTTCAGAAAACACACTATGGCTGCTGAACGGGAAAGGTGAGGTGGGGTGATGCATAAAACAAGGGTTTCAAATTAGCTCAGATACCGTTCCATAAACCCAATATGTAGTAGACAAGACCTACTCCTGGCTCAGTGAACTGGACTCAACACCCCCTATTCACCGCACAAGAATATATCTGACTAGTAAGAATCTTCAAACCTATGTATTGATATCTCTCTGTAAGTGAGTCAAGGGGGTGTAAAGCGGCATAAACACAGCCGTGAAAAGCAGCTAAACCCCATTATAAAAATAAATTACTTTTCAAAACCCGTGAAACAAAGACAGTGAAAGAGAGAGAAATTCTTACAAAATTCGTTCAGGGGCTGTGATGCAACCTGGATTGACCATATCTAGACCCACAGCTGATTGAGACATAAGGGTGGACACTCTTGGGGCTCAGAGGTTTGGTGAGGTTGCATGAGCCAACGCAGACCCTTTAAAGTAATACTGCATGGTACCCATCCCATGGGTCCCAAATCTCCAGGTTCAAGGGCATCTTCCTACGTCGAAAACATGCATGAGAAACCCAGAAGATGGTACACCGTGTGATCGGGAAAGGTTTCTAAAACGCACCTCATTTCTCATCTCCTTGTGCTCGGGTTCGCCATTCCAGCCGCTTTCCTAGCCATCTCCCTCCTTGGAGAATCAGCACCTTTAACCTCCTGTTCCGTACAGGTTGCAATTTGTCCTGAGGATGAACGGGAAGAGGGGGAACCAATGAGAGACTAGCTCTAGGGGTTGGGACAGGCACAGGTCACTCTATTTTCCCATCAGGAAGAAGAATTAACCACAAGCTCAGCCTGCCCCCCAGAACCAGAAGAGGGCCTGAAGCAACCCTGCACTTTTGCGGCCAGCTCCCAAAAAAGCGACTGGAAAAATGGAGCTCAGGGGCACTGCAATTCACAAACCTGCAGAGTTATAAACGATAACTCTCGTCCACAAATAGATTGAGGGAAGGCAACGAAGAGGCTTTGAAAGCAAGGCAGAATTGCAGGAAACAGATTTCAGGAGGTAGATTCGAATCTCCTTGAAAGCACATGAAAAGCGGCAAAACGTGGACAATGATGCCCTTGGCCAAAAAGGGCGTATGCGTTTTTTCCTGAATATATTCAGGAAAAAACGCATACGCCCTTTTTGGCCAACCAAACCACCTGGAAAGGCAAATCAGCGCTCCAAAGAAGTCTGGCTTCCGAGCGGGCAAAAGGGCCATGCGGAAAAAAGTGTCCAAACCAGAAATGCAGGACCGGCCATGGAGAAATGGGAGCCTTGCTACGCTGATGGGCGGGATGTAAATTGCCAACAGTCACTCTGGAGAAGTGTACGGTGTGTCCTGAAACATCTAAAAAACACAGCTTGGAGAGCATAGGGCACTTCCACTCATGGGCGTATAAATTGGGAAAACTAAAAATCAGCAAGACACAGGTACCCCAAACTTTAGAGCTGCTCTGTTGACAAGAACCCCCACTTCATTACACCTTAAATATCCTAGGAAAGAGAAAAGTGGATAAAGAAGTTGTGGTCCTCATGTACAATGGAATATCACTCAGCCATGAAATCAACGTCATGAGGCTAGTAGCAGCACGATGAGTGGATTTACGTACGACGATTCTAAGTGAAATAAGTCACACAGAAAAAGACACTTCTCATAAGAAATCACTTATAGAGGGAATGTAAAAACCGCGACACTTGAACTGAATTACAAAACAGAACAGAGTCACACGTTCAGAAAACACACTATGGCTGCTGAACGGGAAAGGTGAGGTGGGGTGATGCATAAAACAAGGGTTTCAAATTAGCTCAGATACCGTTCCATAAACGCAATATGTAGTAGACAAGACCTACTCCTTGCTCAGTGAACTGGACTCAACATCCCCTATTCACCGCACAAGATTATATCTGACTAGTAAGAATCTTCAAACCTATGTATTGATATCTCTCTGTTAGTGAGTCAAGGGGGTGTAAAGCGGCCTAAACACAGCCGTGAAAAGCAGCTAAACCCCATTATAAAAATAAATTACTTTTCAAAACCCGTGAAACAAAGACAGTGAAAGAGAGAGAAATTCTTACAAAATTCGCTCAGGGGCTGTGATGCAACCTGGATTGACCATATCTAGACCCACAGCTGATTGAGACATAAGGGTGGACACTCTTGGGGCTCAGAGGTTTGGTGAGGTTGCATGAGCCAACGCAGACCCTTTAAAGTAATACTGCATGGTACCCATCCCATGGGTCCCAAATCTCCAGGTTCAAGGGCATCTTCCTACGTCGAAAACATGCATGAGAAACCCAGAAGATGGTACACCGTGTGATCGGGAAAGGTTTCTAAAACGCACCTCATTTCTCATCTCCTTGTGCTCGGGTTCGCCATTCCAGCCGCTTTCCTAGCCATCGCCCTCCTTGGAGAATCAGCACCTTTAACCTCCTGTTCCGTACAGGTTGCAATTTGTCCTGAGGATGAACGGGAAGAGGGGGAACCAATGAGAGACTAGCTCTAGGGGTTGGGACAGGCACAGGTCACTCTATTTTCCCATCAGGAAGAAGAATTAACCACAAGCTCAGCCTGCCCCCCAGAACCAGAAGAGGGCCTGAAGCAACCCTGCACTTTTGCGGCCAGCTCCCAAAAAAGCGACTGGAAAAATGGAGCTCAGGGGCACTGCAATTCACAAACCTGCAGAGTTATAAATGATAACTCTCGTCCACAAATAGATTGAGGGAAGGCAACGAAGAGGCTTTGAAAGCAAGGCAGAATTGCAGGAAACAGATTTCAGGAGGTAGATTCGAATCGCCTTGAAAGCACATGAAAAGCGGCAAAACGTGGACAATGATGCCCTTGGCCAAAAAGGGCGTATGCGTTTTTTCCTGAATATATTCAGGAAAAAACGCATACGCCCTTTTTGGCGAACCAAGCCACCTGGAAAGGCAAATCAGCGCTCCAACGAAGTCACGCTTCCCAGCGGGCAAGAGGGCCATGCGGAAAAAAGTGTCCAAACCAGAAATGCAGGACCGGCCATGGAGAAATGGGAGCTTTGCTACACTGATGGGCGGGATGTAAATTGCCACCAGTCACTCTGCAGAAGTGTACGGTGTGTCCTGAAACATCTAAAAAACACAGCTTGGAGAGCATAGGGCACTTCCACTCATGGGCGTATAAACTGGGAAAACTAAAAATCAGCAAGACACCGGCACCCCAAAGTTTAGGGCTGCTCTGTTGACAAGAACCCCCACTTCATTACACCTTAAATATCCTAGGAAAGAGAAAAGTGGATAAAGAAGTTGTGGTCCTCATGTACAATGGAATATCACTCAGCCATGAAATCAACGTCATAAGGCTAGTAGCAGCACGATGAGTGGATTTAGGTACGACGATTCTAAGTGAAATAAGTCACACAGAAAAAGACACTTATCATAAGATATCACTTATAGAGGGAATGTAAAAACCGCTACACTTGAACTGAATTACAAAACAGAACAGAGTCACACGTTCAGAAAACACACTATGGCTGCTGAACGGGAAAGGTGAGGTGGGGTGATGCATAAAACAAGGGTTTCAAATTAGCTCAGATACCGTTCCATAAACCCAATATGTAGTAGACAAGACCTACTCCTGGCTCAGTGAACTGGACTCAACACCCCCTATTCACCGCACAAGAATATATCTGACTAGTAAGAATCTTCAAACCTATGTATTGATATCTCTCTGTAAGTGAGTCAAGGGGGTGTAAAGCGGCATAAACACAGCCGTGAAAAGCAGCTAAACCCCATTATAAAAATAAATTACTTTTCAAAACCCGTGAAACAAAGACAGTGAAAGAGAGAGAAATTCTTACAAAATTCGTTCAGGGGCTGTGATGCAACCTGGATTGACCATATCTAGACCCACAGCTGATTGAGACATAAGGGTGGACACTCTTGGGGCTCAGAGGTTTGGTGAGGTTGCATGAGCCAACGCAGACCCTTTAAAGTAATACTGCATGGTACCCATCCCATGGGTCCCAAATCTCCAGGTTCAAGGGCATCTTCCTACGTCGAAAACATGCATGAGAAACCCAGAAGATGGTACACCGTGTGATCGGGAAAGGTTTCTAAAACGCACCTCATTTCTCATCTCCTTGTGCTCGGGTTCGCCATTCCAGCCGCTTTCCTAGCCATCTCCCTCCTTGGAGAATCAGCACCTTTAACCTCCTGTTCCGTACAGGTTGCAATTTGTCCTGAGGATGAACGGGAAGAGGGGGAACCAATGAGAGACTAGCTCTAGGGGTTGGGACAGGCACAGGTCACTCTATTTTCCCATCAGGAAGAAGAATTAACCACAAGCTCAGCCTGCCCCCCAGAACCAGAAGAGGGCCTGAAGCAACCCTGCACTTTTGCGGCCAGCTCCCAAAAAAGCGACTGGAAAAATGGAGCTCAGGGGCACTGCAATTCACAAACCTGCAGAGTTATAAACGATAACTCTCGTCCACAAATAGATTGAGGGAAGGCAACGAAGAGGCTTTGAAAGCAAGGCAGAATTGCAGGAAACAGATTTCAGGAGGTAGATTCGAATCTCCTTGAAAGCACATGAAAAGCGGCAAAACGTGGACAATGATGCCCTTGGCCAAAAAGGGCGTATGCGTTTTTTCCTGAATATATTCAGGAAAAAACGCATACGCCCTTTTTGGCCAACCAAGCCACCTGGAAAGGCAAATCAGCGCTCCAAAGAAGTCTCGCTTCCCAGCGGGCAAAAGGGCCATGCGGAAAAAAGTGTCCAAACCAGAAATGCAGGACCGGCCATGGAGAAATGGGAGCCTTGCTACGCTGATGGGCGGGATGTAAATTGCCAACAGTCACTCTGGAGAAGTGTACGGTGTGTCCTGAAACATCTAAAAAACACAGCTTGGAGAGCATAGGGCACTTCCACTCATGGGCGTATAAATTGGGAAAACTAAAAATCAGCAAGACACAGGTACCCCAAACTTTAGAGCTGCTCTGTTGACAAGAACCCCCACTTCATTACACCTTAAATATCCTAGGAAAGAGAAAAGTGGATAAAGAAGTTGTGGTCCTCATGTACAATGGAATATCACTCAGCCATGAAATCAACGTCATGAGGCTAGTAGCAGCACGATGAGTGGATTTACGTACGACGATTCTAAGTGAAATAAGTCACACAGAAAAAGACACTTCTCATAAGAAATCACTTATAGAGGGAATGTAAAAACCGCGACACTTGAACTGAATTACAAAACAGAACAGAGTCACACGTTCAGAAAACACACTATGGCTGCTGAACGGGAAAGGTGAGGTGGGGTGATGCATAAAACAAGGGTTTCAAATTAGCTCAGATACCGTTCCATAAACGCAATATGTAGTAGACAAGACCTACTCCTTGCTCAGTGAACTGGACTCAACATCCCCTATTCACCGCACAAGATTATATCTGACTAGTAAGAATCTTCAAACCTATGTATTGATATCTCTCTGTTAGTGAGTCAAGGGGGTGTAAAGCGGCCTAAACACAGCCGTGAAAAGCAGCTAAACCCCATTATAAAAATAAATTACTTTTCAAAACCCGTGAAACAAAGACAGTGAAAGAGAGAGAAATTCTTACAAAATTCGCTCAGGGGCTGTGATGCAACCTGGATTGACCATATCTAGACCCACAGCTGATTGAGACATAAGGGTGGACACTCTTGGGGCTCAGAGGTTTGGTGAGGTTGCATGAGCCAACGCAGACCCTTTAAAGTAATACTGCATGGTACCCATCCCATGGGTCCCAAATCTCCAGGTTCAAGGGCATCTTCCTACGTCAAAAACATGCATGAGAAACCCAGAAGATGGTACACCGTGTGATCGGGAAAGGTTTCTAAAACGCACCTCATTTCTCATCTCCTTGTGCTCGGGTTCGCCATTCCAGCCGCTTTCCTAGCCATCTCCCTCCTTGGAGAATCAGCACCTTTAACCTCCTGTTCCATACAGGTTGCAATTTGTCCTGAGGATGAACGGGAAGAGGGGGAACCAATGAGAGACTAGCTCTAGGGGTTGGGACAGGCACAGGTCACTCTATTTTCCCATCAGGAAGAAGAATTAACCACAAGCTCAGCCTGCCCCCCAGAACCAGAAGAGGGCCTGAAGCAACCCTGCACTTTTGCGGCCAGCTCCCAAAAAAGCGACTGGAAAAATGGAGCTCAGGGGCACTGCAATTCACAAACCTGCAGAGTTATAAACGATAACTCTCGTCCACAAATAGATTGAGGGAAGGCAACGAAGAGGCTTTGAAAGCAAGGCAGAATTGCAGGAAACAGATTTCAGGAGGTAGATTCGAATCGCCTTGAAAGCACATGAAAAGCGGCAAAACGTGGACAATGATGCCCTTGGCCAAAAAGGGCGTATGCGTTTTTTCCTGAATATATTCAGGAAAAAACGCATACGCCCTTTTTGGCCAACCAAGCCACCTGGAAAGGCAAATCAGCGCTCCAAAGAAGTCTCGCTTCCCAGCGGGCAAAAGGGCCATGCGGAAAAAAGTGTCCTAACCAGAAATGCAGGACCGGCCATGGAGAAATGGGAGCCTTGCTACGCTAATGAGCGGGATGTAAATTGCCAACAGCCACTCTGGAGAAGTGTACGGTGTGTCTTGAAACATCTAAAAAACACAGCTTGGAGAGCATAGGGCACTTCCACTCATGGGCGTATAAATTGAGAAAACCAAAAATCAGCAAGACACAGGCACCCCAAAGTTTAGGGCTGCTCTGTTGACAAGAACCCACCACTTCATTACACCTTAAATATCCTAGGAAAGAGAAAAGTGGATAAAGAAGTTGTGGTCCTCATGTACTATGGAATATCACTCAGCCATGAAATCAACGTCATAAGGCTAGTAGCAGCACGATGAGTGGATTTACGTACGACGATTCTAAGTGAAATAAGTCACACAGAAAAAGACACTTCTCATAAGAAATCACTTATAGAGGGAATGTAAAAACCGCGACACTTGAACTGAATTACAAAACAGAACAGAGTCACACGTTCAGAAAACACACTATGGCTGCTGAACGGGAAAGGTGAGGTGGGGTGATGCATAAAACAAGGGTTTCAAATTAACTCAGATACCGTTCCATAAACCCAATATGTAGTAGACAAGACCTACTCCTGGCTCAGTGAACTGGACTCAACACCCCCTATTCACCGCACAAGAATATATCTGACTAGTAAGAATCTTCAAACCTATGTATTGATATCTCTCTGTAAGTGAGTCAAGGGGGTGTAAAGCGGCCTAAACACAGCCGTGAAAAGCAGCTAAACCCCATTATAAAAATAAATTACTTTTCAAAACCCGTGAAACAAAGACAGTGAAAGAGAGAGAAATTCTTACAAAATTCGTTCAGGGGCTGTGATGCAACCTGGATTGACCATATCTAGACCCACAGCTGATTGAGACATAAGGGTGGACACTCTTGGGGCTCAGAGGTTTGGTGAGGTTGCATGAGCCAACGCAGACCCTTTAAAGTAATACTGCATGGTACCCATCCCATGGGTCCCAAATCTCCAGGTTCAAGGGCATCTTCCTACGTCGAAAACATGCATGAGAAACCCAGAAGATGGTACACCGTGTGATCGGGAAAGGTTTCTAAAACGCACCTCATTTCTCATCTCCTTGTGCTCGGGTTCGCCATTCCAGCCGCTTTCCTAGCCATCTCCCTCCTTGGAGAATCAGCACCTTTAACCTCCTGTTCCGTACAGGTTGCAATTTGTCCTGAGGATGAACGGGAAGAGGGGGAACCAATGAGAGACTAGCTCTAGGGGTTGGGACAGGCACAGGTCACTCTATTTTCCCATCAGGAAGAAGAATTAACCACAAGCTCAGCCTGCCCCCCAGAACCAGAAGAGGGCCTGAAGCAATCCTGCACTTTTGCGGCCAGCTCCCAAAAAAGCGACTGGAAAAATGGAGCTCAGGGGCACTGCAATTCACAAACCTGCAGAGTTATAAATGATAACTCTCGTCCACAAATAGATTGAGGGAAGGCAACGAAGAGGCTTTGTAAGCAAGGCAGAATTGCAGGAAACAGATTTCAGGAGGTAGATTCGAATCGCCTTGAAAGCACATGAAAAGCGGCAAAACGTGGACAATGATGCCCTTGGCCAAAAAGGGCGTATGCGTTTTTTCCTGAATATATTCAGGAAAAAACGCATACGCCCTTTTTGGCCAACCAAGCCACCTGGAAAGGCAAATCAGCGCTCCAACGAAGTCTCGCTTCCCAGCGGGCAAGAGGGCCATGCGGAAAAAAGTGTCCAAACCAGAAATGCAGGACCGGCCATGGAGAAATGGGAGCTTTGCTACACTGATGGGCGGGATGTAAATTGCCACCAGTCACTCTGCAGAAGTGTACGGTGTGTCCTGAAACATCTAAAAAACACAGCTTGGAGAGCATAGGGCACTTCCACTCATGGGCGTATAAACTGGGAAAACTAAAAATCAGCAAGACACAGGCACGCCAAAGTTTAGGGCTGCTCTGTTGACAAGAACCCCCACTTCATTACACCTTAAATATCCTAGGAAAGAGAAAAGTGGATAAAGAAGTTGTGGTCCTCATGTACAATGGAATATCACTCAGCCATGAAATCAACGTCATAAGGCTAGTAGCAGCACGATGAGTGGATTTAGGTACGACGATTCTAAGTGAAATAAGTCACACAGAAAAAGACACTTATCATAAGATATCACTTATAGAGGGAATGTAAAAACCGCTACACTTGAACTGAATTACAAAACAGAACAGAGTCACACGTTCAGAAAACACACTATGGCTGCTGAACGGGAAAGGTGAGGTGGGGTGATGCATAAAACAAGGGTTTCAAATTAGTTCAGATACCGTTCCATAAACCCAATATGTAGTAGACAAGACCTACTCCTGGCTCAGTGAACTGGACTCAACACCCCCTATTCACCGCACAAGAATATATCTGACTAGTAAGAATCTTCAAAACTATGTATTGATATCTCTCTGTAAGTGAGTCAAGGGGGTGTAAAGCGGCCTAAACACAGCCGTGAAAAGCAGCTAAACCCCATTATAAAAATAAATTACTTTTCAAAACCCGTGAAACAAAGACAGTGAAAGAGAGAGAAATTCTTACAAAATTCGTTCAGGGGCTGTGATGCAACCTGGATTGACCATATCTAGACCCACAGCTGATTGAGACATAAGGGTGGACACTCTTGGGGCTCAGAGGTTTGGTGAGGTTGCATGAGCCAACGCAGACCCTTTAAAGTAATACTGCATGGTACCCATCCCATGGGTCCCAAATCTCCAGGTTCAAGGGCATCTTCCTACGTCGAAAACATGCATGAGAAACCCAGAAGATGGTACACCGTGTGATCGGGAAAGGTTTCTAAAACGCACCTCATTTCTCATCTCCTTGTGCTCGGGTTCGCCATTCCAGCCGCTTTCCTAGCCATCGCCCTCCTTGGAGAATCAGCACCTTTAACCTCCTGTTCCGTACAGGTTGCAATTTGTCCTGAGGATGAACGGGAAGAGGGGGAACCAATGAGAGACTAGCTCTAGGGGTTGGGACAGGCACAGGTCACTCTATTTTCCCATCAGGAAGAAGAATTAACCACAAGCTCAGCCTGCCCCCCAGAACCAGAAGAGGGCCTGAAGCAACCCTGCACTTTTGCGGCCAGCTCCCAAAAAAGCGACTGGAAAAATGGAGCTCAGGGGCACTGCAATTCACAAACCTGCAGAGTTATAAATGATAACTCTCGTCCACAAATAGATTGAGGGAAGGCAACGAAGAGGCTTTGAAAGCAAGGCAGAATTGCAGGAAACAGATTTCAGGAGGTAGATTCGAATCGCCTTGAAAGCACATGAAAAGCGGCAAAACGTGGACAATGATGCCCTTGGCCAAAAAGGGCGTATGCGTTTTTTCCTGAATATATTCAGGAAAAAACGCATACGCCCTTTTTGGCGAACCAAGCCACCTGGAAAGGCAAATCAGCGCTCCAACGAAGTCACGCTTCCCAGCGGGCAAGAGGGCCATGCGGAAAAAAGTGTCCAAACCAGAAATGCAGGACCGGCCATGGAGAAATGGGAGCTTTGCTACACTGATGGGCGGGATGTAAATTGCCACCAGTCACTCTGCAGAAGTGTACGGTGTGTCCTGAAACATCTAAAAAACACAGCTTGGAGAGCATAGGGCACTTCCACTCATGGGCGTATAAACTGGGAAAACTAAAAATCAGCAAGACACCGGCACCCCAAAGTTTAGGGCTGCTCTGTTGACAAGAACCCCCACTTCATTACACCTTAAATATCCTAGGAAAGAGAAAAGTGGATAAAGAAGTTGTGGTCCTCATGTACAATGGAATATCACTCAGCCATGAAATCAACGTCATAAGGCTAGTAGCAGCACGATGAGTGGATTTAGGTACGACGATTCTAAGTGAAATAAGTCACACAGAAAAAGACACTTATCATAAGATATCACTTATAGAGGGAATGTAAAAACCGCTACACTTGAACTGAATTACAAAACAGAACAGAGTCACACGTTCAGAAAACACACTATGGCTGCTGAACGGGAAAGGTGAGGTGGGGTGATGCATAAAACAAGGGTTTCAAATTAGTTCAGATACCGTTCCATAAACCCAATATGTAGTAGACAAGACCTACTCCTGGCTCAGTGAACTGGACTCAACACCCCCTATTCACCGCACAAGAATATATCTGACTAGTAAGAATCTTCAAACCTATGTATTGATATCTCTCTGTAAGTGAGTCAAGGGGGTGTAAAGCGGCCTAAACACAGCCGTGAAAAGCAGCTAAACCCCATTATAAAAATAAATTACTTTTCAAAACCCGTGAAACAAAGACAGTGAAAGAGAGAGAAATTCTTACAAAATTCGTTCAGGGGCTGTGATGCAACCTGGATTGACCATATCTAGACCCACAGCTGATTGAGACATAAGGGTGGACACTCTTGGGGCTCAGAGGTTTGGTGAGGTTGCATGAGCCAACGCAGACCCTTTAAAGTAATACTGCATGGTACCCATCCCATGGGTCCCAAATCTCCAGGTTCAAGGTCATCTTCCTACGTCGAAAACATGCATGAGAAACCCAGAAGATGGTACACCGTGTGATCGGGAAAGGTTTCTAAAACGCACCTCATTTCTCATCTCCTTGTGCTCGGGTTCGCCATTCCAGCCGCTTTCCTAGCCATCTCCCTCCTTGGAGAATCAGCACCTTTAACCTCCTGTTCCGTACAGGTTGCAATTTGTCCTGAGGATGAACGGGAAGAGGGGGAACCAATGAGAGACTAGCTCTAGGGGTTGGGACAGGCACAGGTCACTATATTTTCCCATCAGGAAGAAGAATTAACCACAAGCTCAGCCTGCCCCCCAGAACCAGAAGAGGGCCTGAAGCAATCCTGCACTTTTGCGGCCAGCTCCCAAAAAAGCGACTGGAAAAATGGAGCTCAGGGGCACTGCAATTCACAAACCTGCAGAGTTATAAATGATAACTCTCGTCCACAAATATATTGAGGGAAGGCACCGAAGAGGCTTTGAAAGCAAGGCAGAATTGCAGGAAACAGATTTCAGGAGGTAGATTCGAATCGCCTTGAAAGCACATGAAAAGCGGCAAAACGTGGACAATGATGCCCTTGGCCAAAAAGGGCGTATGCGTTTTTTCCTGAATATATTCAGGAAGAAACGCATACGCCCTTTTTGGCGAACCAAGCCACCTGGAAAGGCAAATCAGCGCTCCAACGAAGTCTCGCTTCCCAGCGGGTAAGAGGGCCATGCGGAAAAAAGTGTCCAAACCAGAAATGCAGGACCGGCCATGGAGAAATGGGAGCTTTGCTACACTGATGGGCGGGATGTAAATTGCCACCAGTCACTCTGCAGAAGTGTACGGTGTGTCCTGAAACATCTAAAAAACACAGCTTGGAGAGCATAGGGCACTTCCACTCATGGGCGTATAAACTGGGAAAACTAAAAATCAGCAAGACACAGGCACCCCAAAGTTTAGGGCTGCTCTGTTGACAAGAACCCCCACTTCATTACACCTTAAATATCCTAGGAAAGAGAAAAGTGGATAAAGAAGTTGTGGTCCTCATGTACAATGGAATATCACTCAGCCATGAAATCAACGTCATAAGGCTATTAGCAGCACGATGAGTGGATTTAGGTACGACGATTCTAAGTGAAATAAGTCACACAGAAAAAGACACTTATCATAAGATATCACTTATAGAGGGAATGTAAAAACCGCTACACTTGAACTGAATTACAAAACAGAACAGAGTCACACGTTCAGAAAACACACTATGGCTGCTGAACGGGAAAGGTGAGGTGGGTGATGCATAAAACAAGGTTTCAAATTAGTTCAGATACCGTTCCATAAACCCAATATGTAGTAGACAAGACCTACTCCTGGCTCAGTGAACTGGACTCAACACCCCCTATTCACCGCACAAGAATATATCTGACTACTAAGAATCTTCAAACCTATGTATTGATATCTCTCTGTAAGTGAGTCAAGGGGGTGTAAAGCGGCCTAAACACAGCCGTGAAAAGCAGCTAAACCCCATTATAAAAATAAATTACTTTTCAAAACCCGTGAAACAAAGACAGTGAAAGAGAGAGAAATTCTTACAAAATTCGTTCAGGGGCTGTGATGCAACCTGGATTGACCATATCTAGACCCACAGCTGATTGAGACATAAGGGTGGACACTCTTGGGGCTCAGAGGTTTGGTGAGGTTGCATGAGCCAACGCAGACCCTTTAAAGTAATACTGCATGGTACCCATCCCATGGGTCCCAAATCTCCAGGTTCAAGGGCATCTTCCTACGTCGAAAACATGCATGAGAAACCCAGAAGATGGTACACCGTGTGATCGGGAAAGGTTTCTAAAACGCACCTCATTTCTCATCTCCTTGTGCTCGGGTTCGCCATTCCAGCCGCTTTCCTAGCCATCTCCCTCCTTGGAGAATCAGCACCTTTAACCTCCTGTTCCGTACAGGTTGCAATTTGTACTGAGGATGAACGGGAAGAGGGGGAACCAATGAGAGACTAGCTCTAGGGGTTGGGACAGGCACAGGTCACTCTATTTTCCCATCAGGAAGAAGAATTAACCACAAGCTCAGCCTGCCCCCCAGAACCAGAAGAGGGCCTGAAGCAATCCTGCACTTTTGCGGCCAGCTCCCAAAAAAGAGACTGGAAAAATGGAGCTCAGGGGCACTGCAATTCAGAAACCTGCAGAGTTATAAATGATAACTCTCGTCCACAAATAGATTGAGGGAAGGCAAAGAAGAGGCTTTGAAAGCAAGGCAGAATTGCAGGAAACAGATTTCAGGAGGTAGATTCGAATCGCCTTGAAAGCACATGAAAAGCGGCAAAACGTGGACAATGATGCCCTTGGCCAAAAAGGGCGTATGCGTTTTTTCCTGAATATATTCAGGAAAAAACGCATACGCCCTTTTTGGCCAACCAAGCCACCTGGAAAGGCAAATCAGCGCTCCAACGAAGTCTCGCTTCCCAGCGGGCAAAAGGGCCATGCGGAAAAAAGTGTCCTAACCAGAAATGCAGGACCGGCCATGGAGAAATGGGAGCCTTGCTACGCTGATGAGCGGGATGTAAATTGCCAACAGCCACTCTGGAGAAGTGTACGGTGTGTCTTGAAACATCTAAAAAACACAGCTTGGAGAGCATAGGGCACTTCCACTCATGGGCGTATAAATTGGGAAAACCAAAAATCAGCAAGACACAGGCACGCCAAAGTTTAGGGCTGCTCTGTTGACAAGAACCCCCCACTTCATTACACCTTAAATATCCTAGGAAAGAGAAAAGTGGATAAAGAAGTTGTGGTCCTCATGTACAATGGAATATCACTCAGCCATGAAATCAACGTCATAAGGCTAGTAGCAGCACGATGAGTGGATTTAGGTACGACGATTCTAAGTGAAATAAGTCACACAGAAAAAGACACTTATCATAAGAAATCACTTATAGAGGGAATGTAAAAACCGCTACACTTGAACTGAATTACAAAACAGAACAGAGTCACACGTTCAGAAAACACACTATGGCTGCTGAACGGGAAAGGTGAGGTGGGGTGCTGCATAAAACAAGGGTTTCAAATTAACTCAGATACCGTTCCATAAACCCAATATGTAGTAGACAAGACCTACTCCTGGCTCAGTGAACTGGACTCAACACCCCCTATTCACCGCACAAGAATATATCTGACTAGTAAGAATCTTCAAACCTATGTATTGATATCTCTCTGTAAGTGAGTCAAGGGGGTGTAAAGCGGCCTAAACACAGCCGTGAAAAGCAGCTAAACCCCATTATAAAAATAAATTACTTTTCAAAACCCGTGAAACAAAGACAGTGAAAGAGAGAGAAATTCTTACAAAATTCGTTCAGGGGCTGTGATGCAACCTGGATTGACCATATCTAGACCCACAGCTGATTGAGACATAAGGGTGGACACTCTTGGGGCTCAGAGGTTTGGTGAGGTTGCATGAGCCAACGCAGACCCTTTAAAGTAATACTGCATGTACCCATCCCATGGGTCCCAAATCTCCAGGTTCAAGGGCATCTTCCTACGTCGAAAACATGCATGAGAAACCCAGAAGATGGTACACCGTGTGATCGGGAAAGGTTTCTAAAACGCACCTCATTTCTCATCTCCTTGTGCTCGGCTTCGCCATTCCAGCCCCTTTCCTAGCCATCGCCCTCCTTGGAGAATCAGCACCTTTAACCTCCTGTTCCGTACAGGTTGCAATTTGTCCTGAGGATGAACGGGAAGAGGGGGAACCAATGAGAGACTAGCTCTAGGGTTTGGGACAGGCACAGGTTACTCTATTTTCCCATCAGGAAGAAGAATTAACCACAAGCTCAGCCTGCCCCCCAGAACCAGAAGAGGGCCTGAAGCAATCCTGCACTTTTGCGGCCAGCTCCCCAAAAAGCGACTGGAAAAATGGAGCTCAGGGGCACTGCAATTCACAAACCTGCAGAGTTATAAATGATAACCCTCGTCCACAAATAGATTGAGGGAAGGCAACGAAGAGGCTTTGTAAGCAAGGCAGAATTGCAGGAAACAGATTTCAGGAGGTAGATTCGAATTGCCTTGAAAGCATATGAAAAGCGGCAAAACGTGGACAATGATGCCCTTGGCCAAAAAGGGCGTATGCGTTTTTTCCTGAATATATTCAGGAAAAAACGCATACGCCCTTTTTGGCCAACCAAGCCACCTGGAAAGGCAAATCAGCGCTCCAACGAAGTCTCGCTTCCCAGCGGGCAAAAGGGCCATGCGGAAAAAAGTGTCCTAACCAGAAATGCAGGACCGGCCATGGAGAAATGGGAGCCTTGCTATGCTGATGAGCGGGATGTAAATTGCCAACAGCCACTCTGGAAAAGTGTACGGTGTGTCTTGAAACATCTAAAAAACACAGCTTGGAGAGCATAGGGCACTTCCACTCATGGGCGTATAAATTGGGAAAACCAAAAATCAGCAAGACACAGGCACGCCAAAGTTTAGGGCTGCTCTGTTGACAAGAACCCCCCACTTCATTATACCTTAAATATCCTAGGAAAGAGAAAAGTGGATAAAGAAGTTGTGGTCCTCATGTACAATGGAATATCACTCAGCCATGAAATCAACGTCATAAGGCTAGTAGCAGCACGATGAGTGGATTTAGGTACGACGATTCTAAGTGAAATAAGTCACACAGAAAAAGACACTTATCATAAGAAATCACTTATAGAGGGAATGTAAAAACCGCTACACTTGAACTGAATTACAAAACAGAACAGAGTCACACGTTCAGAAAACACACTATGGCTGCTGAACGGGAAAGGTGAGGTGGGGTGATGCATAAAACAAGGGTTTCAAATTAACTCAGATACCGTTCCATAAACCCAATATGTAGTAGACAAGACCTACTCCTGGCTCAGTGAACTGGACTCAACACCCCCTATTCACCGCACAAGAATATAACTGACTAGTAAGAATCTTCAAACCTATGTATTGATATCTCTCTGTAAGTGAGTCAAGGGGGTGTAAAGCGGCCTAAACACAGCCGTGAAAAGCAGCTAAACCCCATTATAAAAATAAATTACTTTTCAAAACCCGTGAAACAAAGACAGTGAAAGAGAGAGAAATTCTTACAAAATTCGTTCAGGGGCTGTGATGCAACCTGGATTGACCATATCTAGACCCACAGCTGATTGAGACATAAGGGTGGACACTCTTGGGGCTCAGAGGTTTGGTGAGGTTGCATGAGCCAACGCAGACCCTTTAAAGTAATACTGCATGTACCCATCCCATGGGTCCCAAATCTCCAGGTTCAAGGGCATCTTCCTACGTCGAAAACATGCATGAGAAACCCAGAAGATGGTACACCGTGTGATCGGGAAAGGTTTCTAAAACGCACCTCATTTCTCATCTCCTTGTGCTCGGGTTCGCCATTCCAGCCCCTTTCCTAGCCATCGCCCTCCTTGGAGAATCAGCACCTTTAACCTCCTGTTCCGTACAGGTTGCAATTTGTCCTGAGGATGAACGGGAAGAGGGGGAACCAATGAGAGACTAGCTCTAGGGTTTGGGACAGGCACAGGTTACTCTATTTTCCCATCAGGAAGAAGAATTAACCACAAGCTCAGCCTGCCCCCCAGAACCAGAAGAGGGCCTGAAGCAATCCTGCACTTTTGCGGCCAGCTCCCCAAAAAGCGACTGGAAAAATGGAGCTCAGGGGCACTGCAATTCACAAACCTGCAGAGTTATAAATGATAACTCTCGTCCACAAATAGATTGAGGGAAGGCAACGAAGAGGCTTTGTAAGCAAGGCAGAATTGCAGGAAACAGATTTCAGGAGGTAGATTCGAATCGCCTTGAAAGCACATGAAAAGCGGCAAAACGTGGACAATGATGCCCTTGGCCAAAAAGGGCGTATGCGTTTTTTCCTGAATATATTCAGGAAAAAACGCATACGCCCTTTTTGGCCAACCAAGCCACCTGGAAAGGCAAATCAGCGCTCCAACGATGTCTCGCTTCCCAGCGGGCAAGAGGGCCATGCGGAAAAAAGTGTCCAAACCAGAAATGCAGGACCGGCCATGGAGAAATGGGAGCCTTGCTACGCTGATGGGCGGGATGTAAATTGCCAACAGTCACTCTGCAGAAGTGTACGGTGTGTCCTGAAACATCTAAAAAACACAGCTTGGAGAGCATAGGGCACTTCCACTCATGGGCGTATAAACTGGGAAAACTAAAAATCAGCAAGACACAGGCACCCCAAAGTTTAGGGCTGCTCTGTTGACAAGAACCCCCACTTCATTACACCTTAAATATCCTAGGAAAGAGAAAAGTGGATAAAGAAGTTGTGGTCCTCATGTACAATGGAATATCACTCAGCCATGAAATCAACGTCATAAGGCTAGTAGCAGCACGATGAGTGGATTTAGGTACGACGATTCTAAGTGAAATAAGTCACACAGAAAAAGACACTTATCATAAGATATCACTTATAGAGGGAATGTAAAAACCGCTACACTTGAACTGAATTACAAAACAGAACAGAGTCACACGTTCAGAAAACACACTATGGCTGCTGAACGGTAAAGGTGAGGTGGGGTGATGCATAAAACAAGGGTTTCAAATTAGTTCAGATACCGTTCCATAAACCCAATATGTAGTAGACAAGACCTACTCCTGGCTCAGTGAACTGGACTCAACACCCCCTATTCACCGCACAAGAATATATCTGACTAGTAAGAATCTTCAAACCTATGTATTGATATCTCTCTGTAAGTGAGTCAAGGGGGTGTAAAGCGGCCTAAACACAGCCGTGAAAAGCAGCTAAACCCCATTATAAAAATAAATTACTTTTCAAAACCCGTGAAACAAAGACAGTGAAAGAGAGAGAAATTCTTACAAAATTCGTTCAGGGGCTGTGATGCAACCTGGATTGACCATATCTAGACCCACAGCTGATTGAGACATAAGGGTGGACACTCTTGGGGCTCAGAGGTTTGGTGAGGTTGCATGAGCCAACGCAGACCCTTTAAAGTAATACTGCATGGTACCCATCCCATGGGTCCCAAAACTCCAGGTTCAAGGGCATCTTCCTACGTCGAAAACATGCATGAGAAACCCAGAAGATGGTACACCGTGTGATCGGGAAAGGTTTCTAAAACGCACCTCATTTCTCATCTCCTTGTGCTCGGGTTCGCCATTCCAGCCGCTTTCCTAGCCATCTCCCTCCTTGGAGAATCAGCACCTTTAACCTCCTGTTCCGTACAGGTTTCAATTTGTCCTGAGGATGAACGGGAAGAGGGGGAACCAATGAGAGACTAGCTCTAGGGGTTGGGACAGGCACAGGTCACTCTATTTTCCCATCAGGAAGAAGAATTAACCACAAGCTCAGCCTGCCCCCCAGAACCAGAAGAGGGCCTGAAGCAATCTTGCACTTTTGCGGCCAGCTCCCAAAAAAGAGACTGGAAAAATGGAGCTCAGGGGCACTGCAATTCACAAACCTGCAGAGTTATAAATGATAACTCTCGTCCACAAATAGATTGAGGGAAGGCAACGAAGAGGCTTTGAAAGCAAGGCAGAATTGCAGGAAACAGATTTCAGGAGGTAGATTCGAATCGCCTTGAAAGCACATGAAAAGCGGCAAAACGTGGACAATGATGCCCTTGGCCAAAAAGGGCGTATGCGTTTTTTCCTGAATATATTCAGGAAAAAACGCATACGCCCTTTTTGGCCAACCAAGCCACCTGGAAAGGCAAATCAGCGCTCCAACGAAGTCTCGCTTCCCAGCGGGCAAAAGGGCCATGCGGAAAAAAGTGTCCTAACCAGAAATGCAGGACCGGCCATGGAGAAATGGGAGCCTTGCTACGCTGATGAGCGGGATGTAAATTGCCAACAGCCACTCTGGAGAAGTTTACGGTGTGTCTTGAAACATCTAAAAAACACAGCTTGGAGAGCATAGGGCACTTCCACTCATGGGCGTATAAATTGGGAAAACCAAAAATCAGCAAGACACAGGCACGCCAAAGTTTAGGGCTGCTCTGTTGACAAGAACCCCCCACTTCATTACACCTTAAATATCCTAGGAAAGAGAAAAGTGGATAAAGAAGTTGTGGTCCTCATGTACAATGGAATATCACTCAGCCATGAAATCAACGTCATAAGGCTAGTAGCAGCACGATGAGTGGATTTAGGTACGACGATTCTAAGTGAAATAAGTCACACAGAAAAAGACACTTATCATAAGAAATCACTTATAGAGGGAATGTAAAAACCGCTACACTTGAACTGAATTACAAAACAGAACAGAGTCACACGTTCAGAAAACACACTATGGCTGCTGAACGGGAAAGGTGAGGTGGGGTGCTGCATAAAACAAGGGTTTCAAATTAACTCAGATACCGTTCCATAAACCCAATATGTAGTAGACAAGACCTACTCCTGGCTCAGTGAACTGGACTCAACACCCCCTATTCACCGCACAAGAATATATCTGACTAGTAAGAATCTTCAAACCTATGTATTGATATCTCTCTGTAAGTGAGTCAAGGGGGTGTAAAGCGGCCTAAACACAGCCGTGAAAAGCAGCTAAACCCCATTATAAAAATAAATTACTTTTCAAAACCCGTGAAACAAAGACAGTGAAAGAGAGAGAAATTCTTACAAAATTCGTTCAGGGGCTGTGATGCAACCTGGATTGACCATATCTAGACCCACAGCTGATTGAGACATAAGGGTGGACACTCTTGGGGCTCAGAGGTTTGGTGAGGTTGCATGAGCCAACGCAGACCCTTTAAAGTAATACTGCATGGTACCCATCCCATGGGTCCCAAATCTCCAGGTTCAAGGGCATCTTCCTACGTCGAAAACATGCATGAGAAACCCAGAAGATGGTACACCGTGTGATCGGGAAAGGTTTCTAAAACGCACCTCATTTCTCATCTCCTTGTGCTCGGGTTCGCCATTCCAGCCCCTTTCCTAGCCATCGCCCTCCTTGGAGAATCAGCACCTTTAACCTCCTGTTCCGTACAGGTTGCAATTTGTCCTGAGGATGAACGGGAAGAGGGGGAACAAATGAGAGACTAGCTCTAGGGTTTGGGACAGGCACAGGTTACTCTATTTTCCCATCAGGAAGAAGAATTAACCACAAGCTCAGCCTGCCCCCCAGAACCAGAAGAGGGCCTGAAGCAATCCTGCACTTTTGCGGCCAGCTCCCCAAAAAGCGACTGGAAAAATGGAGCTCAGGGGCACTGCAATTCACAAACCTGCAGAGTTATAAATGATAACTCTCGTCCACAAATAGATTGAGGGAAGGCAACGAAGAGGCTTTGTAAGCAAGGCAGAATTGCAGGAAACAGATTTCAGGAGGTAGATTCGAATCGCCTTGAAAGCACATGAAAAGCGGCAAAACGTGGACAATGATGCCCTTGGCCAAAAAGGGCGTATGCGTTTTTTCCTGAATATATTCAGGAAAAAACGCATACGCCCTTTTTGGCCAACCAAGCCACCTGGAAAGGCAAATCAGCGCTCCAACGAAGTCTCGCTTCCCAGCGGGCAAAAGGGCCATGCGGAAAAAAGTGTCCAAACCTGAAACGCAGGACCGGCCATGGAGAAATGGGAGCCTTGCTACGCTGATGGGCGGGATGTAAATTGCCACCAGTCACTCTGGAGAAGTGTACGGTGTGTCCTGAAACATCTAAAAAACACAGCTTGGAGAGCATAGGGCACTTCCACTCATGGGCGTATAAATTGGGAAAACCAAAAATCAGCAAGACACAGGCACCCCAAAGTTTAGGGCTGCTCTGTTGACAAGAACCCCCACTTCATTACACCTTAAATATCCTAGGAAAGAGAAAAGTGGATAAAGAAGTTGTGGTCCTCATGTACAATGGAATATCACTCAGCCATGAAATCAACGTCATAAGGCTAGTAGCAGCACGATGAGTGGATTTAGGTACGACGATTCTAAGTGAAATAAGTCACACAGAAAAAGACACTTATCATAAGAAATCACTTATAGAGGGAATGTAAAAACCGCTACACTTCAACTGAATTACAAAACAGAACAGAGTCACACGTTCAGAAAACACACTATGGCTGCTGAACGGGAAAGGTGAGGTGGGGTGATGCATAAAACAAGGGTTTCAAATTAGCTCAGATACCGTTCCATAAACCCAATATGTAGTAGACAAGACCTACTCCTGGCTCAGTGAACTGGACTCAACACCCCCTATTCACCGCACAAGAATATATCTGACTAGTAAGAATCTTCAAACCTATGTATTGATATCTCTCTGTAAGTGAGTCAAGGGGGTGTAAAGCGGCCTAAACACAGCCGTGAAAAGCAGCTAAACCCCATTATAAAAATAAATTACTTTTCAAAACCCGTGAAACAAAGACAGTGAAAGAGAGAGAAATTCTTACAAAATTCGTTCAGGGGCTGTGATGCAACCTGGATTGACCATATCTAGACCCACAGCTGATTGAGACATAAGGGTGGACACTCTTGGGGCTCAGAGGTTTGGTGAGGTTGCATGAGCCAACGCAGACCCTTTAAAGTAATACTGCATGGTACCCATCCCATGGGTCCCAAATCTCCAGGTTCAAGGGCATCTTCCTACGTCGAAAACATGCATGAGAAACCCAGAAGATGGTACACCGTGTGATCGGGAAAGGTTTCTAAAACGCACCTCATTTCTCATCTCCTTGTGCTCGGGTTCGCCATTCCAGCCGCTTTCCTAGCCATCGCCCTCCTTGGAGAATCAGCACCTTTAACCTCCTGTTCCGTACAGGTTGCAATTTGTCCTGAGGATGAACGGGAAGAGGGGGAACCAATGAGAGACTAGCTCTAGGGGTTGGGACAGGCACAGGTCACTCTATTTTCCCATCAGGAAGAAGAATTAACCACAAGCTCAGCCTGCCCCCCAGAACAAGAAGAGGGCCTGAAGCAACCCTGCACTTTTGCGGCCAGCTCCCAAAAAAGCGACTGGAAAAATGGAGCTCA
The DNA here is from genome assembly GCF_949987535.1 of Balaenoptera acutorostrata. Classification (NCBI taxonomy): domain Eukaryota; kingdom Metazoa; phylum Chordata; class Mammalia; order Artiodactyla; family Balaenopteridae; genus Balaenoptera; species Balaenoptera acutorostrata. Next base: position 43,376,900 of record NC_080067.1, on the reverse strand, counting down.
GGGGCACTGCAATTCACAAACCTGCAGAATTATAAATGATAACTCTCGTCCACAAATAGATTGAGGGAAGGCAACGAAGAGGCTTTGAAAGCAAGGCAGAATTGCAGGAAACAGATTTCAGGAGGTAGATTCGAATCGCCTTGAAAGCACATGAAAAGCGGCAAAACGTGGACAATGATGCCCTTGGCCAAAAAGGGCGTATGCGTTTTTTCCTGAATATATTCAGGAAAAAACGCATACGCCCTTTTTGGCCAACCAAGCCACCTGGAAAGGCAAATCAGCGCTCCAACGAAGTCTCGCTTCCCAGCGGGCAAGAGGGCCATGCGGAAAAAAGTGTCCAAACCAGAAATGCAGGACCGGCCATGGAGAAATGGGAGACTTGCTACGCTGATGGGCGGGATGTAAATTGCCAACAGTCACTCTGCAGAAGTGTACGGTGTGTCCTGAAACATCTAAAAAACACAGCTTGGAGAGCATAGGGCACTTCCACTCATGGGCGTATAAACTGGGAAAACTAAAAATCAGCAAGACACAGGCACCCCAAAGTTTAGGGCTGCTCTGTTGACAAGAACCCCCACTTCATTACACCTTAAATATCCTAGGAAAGAGAAAAGTGGATAAAGAAGTTGTGGTCCTCATGTACAATGGAATATCACTCAGCCATGAAATCAACGTCATAAGGCTAGTAGCAGCACGATGAGTGGATTTAGGTACGACGATTCTAAGTGAAATAAGTCACACAGAAAAAGACACTTATCATAAGATATCACTTATAGAGGGAATGTAAAAACCGCTACACTTGAACTGAATTACAAAACAGAACAGAGTCACACGTTCAGAAAACACACTATGGCTGCTGAACGGTAAAGGTGAGGTGGGGTGATGCATAAAACAAGGGTTTCAAATTAGTTCAGATACCGTTCCATAAACCCAATATGTAGTAGACAAGACCTACTCCTGGCTCAGTGAACTGGACTCAACACCCCCTATTCACCGCACAAGAATATATCTGACTAGTAAGAATCTTCAAACCTATGTATTGATATCTCTCTGTAAGTGAGTCAAGGGGGTGTAAAGCGGCCTAAACACAGCCGTGAAAAGCAGCTAAACCCCATTATAAAAATAAATTACTTTTCAAAACCCGTGAAACAAAGACAGTGAAAGAGAGAGAAATTCTTACAAAATTCGTTCAGGGGCTGTGATGCAACCTGGATTGACCATATCTAGACCCACAGCTGATTGAGACATAAGGGTGGACACTCTTGGGGCTCAGAGGTTTGGTGAGGTTGCATGAGCCAACGCAGACCCTTTAAAGTAATACTGCATGGTACCCATCCCATGGGTCCCAAAACTCCAGGTTCAAGGGCATCTTCCTACGTCGAAAACATGCATGAGAAACCCAGAAGATGGTACACCGTGTGATCGGGAAAGGTTTCTAAAACGCACCTCATTTCTCATCTCCTTGTGCTCGGGTTCGCCATTCCAGCCGCTTTCCTAGCCATCTCCCTCCTTGGAGAATCAGCACCTTTAACCTCCTGTTCCGTACAGGTTGCAATTTGTCCTGAGGATGAACGGGAAGAGGGGGAACCAATGAGAGACTAGCTCTAGGGGTTGGGACAGGCACAGGTCACTCTATTTTCCCATCAGGAAGAAGAATTAACCACAAGCTCAGCCTGCCCCCCAGAACCAGAAGAGGGCCTGAAGCAATCTTGCACTTTTGCGGCCAGCTCCCAAAAAAGAGACTGGAAAAATGGAGCTCAGGGGCACTGCAATTCACAAACCTGCAGAGTTATAAATGATAACTCTCGTCCACAAATAGATTGAGGGAAGGCAACGAAGAGGCTTTGAAAGCAAGGCAGAATTGCAGGAAACAGATTTCAGGAGGTAGATTCGAATCGCCTTGAAAGCACATGAAAAGCGGCAAAACGTGGACAATGATGCCCTTGGCCAAAAAGGGCGTATGCGTTTTTTCCTGAATATATTCAGGAAAAAACGCATACGCCCTTTTTGGCCAACCAAGCCACCTGGAAAGGCAAATCAGCGCTCCAACGAAGTCTCGCTTCCCAGCGGGCAAAAGGGCCATGCGGAAAAAAGTGTCCTAACCAGAAATGCAGGACCGGCCATGGAGAAATGGGAGCCTTGCTACGCTGATGAGCGGGATGTAAATTGCCAACAGCCACTCTGGAGAAGTTTACGGTGTGTCTTGAAACATCTAAAAAACACAGCTTGGAGAGCATAGGGCACTTCCACTCATGGGCGTATAAATTGGGAAAACCAAAAATCAGCAAGACACAGGCACGCCAAAGTTTAGGGCTGCTCTGTTGACAAGAACCCCCCACTTCATTACACCTTAAATATCCTAGGAAAGAGAAAAGTGGATAAAGAAGTTGTGGTCCTCATGTACAATGGAATATCACTCAGCCATGAAATCAACGTCATAAGGCTAGTAGCAGCACGATGAGTGGATTTAGGTACGACGATTCTAAGTGAAATAAGTCACACAGAAAAAGACACTTATCATAAGAAATCACTTATAGAGGGAATGTAAAAACCGCTACACTTGAACTGAATTACAAAACAGAACAGAGTCACACGTTCAGAAAACACACTATGGCTGCTGAACGGGAAAGGTGAGGTGGGGTGCTGCATAAAACAAGGGTTTCAAATTAACTCAGATACCGTTCCATAAACCCAATATGTAGTAGACAAGACCTACTCCTGGCTCAGTGAACTGGACTCAACACCCCCTATTCACCGCACAAGAATATATCTGACTAGTAAGAATCTTCAAACCTATGTATTGATATCTCTCTGTAAGTGAGTCAAGGGGGTGTAAAGCGGCCTAAACACAGCCGTGAAAAGCAGCTAAACCCCATTATAAAAATAAATTACTTTTCAAAACCCGTGAAACAAAGACAGTGAAAGAGAGAGAAATTCTTACAAAATTCGTTCAGGGGCTGTGATGCAACCTGGATTGACCATATCTAGACCCACAGCTGATTGAGACATAAGGGTGGACACTCTTGGGGCTCAGAGGTTTGGTGAGGTTGCATGAGCCAACGCAGACCCTTTAAACTAATACTGCATGGTACCCATCCCATGGGTCCCAAATCTCCAGGTTCAAGGGCATCTTCCTACGTCGAAAACATGCATGAGAAACCCAGAAGATGGTACACCGTGTGATCGGGAAAGGTTTCTAAAACGCACCTCATTTCTCATCTCCTTGTGCTCGGCTTCGCCATTCCAGCCCCTTTCCTAGCCATCGCCCTCCTTGGAGAATCAGCACCTTTAACCTCCTGTTCCGTACAGGTTGCAATTTGTCCTGAGGATGAACGGGAAGAGGGGGAACAAATGAGAGACTAGCTCTAGGGTTTGGGACAGGCACAGGTTACTCTATTTTCCCATCAGGAAGAAGAATTAACCACAAGCTCAGCCTGCCCCCCAGAACCAGAAGAGGGCCTGAAGCAATCCTGCACTTTTGCGGCCAGCTCCCCAAAAAGCGACTGGAAAAATGGAGCTCAGGGGCACTGCAATTCACAAACCTGCAGAGTTATAAATGATAACTCTCGTCCACAAATAGATTGAGGGAAGGCAACGAAGAGGCTTTGTAAGCAAGGCAGAATTGCAGGAAACAGATTTCAGGAGGTAGATTCGAATCGCCTTGAAAGCACATGAAAAGCGGCAAAACGTGGACAATGATGCCCTTGGCCAAAAAGGGCGTATGCGTTTTTTCCTGAATATATTCAGGAAAAAACGCATACGCCCTTTTTGGCCAACCAAGCCACCTGGAAAGGCAAATCAGCGCTCCAACGAAGTCTCGCTTCCCAGCGGGCAAAAGGGCCATGCGGAAAAAAGTGTCCAAACCTGAAACGCAGGACCGGCCATGGAGAAATGGGAGCCTTGCTACGCTGATGGGCGGGATGTAAATTGCCACCAGTCACTCTGGAGAAGTGTACGGTGTGTCCTGAAACATCTAAAAAACACAGCTTGGAGAGCATAGGGCACTTCCACTCATGGGCGTATAAATTGGGAAAACCAAAAATCAGCAAGACACAGGCACCCCAAAGTTTAGGGCTGCTCTGTTGACAAGAACCCCCACTTCATTACACCTTAAATATCCTAGGAAAGAGAAAAGTGGATAAAGAAGTTGTGGTCCTCATGTACAATGGAATATCACTCAGCCATGAAATCAACGTCATAAGGCTAGTAGCAGCACGATGAGTGGATTTAGGTACGACGATTCTAAGTGAAATAAGTCACACAGAAAAAGACACTTATCATAAGATATCACTTATAGAGGGAATGTAAAAACCGCTACACTTGAACTGAATTACAAAACAGAACAGAGTCACACGTTCAGAAAACACACTATGGCTGCTGAACGGTAAAGGTGAGGTGGGGTGATGCATAAAACAAGGGTTTCAAATTAGTTCAGATACCGTTCCATAAACCCAATATGTAGTAGACAAGACCTACTCCTGGCTCAGTGAACTGGACTCAACACCCCCTATTCACCGCACAAGAATATATCTGACTAGTAAGAATCTTCAAACCTATGTATTGATATCTCTCTGTAAGTGAGTCAAGGGGGTGTAAAGCGGCCTAAACACAGCCGTGAAAAGCAGCTAAACCCCATTATAAAAATAAATTACTTTTCAAAACCCGTGAAACAAAGACAGTGAAAGAGAGAGAAATTCTTACAAAATTCGTTCAGGGGCTGTGATGCAACCTGGATTGACCATATCTAGACCCACAGCTGATTGAGACATAAGGGTGGACACTCTTGGGGCTCAGAGGTTTGGTGAGGTTGCATGAGCCAACGCAGACCCTTTAAAGTAATACTGCATGGTACCCATCCCATGGGTCCCAAATCTCCAGGTTCAAGGGCATCTTCCTACGTCGAAAACATGCATGAGAAACCCAGAAGATGGTACACCGTGTGATCGGGAAAGGTTTCTAAAACGCACCTCATTTCTCATCTCCTTGTGCTCGGGTTCGCCATTCCAGCCGCTTTCCTAGCCATCGCCCTCCTTGGAGAATCAGCACCTTTAACCTCCTGTTCCGTACAGGTTGCAATTTGTCCTGAGGATGAACGGGAAGAGGGGGAACCAATGAGAGACTAGCTCTAGGGGTTGGGACAGGCACAGGTCACTCTATTTTCCCATCAGGAAGAAGAATTAACCACAAGCTCAGCCTGCCCCCCAGAACAAGAAGAGGGCCTGAAGCAACCCTGCACTTTTGCGGCCAGCTCCCAAAAAAGCGACTGGAAAAATGGAGCTCAGGGGCACTGCAATTCACAAACCTGCAGAATTATAAATGATAACTCTCGTCCACAAATAGATTGAGGGAAGGCAACGAAGAGGCTTTGAAAGCAAGGCAGAATTGCAGGAAACAGATTTCAGGAGGTAGATTCGAATCGCCTTGAAAGCACATGAAAAGCGGCAAAACGTGGACAATGATGCCCTTGGCCAAAAAGGGCGTATGCGTTTTTTCCTGAATATATTCAGGAAAAAACGCATACGCCCTTTTTGGCGAACCAAGCCACCTGGAAAGGCAAATCAGCGCTCCAACGAAGGCTCGCTTCCCAGCGGGCAAGAGGGCCATGCGGAAAAAAGTGTCCAAACCAGAAATGCAGGACCGGCCATGGAGAAATGGGAGCCTTGCTACGCTGATGGGCGGGATGTAAATTGCCAACAGTCACTCTGCAGAAGTGTACGGTGTGTCCTGAAACATCTAAAAAACACAGCTTGGAGAGCATAGGGCACTTCCACTCATGGGCGTATAAACTGGGAAAACTAAAAATCAGCAAGACACAGGCACCCCAAAGTTTAGGGCTGCTCTGTTGACAAGAACCCCCACTTCATTACACCTTAAATATCCTAGGAAAGAGAAAAGTGGATAAAGAAGTTGTGGTCCTCATGTACAATGGAATATCACTCAGCCATGAAATCAACGTCATAAGGCTAGTAGCAGCACGATGAGTGGATTTAGGTACGACGATTCTAAGTGAAATAAGTCACACAGAAAAAGACACTTATCATAAGATATCACTTATAGAGGGAATGTAAAAACCGCTACACTTGAACTGAATTACAAAACAGAACAGAGTCACACGTTCAGAAAACACACTATGGCTGCTGAACGGTAAAGGTGAGGTGGGGTGATGCATAAAACAAGGGTTTCAAATTAGTTCAGATACCGTTCCATAAACCCAATATGTAGTAGACAAGACCTACTCCTGGCTCAGTGAACTGGACTCAACACCCCCTATTCACCGCACAAGAATATATCTGACTAGTAAGAATCTTCAAACCTATGTATTGATATCTCTCTGTAAGTGAGTCAAGGGGGTGTAAAGCGGCCTAAACACAGCCGTGAAAAGCAGCTAAACCCCATTATAAAAATAAATTACTTTTCAAAACCCGTGAAACAAAGACAGTGAAAGAGAGAGAAATTCTTACAAAATTCGTTCAGGGGCTGTGATGCAACCTGGATTGACCATATCTAGACCCACAGCTGATTGAGACATAAGGGTGGACACTCTTGGGGCTCAGAGGTTTGGTGAGGTTGCATGAGCCAACGCAGACCCTTTAAAGTAATACTGCATGGTACCCATCCCATGGGTCCCAAATCTCCAGGTTCAAGGGCATCTTCCTACGTCGAAAACATGCATGAGAAACCCAGAAGATGGTACACCGTGTGATCGGGAAAGGTTTCTAAAACGCACCTCATTTCTCATCTCCTTGTGCTCGGCTTCGCCATTCCAGCCCCTTTCCTAGCCATCGCCCTCCTTGGAGAATCAGCACCTTTAACCTCCTGTTCCGTACAGGTTGCAATTTGTCCTGAGGATGAACGGGAAGAGGGGGAACCAATGAGAGACTAGCTCTAGGGGTTGGGACAGGCACAGGTCACTCTATTTTCCCATCAGGAAGAAGAATTAACCACAAGCTCAGCCTGCCCCCCAGAACCAGAAGAGGGCCTGAAGCAATCCTGCACTTTTGCGGCCAGCTCCCCAAAAAGCGACTGGAAAAATGGAGCTCAGGGGCACTGCAATTCACAAACCTGCAGAGTTATAAATGATAACTCTCGTCCACAAATAGATTGAGGGAAGGCAACGAAGAGGCTTTGTAAGCAAGGCAGAATTGCAGGAAACAGATTTCAGGAGGTAGATTCGAATCGCCTTGAAAGCACATGAAAAGCGGCAAAACGTGGACAATGATGCCCTTGGCCAAAAAGGGCGTATGCGTTTTTTCCTGAATATATTCAGGAAAAAACGCATACGCCCTTTTTGGCCAACCAAGCCACCTGGAAAGGCAAATCAGCGCTCCAACGAAGTCTTGCTTCCCAGCGGGCAAAAGGGCCATGCGGAAAAAAGTGTCCTAACCAGAAATGCAGGACCGGCCATGGAGAAATGGGAGCCTTGCTACGCTGATGAGCGGGATGTAAATTGCCAACAGCCACTCTGGAGAAGTGTACGGTGTGTCTTGAAACATCTAAAAAACACAGCTTGGAGAGCATAGGGCACTTCCACTCATGGGCGTATAAATTGGGAAAACCAAAAATCAGCAAGACACAGGCACCCCAAAGTTTAGGGCTGCTCTGTTGACAGGAACCCACCACTTCATTACACCTTAAATATCCTAGGAAAGAGAAAAGTGGATAAAGAAGTTGTGGTCCTCATGTACAATGGAGTATCACTCAGCCATGAAATCAACGTCATAAGGCTAGTAGCAGCACGATGAGTGGATTTAGGTACGACGATTCTAAGTGAAATAAGTCACACAGAAAAAGACACTTATCATAAGATATCACTTATAGAGGGAATGTAAAAACCGCTACACTTGAACTGAATTACAAAACAGAACAGAGTCACACGTTCAGAAAACACACTATGGCTGCTGAACGGGAAAGGTGAGGTGGGGTGATGCATAAAACAAGGGTTTCAAATTAGCTCAGATACCGTTCCATAAACCCAATATGTAGTAGACAAGACCTACTCCTGGCTCAGTGAACTGGACTCAACACCCCCTATTCACCGCAGAAGAATATATCTGACTAGTAAGAATCTTCAAACCTATGTATTGATATCTCTCTGTAAGTGAGTCAAGGGGGTGTAAAGCGGCCTAAACACAGCCGTGAAAAGCAGCTAAACCCCATTATAAAAATAAATTACTTTTCAAAACCCGTGAAACAAAGACAGTGAAAGAGAGAGAAATTCTTACAAAATTCGTTCAGGGGCTGTGATGCAACCTGGATTGACCACATCTAGACCCACAGCTGATTGAGACATAAGGGTGGACACTCTTGGGGCTCAGAGGTTTGGTGAGGTTGCATGAGCCAACGCAGACCCTTTAAAGTAATACTGCATGGTACCCATCCCATGGGTCCCAAATCTCCAGGTTCAAGGGCATCTTCCTACGTCGAAAACATGCATGAGAAACCCAGAAGATGGTACACCGTGTGATCGGGAAAGGTTTCTAAAACGCACCTCATTTCTCATCTCCTTGTGCTCGGCTTCGCCATTCCAGCCCCTTTCCTAGCCATCGCCCTCCTTGGAGAATCAGCACCTTTAACCTCCTGTTCCGTACAGGTTGCAATTTGTCCTGAGGATGAACGGGAAGAGGGGGAACAAATGAGAGACTAGCTCTAGGGTTTGGGACAGGCACAGGTTACTCTATTTTCCCATCAGGAAGAAGAATTAACCACAAGCTCAGCCTGCCCCCCAGAACCAGAAGAGGGCCTGAAGCAATCCTGCACTTTTACGGCCAGCTCCCAAAAAAGCGACTGGAAAAATGGAGCTCAGGGGCACTGCAATTCACAAAACTGCAGAGTTATAAATGATAACTCTCGTCCACAAATAGATTGAGGGAAGGCAACGAAGAGGCTTTGTAAGCAAGGCAGAATTGCAGGAAACAGATTTCAGGAGGTAGATTCGAATCGCCTTGAAAGCACATGAAAAGCGGCAAAACGTGGACAATGATGCCCTTGGCCAAAAAGGGCGTATGCGTTTTTTCCTGAATATATTCAGGAAAAAACGCATACGCCCTTTTTGGCCAACCAAGCCACCTGGAAAGGCAAATCAGCGCTCCAACGAAGTCTCGCTTCCCAGCGGGCAAAAGGGCCATGCGGAAAAAAGTGTCCAAACCTGAAACGCAGGACCGGCCATGGAGAAATGGGAGCCTTGCTACGCTGATGGGCGGGATGTAAATTGCCACCAGTCACTCTGGAGAAGTGTACGGTGTGTCCTGAAACATCTAAAAAACACAGCTTGGAGAGCATAGGGCACTTCCACTCATGGGCGTATAAATTGGGAAAAATAAAAATCAGCAAGACACAGGCACCCCAAAGTTTAGGGCTGCTCTGTTGACAAGAACCCCCACTTCATTACACCTTAAATATCCTAGGAAAGAGAAAAGTGGATAAAGAAGTTGTGGTCCTCATGTACAATGGAATATCACTCAGCCATGAAATCAACGTCATAAGGCTAGTAGCAGCACGATGAGTGGATTTAGGTACGACGATTCTAAGTGAAATAAGTCACACAGAAAAAGACACTTATCATAAGAAATCACTTATAGAGGGAATGTAAAAACCGCTACACTTCAACTGAATTACAAAACAGAACAGAGTCACACGTTCAGAAAACACACTATGGCTGCTGAACGGGAAAGGTGAGGTGGGGAGATGCATAAAACAAGGGTTTCAAATTAGCTCAGATACCGTTCCATAAACCCAATATGTAGTAGACAAGACCTACTCCTGGCTCAGTGAACTGGACTCAACACCCCCTATTCACCGCACAAGAATATATCTGACTAGTAAGAATCTTCAAACCTATGTATTGATATCTCTCTGTAAGTGAGTCAAGGGGGTGTAAAGCGGCCTAAACACAGCCGTGAAAAGCAGCTAAACCCCATTATAAAAATAAATTACTTTTCAAAACCCGTGAAACAAAGACAGTGAAAGAGAGAGAAATTCTTACAAAATTCGTTCAGGGGCTGTGATGCAACCTGGATTGACCATATCTAGACCCACAGCTGATTGAGACATAAGGGTGGACACTCTTGGGGCTCAGAGGTTTGGTGAGGTTGCATGAGCCAACGCAGACCCTTTAAAGTAATACTGCATGGTACCCATCCCATGGGTCCCAAATCTCCAGGTTCAAGGGCATCTTCCTACGTCGAAAACATGCATGAGAAACCCAGAAGATGGTACACCGTGTGATCGGGAAAGGTTTCTAAAACGCACCTCATTTCTCATCTCCTTGTGCTCGGGTTCGCCATTCCAGCCGCTTTCCTAGCCATCGCCCTCCTTGGAGAATCAGCACCTTTAACCTCCTGTTCCGTACAGGTTGCAATTTGTCCTGAGGATGAACGGGAAGAGGGGGAACCAATGAGAGACTAGCTCTAGGGGTTGGGACAGGCACAGGTCACTCTATTTTCCCATCAGGAAGAAGAATTAACCACAAGCTCAGCCTGCCCCCCAGAACCAGAAGAGGGCCTGAAGCAACCCTGCACTTTTGCGGCCAGCTCCCAAAAAAGCGACTGGAAAAATGGAGCTCAGGGGCACTGCAATTCACAAACCTGCAGAGTTATAAATGATAACTCTCGTCCACAAATATATTGAGGGAAGGCACCGAAGAGGCTTTGAAAGCAAGGCAGAATTGCAGGAAACAGATTTCAGGAGGTAGATTCGAATCGCCTTGAAAGCACATGAAAAGCGGCAAAACGTGGACAATGATGCCCTTGGCCAAAAAGGGCGTATGCGTTTTTTCCTGAATATATTCAGGAAAAAACGCATACGCCCTTTTTGGCGAACCAAGCCACCTGGAAAGGCAAATCAGCGCTCCAACGAAGTCTCGCTTCCCAGCGGGCAAGAGGGCCATGCGGAAAAAAGTGTCCAAACCAGAAATGCAGGACCGGCCATGGAGAAATGGGAGCTTTGCTACACTGATGGGCGGGATGTAAATTGCCACCAGTCACTCTGCAGAAGTGTACGGTGTGTCCTGAAACATCTAAAAAACACAGCTTGGAGAGCATAGGGCACTTCCACTCATGGGCGTATAAACTGGGTAAACTAAAAATCAGCAAGACACAGGCACCCCAAAGTTTAGGGCTGCTCTGTTGACAAGAACCCCCACTTCATTACACGTTAAATATCCTAGGAAAGAGAAAAGTGGATAAAGAAGTTGTGGTCCTCATGTACAATGGAATATCACTCAGCCATGAAATCAACGTCATAAGGCTGGTAGCAGCACGATGAGTGGATTTAGGTACAACGATTCTAAGTGAAATAAGTCACACAGAAAAAGACACTTATCATAAGATATCACTTATAGAGGGAATGTAAAAACCGCTACACTTGAACTGAATTACAAAACAGAACAGAGTCACACGTTCAGAAAACACACTATGGCTGCTGAACGGGAAAGGTGAGGTGGGGTGATGCATAAAACAAGGGTTTCAAATTAGTTCAGATACCGTTCCATAAACCCAATATGTAGTAGACAAGACCTACTCCTGGCTCAGTGAACTGGACTCAACACCCCCTATTCACCGCACAAGAATATATCTGACTAGTAAGAATCTTCAAACCTATGTATTGATATCTCTCTGTAAGTGAGTCAAGGGGGTGTAAAGCGGCCTAAACACAGCCGTGAAAAGCAGCTAAACCCCATTATAAAAATAAATTACTTTTCAAAACCCGTGAAACAAAGACAGTGAAAGAGAGAGAAATTCTTACAAAATTCGTTCAGGGGCTGTGATGCAACCTGGATTGACCATATCTAGACCCACAGCTGATTGAGACATAAGGGTGGACACTCTTGGGGCTCAGAGGTTTGGTGAGGTTGCATGAGCCAACGCAGACCCTTTAAAGTAATACTGCATGGTACCCATCCCATGGGTCCCAAATCTCCAGGTTCAAGGTCATCTTCCTACGTCGAAAACATGCATGAGAAACCCAGAAGATGGTACACCGTGTGATCGGGAAAGGTTTCTAAAACGCACCTCATTTCTCATCTCCTTGTGCTCGGGTTCGCCATTCCAGCCGCTTTCCTAGCCATCTCCCTCCTTGGAGAATCAGCACCTTTAACCTCCTGTTCCGTACAGGTTGCAATTTGTCCTGAGGATGAACGGGAAGAGGGGGAACCAATGAGAGACTAGCTCTAGGGGTTGGGACAGGCACAGGTCACTCTATTTTCCCATCAGGAAGAAGAATTAACCACAAGCTCAGCCTGCCCCCCAGAACCAGAAGAGGGCCTGAAGCAATCCTGCACTTTTGCGGCCAGCTCCCAAAAAAGCGACTGGAAAAATGGAGCTCAGGGGCACTGCAATTCACAAACCTGCAGAGTTATAAATGATAACTCTCGTCCACAAATAGATTGAGGGAAGGCAACGAAGAGGCTTTGAAAGCAAGGCAGAATTGCAGGAAACAGATTTCAGGAGGTAGATTCGAATCGCCTTGAAAGCACATGAAAAGCGGCAAAACGTGGACAATGATGCCCTTGGCCAAAAAGGGCGTATGCGTTTTTTCCTGAATATATTCAGGAAAAAACGCATACGCCCTTTTTGGCCAACCAAGCCACCTGGAAAGGCAAATCAGCGCTCCAAAGAAGTCTCGCTTCCCAGCGGGCAAAAGGGCCATGCGGAAAAAAGTGTCCAAACCAGAAATGCAGGACCGGCCATGGAGAAATGGGAGCCTTGCTACGCTGATGGGCGGGATGTAAATTGCCACCAGTCACTCTGGAGAAGTGTACGGTGTGTCCTGAAACATCTAAAAAACACAGCTTGGAGAGCATAGGGCACTTCCACTCATGGGCGTATAAACTGGGAAAACTAAAAATCAGCAAGACACAGGCACCCCAAAGTTTAGGGCTGCTATGTTGACAAGAACCCCCACTTCATTACACCTTAAATATCCTAGGAAAGAGAAAAGTGGATAAAGAAGTTGTGGTCCTCATGTACAATGGAATATCACTCAGCCATGAAATCAACGTCATAAGGCTAGTAGCAGCACGATGAGTGGATTTAGGTACGACGATTCTAAGTGAAATAAGTCACACAGAAAAAGACACTTATCATAAGATATCACTTATAGAGGGAATGTAAAAACCGCTACACTTGAACTGAATTACAAAACAGAACAGAGTCACACGTTCAGAAAACACACTATGGCTGCTGAACGGGAAAGGTGAGGTGGGGTGATGCATAAAACAAGGGTTTCAAATTAGTTCAGATACCGTTCCATAAACCCAGTATGTAGTACACAAGACCTACTCCTGGCTCAGTGAACTGGACTCAACACCCCCTATTCACCGCACAAGAATATATCTGACTAGTAAGAATCTTCAAACCTATGTATTGATATCTCTCTGTAAGTGAGTCAAGGGGGTGTAAAGCGGCCTAAACACAGCCGTGAAAAGCAGCTAAACCCCATTATAAAAATAAATTACTTTTCAAAACCCGTGAAACAAAGACAGTGAAAGAGAGAGAAATTCTTACAAAATTCGTTCAGGGGCTGTGATGCAACCTGGATTGACCATATCTAGACCCACAGCTGATTGAGACATAAGGGTGGACACTCTTGGGGCTCAGAGGTTTGGTGAGGTTGCATGAGCCAACGCAGACCCTTTAAAGTAATACTGCATGGTACCCATCCCATGGGTCCCAAATCTCCAGGTTCAAGGTCATCTTCCTACGTCGAAAACATGCATGAGAAACCCAGAAGATGGTACACCGTGTGATCGGGAAAGGTTTCTAAAACGCACCTCATTTCTCATCTCCTTGTGCTCGGGTTCGCCATTCCAGCCGCTTTCCTAGCCATCTCCCTCCTTGGAGAATCAGCACCTTTAACCTCCTGTTCCGTACAGGTTGCAATTTGTCCTGAGGATGAACGGGAAGAGGGGGAACCAATGAGAGACTAGCTCTAGGGGTTGGGACAGGCACAGGTCACTCTATTTTCCCATCAGGAAGAAGAATTAACCACAAGCTCAGCCTGCCCCCCAGAACCAGAAGAGGGCCTGAAGCAATCCTGCACTTTTGCGGCCAGCTCCCAAAAAAGCGACTGGAAAAATGGAGCTCAGGGGCACTGCAATTCACAAACCTGCAGAGTTATAAATGATAACTCTCGTCCACAAATAGATTGAGGGAAGGCAACGAAGAGGCTTTGAAAGCAAGGCAGAATTGCAGGAAACAGATTTCAGGAGGTAGATTCGAATCGCCTTGAAAGCACATGAAAAGCGGCAAAACGTGGACAATGATGCCCTTGGCCAAAAAGGGCGTATGCGTTTTTTCCTGAATATATTCAGGAAAAAACGCATACGCCCTTTTTGGCCAACCAAGCCACCTGGAAAGGCAAATCAGCGCTCCAAAGAAGTCTCGCTTCCCAGCGGGCAAAAGGGCCATGCGGAAAAAAGTGTCCAAACCAGAAATGCAGGACCGGCCATGGAGAAATGGGAGCCTTGCTACGCTGATGGGCGGGATGTAAATTGCCACCAGTCACTCTGGAGAAGTGTACGGTGTGTCCTGAAACATCTAAAAAACACAGCTTGGAGAGCATAGGGCACTTCCACTCATGGGCGTATAAACTGGGAAAACTAAAAATCAGCAAGACACAGGCACCCCAAAGTTTAGGGCTGCTATGTTGACAAGAACCCCCACTTCATTACACCTTAAATATCCTAGGAAAGAGAAAAGTGGATAAAGAAGTTGTGGTCCTCATGTACAATGGAATATCACTCAGCCATGAAATCAACGTCATAAGGCTAGTAGCAGCACGATGAGTGGATTTAGGTACGACGATTCTAAGTGAAATAAGTCACACAGAAAAAGACACTTATCATAAGATATCACTTATAGAGGGAATGTAAAAACCGCTACACTTGAACTGAATTACAAAACAGAACAGAGTCACACGTTCAGAAAACACACTATGGCTGCTGAACGGGAAAGGTGAGGTGGGGTGATGCATAAAACAAGGGTTTCAAATTAGTTCAGATACCGTTCCATAAACCCAGTATGTAGTAGACAAGACCTACTCCTGGCTCAGTGAACTGGACTCAACACCCCCTATTCACCGCACAAGAATATATCTGACTAGTAAGAATCTTCAAACCTATGTATTGATATCTCTCTGTAAGTGAGTCAAGGGGGTGTAAAGCGGCCTAAACACAGCCGTGAAAAGCAGCTAAACCCCATTATAAAAATAAATTACTTTTCAAAACCCGTGAAACAAAGACAGTGAAAGAGAGAGAAATTCTTACAAAATTCGTTCAGGGGCTGTGATGCAACCTGGATTGACCATATCTAGACCCACAGCTGATTGAGACATAAGGGTGGACACTCTTGGGGCTCAGAGGTTTGGTGAGGTTGCATGAGCCAACGCAGACCCTTTAAAGTAATACTGCATGGTACCCATCCCATGGGTCCCAAATCTCCAGGTTCAAGGGCATCTTCCTACGTCGAAAACATGCATGAGAAACCCAGAAGATGGTACACCGTGTGATCGGGAAAGGTTTCTAAAACGCACCTCATTTCTCATCTCCTTGTGCTCGGGTTCGCCATTCCAGCCGCTTTCCTAGCCATCTCCCTCCTTGGAGAATCAGCACCTTTAACCTCCTGTTCCGTACAGGTTGCAATTTGTCCTGAGGATGAACGGGAAGAGGGGGAACCAATGAGAGACTAGCTCTAGGGGTTGGGACAGGCACAGGTCACTCTATTTTCCCATCAGGAAGAAGAATTAACCACAAGCTCAGCCTGCCCCCCAGAACCAGAAGAGGGCCTGAAGCAATCCTGCACTTTTGCGGCCAGCTCCCAAAAAAGCGACTGGAAAAATGGAGCTCAGGGGCACTGCAATTCAGAAACCTGCAGAGTTATAAATGATAACTCTCGTCCACAAATATATTGAGGGAAGGCAACGAAGAGGCTTTGAAAGCAAGGCAGAATTGCAGGAAACAGATTTCAGGAGGTAGATTCGAATCGCCTTGAAAGCACATGAAAAGCGGCAAAACGTGGACAATGATGCCCTTGGCCAAAAAGGGCGTATGCGTTTTTTCCTGAATATATTCAGGAAAAAACGCATACGCCCTTTTTGGCCAACCAAGCCACCTGGAAAGGCAAATCAGCGCTCCAAAGAAGTCTCGCTTCCCAGCGGGCAAAAGGGCCATGCGGAAAAAAGTGTCCAAACCAGAAATGCAGGACCGGCCATGGAGAAATGGGAGCCTTGCTACGCTGATGGGCGGGATGTAAATTGCCACCAGTCACTCTGGAGAAGTGTACGGTGTGTCCTGAAACATCTAAAAAACACAGCTTGGAGAGCATAGGGCACTTCCACTCATGGGCGTATAAACTGGGAAAACTAAAAATCAGCAAGACACAGGCACCCCAAAGTTTAGGGCTGCTATGTTGACAAGAACCCCCACTTCATTACACCTTAAATATCCTAGGAAAGAGAAAAGTGGATAAAGAAGTTGTGGTCCTCATGTACAATGGAATATCACTCAGCCATGAAATCAACGTCATAAGGCTAGTAGCAGCACGATGAGTGGATTTAGGTACGACGATTCTAAGTGAAATAAGTCACACAGAAAAAGACACTTATCATAAGATATCACTTATAGAGGGAATGTAAAAACCGCTACACTTGAACTGAATTACAAAACAGAACAGAGTCACACGTTCAGAAAACACACTATGGCTGCTGAACGGGAAAGGTGAGGTGGGGTGATGCATAAAACAAGGGTTTCAAATTAGTTCAGATACCGTTCCATAAACCCAATATGTAGTAGACAAGACCTACTCCTGGCTCAGTGAACTGGACTCAACACCCCCTATTCACCGCACAAGAATATATCTGACTAGTAAGAATCTTCAAACCTATGTATTGATATCTCTCTGTAAGTGAGTCAAGGGGGTGTAAAGCGGCCTAAACACAGCCGTGAAAAGCAGCTAAACCCCATTATAAAAATAAATTACTTTTCAAAACCCGTGAAACAAAGACAGTGAAAGAGAGAGAAATTCTAACAAAATTCGTTCAGGGGCTGTGATGCAACCTGGATTGACCATATCTAGACCCACAGCTGATTGAGACATAAGGGTGGACACTCTTGGGGCTCAGAGGTTTGGTGAGGTTGCATGAGCCAACGCAGACCCTTTAAAGTAATACTGCATGGTACCCATCCCATGGGTCACAAATCTCCAGGTTCAAGGGCATCTTCCTACGTCGAAAACATGCATGAGAAACCCAGAAGATGGTACACCGTGTGATCGGGAAAGGTTTCTAAAACGCACCTCATTTCTCATCTCCTTGTGCTCGGGTTCGCCATTCCAGCCGCTTTCCTAGCCATCGCCCTCCTTGGAGAATCAGCACCTTTAACCTCCTGTTCCGTACAGGTTGCAATTTGTCCTGAGGATGAACGGGAAGAGGGGGAACCAATGAGAGACTAGCTCTAGGGGTTGGGACAGGCACAGGTCACTCTATTTTCCCATCAGGAAGAAGAATTAACCACAAGCTCAGCCTGCCCCCAGAACCAGAAGAGGGCCTGAAGCAATCCTGCACTTTTGCGGCCAGCTCCCAAAAAAGAGACTGGAAAAATGGAGCTCAGGGGCACTGCAATTCACAAACCTGCAGAGTTATAAATGATAACTCTCGTCCACAAATAGATTGAGGGAAGGCAACGAAGAGGCTTTGAAAGCAAGGCAGAATTGCAGGAAACAGATTTCAGGAGGTAGATTCGAATCGCCTTGAAAGCACATGAAAAGCGGCAAAACGTGGACAATGATGCCCTTGGCCAAAAAGGGCGTATGCGTTTTTTCCTGAATATATTCAGGAAAAAACGCATACGCCCTTTTTGGCCAACCAAGACACCTGGAAAGGTAAATCAGCGCTCCAACGAAGTCTCGTTTCCCAGCGGGCAAAAGGGCCATGCGGAAAAAATGTCCTAACCAGAAATGCAGGACCGGCCATGGAGAAATGGGAGCCTTGCTACGCTGATGAGCGGGATGTAAATTGCCAACAGCCACTCTGGAGAAGTGTACGGTGTGTCCTGAAACATCTAAAAAACACAGCTTGGAGAGCATAGGGCACTTCCACTCATGGGCGTATAAATTGGGAAAACTAAAAATCAGCAAGACACAGGCACCCCAAAGTTTAGGGCTGCTCTGTTGACAAGAACCCCCACTTCATTACACCTTAAATATCCTAGGAAAGAGAAAAGTGGATAAAGAAGTTGTGGTCCTCATGTACAATGGAATATCACTCAGCCATGAAATCAACGTCATAAGGCTAGTAGCAGCACGATGAGTGGATTTAGGTACGACGATTCTAAGTGAAATAAGTCACACAGAAAAAGACACTTATCATAAGAAATCACTTATAGAGGGAATGTAAAAACCGCTACACTTCAACTGAATTACAAAACAGAACAGAGTCACACGTTCAGAAAACACACTATGGCTGCTGAACGGGAAAGGTGAGGTGGGGAGATGCATAAAACAAGGGTTTCAAATTAGCTCAGATACCGTTCCATAAACCCAATATGTAGTAGACAAGACCTACTCCTGGCTCAGTGAACTGGACTCAACACCCCCTATTCACCGCACAAGAATATATCTGACTAGTAAGAATCTTCAAACCTATGTATTGATATCTCTCTGTAAGTGAGTCAAGGGGGTGTAAAGCGGCCTAAACACAGCCGTGAAAAGCAGCTAAACCCCATTATAAAAATAAATTACTTTTCAAAACCCGTGAAACAAAGACAGTGAAAGAGAGAGAAATTCTTACAAAATTCGTTCAGGGGCTGTGATGCAACCTGGATTGACCATATCTAGACCCACAGCTGATTGAGACATAAGGGTGGACACTCTTGGGGCTCAGAGGTTTGGTGAGGTTGCATGAGCCAACGCAGACCCTTTAAAGTAATACTGCATGGTACCCATCCCATGGGTCCCAAATCTCCAGGTTCAAGGGCATCTTCCTACGTCGAAAACATGCATGAGAAACCCAGAAGTTGGTACACCGTGTGATCGGGAAAGGTTTCTAAAACGCACCTCATTTCTCATCTCCTTGTGCACGGGTTCGCCATTCCAGCCGCTTTCCTAGCCATCTCCCTCCTTGGAGAATCAGCACCTTTAACCTCCTGTTCCGTACAGGTTGCAATTTGTCCTGAGGATGAACGGGAAGAGGGGGAACCAATGAGAGACTAGCTCTAGGGGTTGGGACAGGCACAGGTCACTCTATTTTCCCATCAGGAAGAAGAATTAACCACAAGCTCAGCCTGCCCCCCAGAACCAGAAGAGGGCCTGAAGCAATCCTGCACTTTTGCGGCCAGCTCCCAAAAAAGCGACTGGAAAAATGGAGCTCAGGGGCACTGCAATTCACAAACCTGCAGAGTTATAAATGATAACTCTCGTCCACAAATAGATTGAGGGAAGGCAACGAAGAGGCTTTGTAAGCAAGGCAGAATTGCAGGAAACAGATTTCAGGAGGTAGATTCGAATCGCCTTGAAAGCACATGAAAAGCGGCAAAACGTGGACAATGATGCCCTTGGCCAAAAAGGGCGTATGCGTTTTTTCCTGAATATATTCAGGAAAAAACGCATACGCCCTTTTTGGCCAACCAAGCCACCTGGAAAGGCAAATCAGCGCTCCAACGAAGTCTCGCTTCCCAGCGGGCAAAAGGGCCATGCGGAAAAAAGTGTCCAAACCTGAAACGCAGGACTGGCCATGGAGAAATGGGAGCCTTGCTACGCTGATGGGCGGGATGTAAATTGCCACCAGTCACTCTGGAGAAGTGTACGGTGTGTCCTGAAACATCTAAAAAACACAGCTTGGAGAGCATAGGGCACTTCCACTCATGGGCGTATAAATTGGGAAAACTAAAAATCAGCAAGACACAGGCACCCCAAAGTTTAGGGCTGCTCTGTTGACAAGAACCCCCACTTCATTACACCTTAAATATCCTAGGAAAGAGAAAAGTGGATAAAGAAGTTGTGGTCCTCATGTACAATGGAATATCACTCAGCCATGAAATCAACGTCATAAGGCTAGTAGCAGCACGATGAGTGGATTTAGGTACGACGATTCTAAGTGAAATAAGTCACACAGAAAAAGACACTTATCATAAGAAATCACTTATAGAGGGAATGTAAAAACCGCTACACTTCAACTGAATTACAAAACAGAACAGAGTCACACGTTCAGAAAACACACTATGGCTGCTGAACAGGAAAGGTGAGGTGGGGAGATGCATAAAACAAGGGTTTCAAATTAGCTCAGATACCGTTCCATAAACCCAATATGTAGTAGACAAGACCTACTCCTGGCTCAGTGAACTGGACTCAACACCCCCTATTCACCGCACAAGAATATATCTGACTAGTAAGAATCTTCAAACCTATGTATTGATATCTCTCTGTAAGTGAGTCAAGGGGGTGTAAAGCGGCCTAAACACAGCCGTGAAAAGCAGCTAAACCCCATTATAAAAATAAATTACTTTTCAAAACCCGTGAAACAAAGACAGTGAAAGAGAGAGAAATTCTTACAAAATTCGTTCAGGGGCTGTGATGCAACCTGGATTGACCATATCTAGACCCACAGCTGATTGAGACATAAGGGTGGACACTCTTGGGGCTCAGAGGTTTGGTGAGGTTGCATGAGCCAACGCAGACCCTTTAAAGTAATACTGCATGGTACCCATCCCATGGGTCCCAAATCTCCAGGTTCAAGGGCATCTTCCTACGTCGAAAACATGCATGAGAAACCCAGAAGATGGTACACCGTGTGATCGGGAAAGGTTTCTAAAACGCACCTCATTTCTCATCTCCTTGTGCTCGGGTTCGCCATTCCAGCCACTTTACTAGCCATCTCCGTCCTTGGAGAATCAGCACCTTTAACCTCCTGTTCCGTACAGGTTGCAATTTGTCCTGAGGATGAACGGGAAGAGGGGGAACCAATGAGAGACTAGCTCTAGGGGTTGGGACAGGCACAGGTCACTCTATTTTCCCATCAGGAAGAAGAATTAACCACAAGCTCAGCCTGCCCCCCAGAACCAGAAGAGGGCCTGAAGCAATCCTGCACTTTTGCGGCCAGCTCCCCAAAAAGCGACTGGAAAAATGGAGCTCAGGGGCACTGCAATTCACAAACCTGCAGAGTTATAAATGATAACTCTCGTCCACAAATATATTGAGGGAAGGCACCGAAGAGGCTTTGAAAGCAAGGCAGAATTGCAGGAAACAGATTTCAGGAGGTAGATTCGAATCGCCTTGAAAGCACATGAAAAGCGGCAAAACGTGGACAATGATGCCCTTGGCCAAAAAGGGCGTATGCGTTTTTTCCTGAATATATTCAGGAAAAAACGCATACGCCCTTTTTGGCCAACCAAGCCACCTGGAAAGGCAAATCAGCGCTCCAAAGAAGTCTCGCTTCCCAGCGGGCAAAAGGGCCATGCGGAAAAAAGTGTCCAAACCAGAAATGCAGGACCGGCCATGGAGAAATGGGAGCCTTGCTACG
The DNA here is from genome assembly GCF_949987535.1 of Balaenoptera acutorostrata. Lineage (NCBI taxonomy): Eukaryota > Metazoa > Chordata > Mammalia > Artiodactyla > Balaenopteridae > Balaenoptera > Balaenoptera acutorostrata. Next base: position 43,355,393 of record NC_080067.1, on the reverse strand, counting down.
CTGATGGGCGGGATGTAAATTGCCACCAGTCACTCTGGAGAAGTGTACGGTGTGTCCTGAAACATCTAAAAAACACAGGTTGGAGAGCATAGGGCACTTCCACTCATGGGCGTATAAACTGGGAAAACTAAAAATCAGCAAGACACAGGCACCCCAAAGTTTAGGGCTGCTATGTTGACAAGAACCCCCACTTCATTACACCTTAAATATCCTAGGAAAGAGAAAAGTGGATAAAGAAGTTGTGGTCCTCATGTACAATGGAATATCACTCAGCCATGAAATCAACGTCATAAGGCTAGTAGCAGCACGATGAGTGGATTTAGGTACGACGATTCTAAGTGAAATAAGTCACACAGAAAAAGACACTTATCATAAGATATCACTTATAGAGGGAATGTAAAAACCGCTACACTTGAACTGAATTACAAAACAGAACAGAGTCACACGTTCAGAAAACACACTATGGCTGCTGAACGGGAAAGGTGAGGTGGGGTGATGCATAAAACAAGGGTTTCAAATTAGTTCAGATACCGTTCCATAAACCCAATATGTAGTAGACAAGACCTACTCCTGGCTCAGTGAACTGGAGTCAACACCCCCTATTCACCGCACAAGAATATATCTGACTAGTAAGAATCTTCAAACCTATGTATTGATATCTCTCTGTAAGTGAGTCAAGGGGGTGTAAAGCGGCCTAAACAGCCGTGAAAAGCAGCTAAACCCCATTATAAAAATAAATTACTTTTCAAAACCCGTGAAACAAAGACAGTGAAAGAGAGAGAAATTCTTACAAAATTCGTTCAGGGGCTGTGATGCAACCTGGATTGACCATATCTAGACCCACAGCTGATTGAGACATAAGGGTGGACACTCTTGGGGCTCAGAGGTTTGGTGAGGTTGCATGAGCCAACGCAGACCCTTTAAAGTAATACTGCATGGTACCCATCCCATGGGTCCCAAATCTCCAGGTTCAAGGGCATCTTCCTACGTCGAAAACATGCATGAGAAACCCAGAAGATGGTACACCGTGTGATCGGGAAAGGTTTCTAAAACGCACCTCATTTCTCATCTCCTTGTGCTCGGGTTCGCCATTCCAGCCGCTTTCCTAGCCATCTCCCTCCTTGGAGAATCAGCACCTTTAACCTCCTGTTCCGTACAGGTTGCAATTTGTCCTGAGGATGAACGGGAAGAGGGGGAACCAATGAGAGACTAGCTCTAGGGGTTGGGACAGGCACAGGTCACTCTATTTTCCCATCAGGAAGAAGAATTAACCACAAGCTCAGCCTGCCCCCCAGAACCAGAAGAGGGCCTGAAGCAATCCTGCACTTTTGCGGCCAGCTCCCAAAAAAGCGACTGGAAAAATGGAGCTCAGGGGCACTGCAATTCACAAACCTGCAGAGTTATAAATGATAACTCTCGTCCACAAATAGATTGAGGGAAGGCAACGAAGAGGCTTTGTAAGCAAGGCAGAATTGCAGGAAACAGATTTCAGGAGGTAGATTCGAATCGCCTTGAAAGCACATGAAAAGCGGCAAAACGTGGACAATGATGCCCTTGGCCAAAAAGGGCGTATGCGTTTTTTCCTGAATATATTCAGGAAAAAACGCATACGCCCTTTTTGGCCAACCAAGCCACCTGGAAAGGCAAATCAGCGCTCCAACGAAGTCTCGCTTCCCAGCGGGCAAAAGGGCCATGCGGAAAAAAGTGTCCAAACCTGAAACGCAGGACCGGCCATGGAGAAATGGGAGCCTTGCTACGCTGATGGGCGGGATGTAAATTGCCACCAGTCACTCTGGAGAAGTGTACGGTGTGTCCTGAAACATCTAAAAAACACAGCTTGGAGAGCATAGGGCACTTCCACTCATGGGCGTATAAATTGGGAAAAATAAAAATCAGCAAGACACAGGCACCCCAAAGTTTAGGGCTGCTCTGTTGACAAGAACCCCCACTTCATTACACCTTAAATATCCTAGGAAAGAGAAAAGTGGATAAAGAAGTTGTGGTCCTCATGTACAATGGAATATCACTCAGCCATGAAATCAACGTCATAAGGCTAGTAGCAGCACGATGAGTGGATTTAGGTACGACGATTCTAAGTGAAATAAGTCACACAGAAAAAGACACTTATCATAAGAAATCACTTATAGAGGGAATGTAAAAACCGCTACACTTCAACTGAATTACAAAACAGAACAGAGTCACACGTTCAGAAAACACACTATGGCTGCTGAACGGGAAAGGTGAGGTGGGGAGATGCATAAAACAAGGGTTTCAAATTAGCTCAGATACCGTTCCATAAACCCAATATGTAGTAGACAAGACCTACTCCTGGCTCAGTGAACTGGACTCAACACCCCCTATTCACCGCACAAGAATATATCTGACTAGTAAGAATCTTCAAACCTATGTATTGATATCTCTCTGTAAGTGAGTCAAGGGGGTGTAAAGCGGCCTAAACACAGCCGTGAAAAGCAGCTAAACCCCATTATAAAAATAAATTACTTTTCAAAACCCGTGAAACAAAGACAGTGAAAGAGAGAGAAATTCTTACAAAATTCGTTCAGGGGCTGTGATGCAACCTGGATTGACCATATCTAGACCCACAGCTGATTGAGACATAAGGGTGGACACTCTTGGGGCTCAGAGGTTTGGTGAGGTTGCATGAGCCAACGCAGACCCTTTAAAGTAATACTGCATGGTACCCATCCCATGGGTCCCAAATCTCCAGGTTCAAGGGCATCTTCCTACGTCGAAAACATGCATGAGAAACCCAGAAGATGGTACACCGTGTGATCGGGAAAGGTTTCTAAAACGCACCTCATTTCTCATCTCCTTGTGCTCGGGTTCGCCATTCCAGCCGCTTTCCTAGCCATCTCCCTCCTTGGAGAATCAGCACCTTTAACCTCCTGTTCCGTACAGGTTGCAATTGGTCCTGAGGATGAACGGCAAGAGGGGGAACCAATGAGAGACTAGCTCTAGGGGTTGGGACAGGCACAGGTCACTCTATTTTCCCATCAGGAAGAAGAATTAACCACAAGCTCAGCCTGCCCCCCAGAACCAGAAGAGGGCCTGAAGCAATCCTGCACTTTTGCGGCCAGCTCCCAAAAAAGCGACTGGAAAAATGGAGCTCAGGGGCACTGCAATTCACAAACCTGCAGAGTTATAAATGATAACTCTCGTCCACAAATATATTGAGGGAAGGCAACGAAGAGGCTTTGAAAGCAAGGCAGAATTGCAGGAAACAGATTTCAGGAGGTAGATTCGAATCGCCTTGAAAGCACATGAAAAGCGGCAAAACGTGGACAATGATGCCCTTGGCCAAAAAGGGCGTATGCGTTTCTTCCTGAATATATTCAGGAAAAAACGCATACGCCCTTTTTGGCCAACCAAGCCACCTGGAAAGGCAAATCAGCGCTCCAAAGAAGTCTCGCTTCCCAGCGGGCAAAAGGGCCATGCGGAAAAAAGTGTCCAAACCAGAAATGCAGGACCGGCCATGGAGAAATGGGAGCCTTGCTACGCTGATGGGCGGGATGTAAATTGCCGCCAGTCACTCTGGAGAAGTGTACGGTGTGTCCTGAAACATCTAAAACACTCAGCTTACAGAGCATAGGGCACTTCCACTCATGGGCGTATAAATTGGGAAAACCAAAAATCAGCAAGACACAGGCACCCCAAAGTTTAGGGCTGCTATGTTGACAAGAACCCCCACTTCATTACACCTTAAATATACTAGGAAAGAGAAAAGTGGATAAAGAATTTGTGGTCCTCATGTACAATGGAATATCACTCAGCCATGAAATCAACGTCATAAGGCTAGTAGCAGCACGATGAGTGGATTTAGGTACGACGATTCTAAGTGAAATAAGTCACACAGAAAAAGACACTTCTCATAAGAAATCACTTATAGAGGGAATGTAAAAACCGCGACACTTGAACTGAATTACAAAACAGAACAGAGTCACACGTTCAGAAAACACACTATGGCTGCTGAACGGGAAAGGTGAGGTGGGGTGATGCATAAAACAAGGGTTTCAAATTAGCTCAGATACCGTTCCATAAACCCAATATGTAGTAGACAAGACCTACTCCTTGCTCAGTGAACTGGACTCAACACCCCGTATTCACTGCACAAGAATATATCTGACTAGTAAGAATCTTCAAACCTATGTATTGATATCTCTCTGTAAGTGAGTCAAGGGGGTGTAAAGCGGCCTAAACACAGCCGTGAAAAGCAGCTAAACCCCATTATAAAAATAAATTACTTTTCAAAACCCGTGAAACAAAGACAGTGAAAGAGAGAGAAATTCTTACAAAATTCGTTCAGGGGCTGTGATGCAACCTGGATTGACCATATCTAGACCCACAGCTGATTGAGACATAAGGGTGGACACTCTTGGGGCTCAGAGGTTTGGTGAGGTTGCATGAGCCAACGCAGACCCTTTAAAGTAATACTGCATGGTACCCATCCCATGGGTCCCAAATCTCCAGGTTCAAGGGCATCTTCCTACGTCGAAAACATGCATGAGAAACCCAGAAGATGGTACACCGTGTGATCGGGAAAGGTTTCTAAAACGCACCTCATTTCTCATCTCCTTGTGCTCGGGTTCGCCATTCCAGCCGCTTTCCTAGCCATCTCCCTCCTTGGAGAATCAGCACCTTTAACCTCCTGTTCCGTACAGGTTGCAATTTGTCCTGAGGATGAACGGGAAGAGGGGGAACCAATGAGAGACTAGCTCTAGGGGTTGGGACAGGCACAGGTCACTCTATTTTCCCATCAGGAAGAAGAATTAACCACAAGCTCAGCCTGCCCCCCAGAACCAGAAGAGGGCCTGAAGCAATCCTGCACTTTTGCGGCCAGCTCCCAAAAAAGCGACTGGAAAAATGGAGCTCAGGGGCACTGCAATTCACAAACCTGCAGAGTTATAAATGATAACTCTCGTCCACAAATAGATTGAGGGAAGGCAACGAAGAGGCTTTGAAAGCAAGGCAGAATTGCAGGAAACAGATTTCAGGAGGTAGATTCGAATCGCCTTGAAAGCACATGAAAAGCGGCAAAACGTGGACAATGATGCCCTTGGCCAAAAAGGGCGTATGCGTTTCTTCCTGAATATATTCAGGAAAAAACGCATACGCCCTTTTTGGCCAACCAAGCCACCTGGAAAGGCAAATCAGCGCTCCAAAGAAGTCTCGCTTCCCAGCGGGCAAAAGGGCCATGCGGAAAAAAGTGTCCAAACCAGAAATGCAGGACCGGCCATGGAGAAATGGGAGCCTTGCTACGCTGATGGGCGGGATGTAAATTGCCACCAGTCACTCTGGAGAAGTGTACGGTGTGTCCTGAAACATCTAAAAAACACAGGTTGGAGAGCATAGGGCACTTCCACTCATGGGCGTATAAACTGGGAAAACTAAAAATCAGCAAGACACAGGCACCCCAAAGTTTAGGGCTGCTATGTTGACAAGAACCCCCACTTCATTACACCTTAAATATCCTAGGAAAGAGAAAAGTGGATAAAGAAGTTGTGGTCCTCATGTACAATGGAATATCACTCAGCCATGAAATCAACGTCATAAGGCTAGTAGCAGCACGATGAGTGGATTTAGGTACGACGATTCTAAGTGAAATAAGTCACACAGAAAAAGACACTTATCATAAGATATCACTTATAGAGGGAATGTAAAAACCGCTACACTTGAACTGAATTACAAAACAGAACAGAGTCACACGTTCAGAAAACACACTATGGCTGCTGAACGGGAAAGGTGAGGTGGGGTGATGCATAAAACAAGGGTTTCAAATTAGTTCAGATACCGTTCCATAAACCCAATATGTAGTAGACAAGACCTACTCCTGGCTCAGTGAACTGGACTCAACACCCCCTATTCACCGCACAAGAATATATCTGACTAGTAAGAATCTTCAAACCTATGTATTGATATCTCTCTGTAAGTGAGTCAAGGGGGTGTAAAGCGGCCTAAACACAGCCGTGAAAAGCAGCTAAACCCCATTATAAAAATAAATTACTTTTCAAAACCCGTGAAACAAAGACAGTGAAAGAGAGAGAAATTCTTACAAAATTCGTTCAGGGGCTGTGATGCAACCTGGATTGACCATATCTAGACCCACAGCTGATTGAGACATAAGGGTGGACACTCTTGGGGCTCAGAGGTTTGGTGAGGTTGCATGAGCCAACGCAGACCCTTTAAAGTAATACTGCATGGTACCCATCCCATGGGTCCCAAATCTCCAGGTTCAAGGGCATCTTCCTACGTCGAAAACATGCATGAGAAACCCAGAAGATGGTACACCGTGTGATCGGGAAAGGTTTCTAAAACGCACCTCATTTCTCATCTCCTTGTGCTCGGGTTTGCCATTCCAGCCGCTTTCCTAGCCATCTCCCTCCTTGGAGAATCAGCACCTTTAACCTCCTGTTCCGTACAGGTTGCAATTTGTCCTGAGGATGAACGGGAAGAGGGGGAACCAATGAGAGACTAGCTCTAGGGGTTGGGACAGGCACAGGTCACTCTATTTTCCCATCAGGAAGAAGAATTAACCACAAGCTCAGCCTGCCCCCCAGAACCAGAAGAGGGCCTGAAGCAACCCTGCACTTTTGCGGCCAGCTCCCAAAAAAGCGACTGGAAAAATGGAGCTCAGGGGCACTGCAGTTCACAAACCTGCAGAGTTATAAATGATAACTCTCGTCCACAAATATATTGAGGGAAGGAACCGAAGAGGCTTTGAAAGCAAGGCAGAATTGCAGGAAACAGATTTCAGGAGGTAGATTCGAATCGCCTTGAAAGCACATGAAAAGCGGCAAAACGTGGACAATGATGCCCTTGGCCAAAAAGGGCGTATGCGTTTTTTCCTGAATATATTCAGGAAAAAACGCATACGCCCTTTTTGGCGAACCAAGCAACCTGGAAAGGCAAATCAGCGCTCCAACGAAGTCTCGCTTCCCAGCGGGCAAAAGGGCCATGCGGAAAAAAGTGTCCTAACCAGAAATGCAGGACCGGCCATGGAGAAATGGGAGCCTTGCTACGCTGATGGGCGGGATGTAAATTGCCAACAGCCACTCTGGAGAAGTGTACGGTGTGTCTTGAAACATCTAAAAAACACAGCTTGGAGAGCATAGGGCACTTCCACTCATGGGCGTATAAATTGGGAAAACCAAAAATCAGCAAGACACAGGCACCCCAAAGTTTAGGGCTGCTATGTTGACAAGAACCCCCACTTCATTACACCTTAAATATCCTAGGAAAGAGAAAAGTGGATAAAGAATTTGTGGTCCTCATGTACAATGGAATATCACTCAGCCATGAAATCAACGTCATAAGGCTAGTAGCAGCACGATGAGTGGATTTAGGTACGACGATTCTAAGTGAAATAAGTCACACAGAAAAAGACACTTCTCATAAGAAATCACTTATAGAGGGAATGTAAAAACCGCGACACTTGAACTGAATTACAAAACAGAACAGAGTCACACGTTCAGAAAACACACTATGGCTGCTGAACGGGAAAGGTGAGGTGGGGTGATGCATAAAACAAGGGTTTCAAATTAGCTCAGATACCGTTCCATAAACCCAATATGTAGTAGACAAGACCTACTCCTGGCTCAGTGAACTGGACTCAAAACCCCCTATTCACCGCACAAGAATATATCTGACTAGTAAGAATCTTCAAACCTATGTATTGATATCTCTCTGTAAGTGAGTCAAGGGGGTGTAAAGCGGCCTAAACACAGCCGTGAAAAGCAGCTAAACCCCATTATAAAAATAAATTACTTTTCAAAACCCGTGAAACAAAGACAGTGAAAGAGAGAGAAATTCTTACAAAATTCGTTCAGGGGCTGTGATGCAACCTGGATTGACCATATCTAGACCCACAGCTGATTGAGACATAAGGGTGGACACTCTTGGGGCTCAGAGGTTTGGTGAGGTTGCATGAGCCAACGCAGACCCTTTAAAGTAATACTGCATGGTACCCATCCCATGGGTCCCAAATCTCCAGGTTCAAGGGCATCTTCCTACGTCGAAAACATGCATGAGAAACCCAGAAGATGGTACACCGTGTGATCGGGAAAGGTTTCTAAAACGCACCTCATTTCTCATCTCCTTGTGCTCGGGTTCGCCATTCCAGCCGCTTTCCTAGCCATCGCCCTCCTTGGAGAATCAGCACCGTTAACCTCCTGTTCCGTACAGGTTGCAATTTGTCCTGAGGATGAACGGGAAGAGGGGGAACCAATGAGAGACTAGCTCTAGGGGTTGGGACAGGCACAGGTCACTCTATTTTCCCATCAGGAAGAAGAATTAACCACAAGCTCAGCCTGCCCCCCAGAACCAGAAGAGGGCCTGAAGCAACCCTGCACTTTTGCGGCCAGCTCCCAAAAAAGCGACTGGAAAAATGGAGCTCAGGGGCACTGCAATTCACAAACCTGCAGAGTTATAAATGATAACTCTCGTCCACAAATAGATTGAGGGAAGGTAACGAAGAGGCTTTGTAAGCAAGGCAGAATTGCAGGAAACAGATTTCAGGAGGTAGATTCGAATCGCCTTGAAAGCACATGAAAAGTGGCAAAACGTGGACAATGATGCCCTTGGCCAAAAAGGGCGTATGCGTTTTTTCCTGAATATATTCAGGAAAAAACGCATACGCCCTTTTTGGCGAACCAAGCCACCTGGAAAGGCAAATCAGCGCTCCAACGAAGTCTCGCTTCCCAGCGGGCAAAAGGGCCATGCGGAAAAAAGTGTCCTAACCAGAAATGCAGGACCGGCCATGGAGAAATGGGAGCCTTGCTACGCTGATGGGCGGGATGTAAATTGCCAACAGCCACTCTGGAGAAGTGTACGGTGTGTCTTGAAACATCTAAAAAACACAGCTTGGAGAGCATAGGGCACTTCCACTCATGGGCGTATAAATTGGGAAAACCAAAAATCAGCAAGACACAGGCACCCCAAAGTTTAGGGCTGCTATGTTGACAAGAACCCCCACTTCATTACACCTTAAATATCCTAGGAAAGAGAAAAGTGGATAAAGAATTTGTGGTCCTCATGTACAATGGAATATCACTCAGCCATGAAATCAACGTCATAAGGCTAGTAGCAGCACGATGAGTGGATTTAGGTACGACGATTCTAAGTGAAATAAGTCACACAGAAAAAGACACTTCTCATAAGAAATCACTTATAGAGGGAATGTAAAAACCGCGACACTTGAACTGAATTACAAAACAGAACAGAGTCACACGTTCAGAAAACACACTATGGCTGCTGAACGGGAAAGGTGAGGTGGGGTGATGCATAAAACAAGGGTTTCAAATTAGCTCAGATACCGTTCCATAAACCCAATATGTAGTAGACAAGACCTACTCCTTGCTCAGTGAACTGGACTCAACACCCCCTAATCACTGCACAAGAATATATCTGACTAGTAAGAATCTTCAAACCTATGTATTGATATCTCTCTGTAAGTGAGTCAAGGGGGTGTAAAGCGGCCTAAACACAGCCGTGAAAAGCAGCTAAACCCCATTATAAAAATAAATTACTTTTCAAAACCCGTGAAACAAAGACAGTGAAAGAGAGAGAAATTCTTACAAAATTCGTTCAGGGGCTGTGATGCCACCTGGATTGACCATATCTAGACCCACAGCTGATTGAGACATAAGGGTGGACACTCTTGGGGCTCAGAGGTTTGGTGAGGTTGCATGAGCCAACGCAGACCCTTTAAAGTAATACTGCATGGTACCCATCCCATGGGTCCCAAATCTCCAGGTTCAAGGGCATCTTCCTACGTCGAAAACATGCATGAGAAACCCAGAAGATGGTACACCGTGTGATCGGGAAAGGTTTCTAAAACGCACCTCATTTCTCATCTCCTTGTGCTCGGGTTTGCCATTCCAGCCGCTTTCCTAGCCATCTCCCTCCTTGGAGAATCAGCACCTTTAACCTCCTGTTCCGTACAGGTTGCAATTTGTCCTGAGGATGAACGGGAAGAGGGGGAACCAATGAGAGACTAGCTCTAGGGGTTGGGACAGGCACAGGTCACTCTATTTTCCCATCAGGAAGAAGAATTAACCACAAGCTCAGCCTGCCCCCCAGAACCAGAAGAGGGCCTGAAGCAACCCTGCACTTTTGCGGCCAGCTCCCAAAAAAGCGACTGGAAAAATGGAGCTCAGGGGCACTGCAGTTCACAAACCTGCAGAGTTATAAATGATAACTCTCGTCCACAAATATATTGAGGGAAGGCACCGAAGAGGCTTTGAAAGCAAGGCAGAATTGCAGGAAACAGATTTCAGGAGGTAGATTCGAATCGCCTTGAAAGCACATGAAAAGCGGCAAAACGTGGACAATGATGCCCTTGGCCAAAAAGGGCGTATGCGTTTTTTCCTGAATATATTCAGGAAAAAACGCATACGCCCTTTTTGGCGAACCAAGCAACCTGGAAAGGCAAATCAGCGCTCCAACGAAGTCTCGCTTCCCAGCGGGCAAAAGGGCCATGCGGAAAAAAGTGTCCTAACCAGAAATGCAGGACAGGCCATGGAGAAATGGGAGCCTTGCTACGCTGATGGGCGGGATGTAAATTGCCAACAGCCACTCTGGAGAAGTGTACGGTGTGTCTTGAAACATCTAAAAAACACAGCTTGGAGAGCATAGGGCACTTCCACTCATGGGCGTATAAATTGGGAAAACCAAAAATCAGCAAGACACAGGCACCCCAAAGTTTAGGGCTGCTATGTTGACAAGAACCCCCACTTCATTACACCTTAAATATCCTAGGAAAGAGAAAAGTGGATAAAGAATTTGTGGTCCTCATGTACAATGGAATATCACTCAGCCATGAAATCAACGTCATAAGGCTAGTAGCAGCACGATGAGTGGATTTAGGTACGACGATTCTAAGTGAAATAAGTCACACAGAAAAAGACACTTCTCATAAGAAATCACTTATAGAGGGAATGTAAAAACCGCTACACTTGAAGTGAATTACAAAACAGAACAGAGTCACACGTACAGAAAACACACTATGGCTGCTGAACGGGAAAGGTGAGGTGGGGTGATGCATAAAACAAGGGTTTCAAATTAGCTCAGATACCGTTCCATAAACCCAATATGTAGTAGACAAGACCTATTCCTGGCTCAGTGAACTGGACTCAACACCCCCTATTCACCGCACAAGAATATATCTGACTAGTAAGAATCGTCAAACCTATGTATTGATATCTCTCTGTAAGTGAGTCAAGGGGGTTTAAAGCGGCCTAAACACAGCCGTGAAAAGCAGCTAAACCCCATTATAAAAATAAATTACTTTTCAAAACCCGTGAAACAAAGACAGTGAAAGAGAGAGAAATTCTTACAAAATTCGTTCAGGGGCTGTGATGCAACCTGGATTGACCATATCTAGACCCACAGCTGATTGAGACATAAGGGTGGACACTCTTGGGGCTCAGAGGTTTGGTGAGGTTGCATGAGCCAACGCAGACCCTTTAAAGTAATACTGCATGGTACCCATCCCATGGGTCCCAAATCTCCAGGTTCAAGGGCATCTTCCTACGTCGAAAACATGCATGAGAAACCCAGAAGGTGGTACACCGTGTGATCGGGAAAGGTTTCTAAAACGCACCTCATTTCTCATCTCCTTGTGCTCGGGTTTGCCATTGCAGCCGCTTTCCTAGCCATCTCCCTCCTTGGAGAATCAGCACCTTTAACCTCCTGTTCCGTACAGGTTGCAATTTATCCTGAGGATGAACGGGAAGAGGGGGAACCAATGAGAGACTAGCTCTAGGGGTTGGGACAGGCACAGGTCACTCTATTTTCCCATCAGGAAGAAGAATTAACCACAAGCTCAGCCTGCCCCCCAGAACCAGAAGAGGGCCTGAAGCAAGCCTGCACTTTTGCGGCCAGCTCCCAAAAAAGCGACTGGAAAAATGGAGCTCAGGGGCACTGCAATTCACAAACCTGCAGAGTTATAAATGATAACTCTCGTCCACAAATAGATTGAGGGAAGGCAACGAAGAGGCTTTGAAAGCAAGGCAGAATTGCAGGAAACAGATTTCAGGAGGTAGATTCGAATCGCCTTGAAAGCACATGAAAAGCGGCAAAACGTGGACAATGATGCCCTTGGCCAAAAAGGGCGTATGCGTTTTTTCCTGAATATATTCAGGAAAAAACGCATACGCCCTTTTTGGCCAACCAAGCCACCTGGAAAGGCAAATCAGCGCTCCAAAGAAGTCTCGCTTCCCAGCGGGCAAAAGGGCCATGCGGAAAAAAGTGTCCAAACCAGAAATGCAGGACCGGCCATGGAGAAATGGGAGCCTTGCTACGCTGATGGGCGGGATGTAAATTGCCAACAGTCACTCTGGAGAAGTGTACGGTGTGTCCTGAAACATCTAAAAAACACAGCTTGGAGAGCATAGGGCACTTCCACTCATGGGCGTATAAATTGGGAAAACTAAAAATCAGCAAGACACAGGCACCCCAAAGTTTAGGGCTGCTCTGTTGACAAGAACCCCCACTTCATTACACCTTAAATATCCTAGGAAAGAGAAAAGTGCATAAAGAAGTTGTGGTCCTCATGTACAATGGAATATCACTCAGCCATGAAATCAACGTCATAAGGCTAGTAGCAGCACGATGAGTGGATTTAGGTACGACGATTCTAAGTGAAATAAGTCACACAGAAAAAGACACTTATCATAAGATATCACTTATAGAGGGAATGTAAAAACCGGTACACTTGAACTGAATTACAAAACAGAACAGAGTCACACGTTCAGAAAACACACTATGGCTGCTGAACGGGAAAGGTGAGGTGGGGTGATGCATAAAACAAGGGTTTCAAATTAGTTCAGATACCGTTCCATAAACCCAATATGTAGTAGACAAGACCTACTCCTGGCTCAGTGAACTGGACTCAACACCCCCTATTCACCGCACAAGAATATATCTGACTAGTAAGAATCTTCAAACCTATGTATTGATATCTCTCTGTAAGTGAGTCAAGGGGGTGTAAAGCGGCCTAAACACAGCCGTGAAAAGCAGCTAAACCCCATTATAAAAATAAATTACTTTTCAAAACCCGTGAAACAAAGACAGTGAAAGAGAGAGAAATTCTTACAAAATTCGTTCAGGGGCTCTGATGCAACCTGGATTGACCATATCTAGACCCACAGCTGATTGAGACATAAGGGTGGACACTCTTGGGGCTCAGAGGTTTGGTGAGGTTGCATGAGCCAACGCAGACCCTTTAAAGTAATACTGCATGGTACCCATCCCATGGGTCCCAAATCTCCAGGTTCAAGGGCATCTTCCTACGTCGAAAACATGCATGAGAAACCCAGAAGATGGTACACCGTGTGATCGGGAAAGGTTTCTAAAACGCACCTCATTTCTCATCTCCTTGTGCTCGGGTTCGCCATTCCAGCCGCTTTCCTAGCCATCTCCCTCCTTGGAGAATCAGCACCTTTAACCTCCTGTTCCGTACAGGTTGCAATTTGTCCTGAGGATGAACGGGAAGAGGGGGAACCAATGAGAGACTAGCTCTAGGGGTTGGGACAGGCACAGGTCACTCTATTTTCCCATCAGGAAGAAGAATTAACCACAAGCTCAGCCTGCCCCCCAGAACCAGAAAAGGGCCTGAAGCAACCCTGCACTTTTGCGGCCAGCTCCCAAAAAAGCGACTGGAAAAATGGAGCTCAGGGGCACTGCAATTCACAAACCTGCAGAGTTATAAATGATAACTCTCGTCCCCAAATAGATTGAGGGAAGGCAACGAAGAGGCTTTGAAAGCAAGGCAGAATTGCAGGAAACAGATTTCAGGAGGTAGATTCGAATCGCCTTGAAAGCACATGAAAAGCGGCAAAACGTGGACAATGATGCCCTTGGCCAAAAAGGGCGTATGCGTTTTTTCCTGAATATATTCAGGAAAAAACGCATACGCCCTTTTTGGCCAACCAAGCCACCTGGAAAGGCAAATCAGCGCTCCAAAGAAGTCTCGCTTCCCAGCGGGCAAAAGGGCCATGCGGAAAAAAGTGTCCAAACCAGAAATGCAGGACCGGCCATGGAGAAATGGGAGCCTTGCTACGCTGATGGGCGGGATGTAAATTGCCAACAGTCACTCTGGAGAAGTGTACGGTGTGTCCTGAAACATCTAAAAAACACAGCTTGGAGAGCATAGGGCACTTCCACTCATGGGCGTATAAATTGGGAAAACTAAAAATCAGCAAGACACAGGCACCCCAAAGTTTAGGGCTGCTCTGTTGACAAGAACCCCCACTTCATTACACCTTAAATATCCTAGGAAAGAGAAAAGTGGATAAAGAAGTTGTGGTCCTCATGTACAATGGAATATCACTCAGCCATGAAATCAACGTCATAAGGCTAGTAGCAGCACGATGAGTGGATTTAGGTACGACGATTCTAAGTGAAATAAGTCACACAGAAAAAGACACTTATCATAAGAAATCACTTATAGAGGGAATGTAAAAACCGCTACACTTGAACTGAATTACAAAACAGAACAGAGTCACACGTTCAGAAAACACACTATGGCTGCTGAACGGGAAAGGTGAGGTGGGGTGATGCATAAAACAAGGGTTTCAAATTAGCTCAGATACCGTTCCATAAACCCAATATGTAGTAGACAAGACCTATTCCTGGCTCAGTGAACTGGACTCAACACCCCCTATTCACCGCACAAGAATATATCTGACTAGTAAGAATCGTCAAACCTATGTATTGATATGTCTCTGTAAGTGAGTCAAGGGGGTGTAAAGCGGCCTAAACACAGCCGTGAAAAGCAGCTAAACCCCATTATAAAAATAAATTACTTTTCAAAACCCGTGAAACAAAGACAGTGAAAGAGAGAGAAATTCTTACAAAATTCGTTCAGGGGCTGTGATGCAACCTGGATTGACCATATCTAGACCCACAGCTGATTGAGACATAAGGGTGGACACTCTTGGGGCTCAGAGGTTTGGTGAGGTTGCATGAGCCAACGCAGACCCTTTAAAGTAATACTGCATGGTACCCATCCCATGGGTCCCAAATCTCCAGGTTCAAGGGCATCTTCCTACGTCGAAAACATGCATGAGAAACCCAGAAGGTGGTACACCGTGTGATCGGGAAAGGTTTCTAAAACGCACCTCATTTCTCATCTCCTTGTGCTCGGGTTTGCCATTGCAGCCGCTTTCCTAGCCATCTCCCTCCTTGGAGAATCAGCACCTTTAACCTCCTGTTCCGTACAGGTTGCAATTTGTCCTGAGGATGAACGGGAAGAGGGGGAACCAATGAGAGACTAGCTCTAGGGGTTGGGACAGGCACAGGTCACTCTATTTTCCCATCAGGAAGAAGAATTAACCACAAGCTCAGCCTGCCCCCCAGAACCAGAAGAGGGCCTGAAGCAACCCTGCACTTTTGCGGCCAGCTCCCAAAAAAGCGACTGGAAAAATGGAGCTCAGGGGCACTGCAATTCACAAACCTGCAGAGTTATAAATGATAACTCTCGTCCCCAAATAGATTGAGGGAAGGCAACGAAGAGGCTTTGAAAGCAAGGCAGAATTGCAGGAAACAGATTTCAGGAGGTAGATTCGAATCGCCTTGAAAGCACATGAAAAGCGGCAAAACGTGGACAATGATGCCCTTGGCCAAAAAGGGCGTATGCGTTTTTTCCTGAATATATTCAGGAAAAAACGCATACGCCCTTTTTGGCCAACCAAGCCACCTGGAAAGGCAAATCAGCGCTCCAAAGAAGTCTCGCTTCCCAGCGGGCAAAAGGGCCATGCGGAAAAAAGTGTCCAAACCAGAAATGCAGGACCGGCCATGGAGAAATGGGAGCCTTGCTACGCTGATGGGCGGGATGTAAATTGCCAACAGTCACTCTGGAGAAGTGTACGGTGTGTCCTGAAACATCTAAAAAACACAGCTTGGAGAGCATAGGGCACTTCCACTCATGGGCGTATAAATTGGGAAAACTAAAAATCAGCAAGACACAGGCACCCCAAAGTTTAGGGCTGCTCTGTTGACAAGAACCCCCACTTCATTACACCTTAAATATCCTAGGAAAGAGAAAAGTGCATAAAGAAGTTGTGGTCCTCATGTACAATGGAATATCACTCAGCCATGAAATCAACGTCATAAGGCTAGTAGCAGCACGATGAGTGGATTTAGGTACGACGATTCTAAGTGAAATAAGTCACACAGAAAAAGACACTTATCATAAGATATCACTTATAGAGGGAATGTAAAAACCGCTACACTTGAACTGAATTACAAAACAGAACAGAGTCACACGTTCAGAAAACACACTATGGCTGCTGAACGGGAAAGGTGAGGTGGGGTGATGCATAAAACAAGGGTTTCAAATTAGTTCAGATACCGTTCCATAAACCCAATATGTAGTAGACAAGACCTACTCCTGGCTCAGTGAACTGGACTCAACACCCCCTATTCACCGCACAAGAATATATCTGACTAGTAAGAATCTTCAAACCTATGTATTGATATCTCTCTGTAAGTGAGTCAAGGGGGTGTAAAGCGGCCTAAACACAGCTGTGAAAAGCAGCTAAACCCCATTATAAAAATAAATTACTTTTCAAAACCCGTGAAACAAAGACAGTGAAAGAGAGAGAAATTCTTACAAAATTCGTTCAGGGGCTCTGATGCAACCTGGATTGACCATATCTAGACCCACAGCTGATTGAGACATAAGGGTGGACACTCTTGGGGCTCAGAGGTTTGGTGAGGTTGCATGAGCCAACGCAGACCCTTTAAAGTAATACTGCATGGTACCCATCCCATGGGTCCCAAATCTCCAGGTTCAAGGGCATCTTCCTACGTCGAAAACATGCATGAGAAACCCAGAAGGTGGTACACCGTGTGATCGGGAAAGGTTTCTAAAACGCACCTCATTTCTCATCTCCTTGTGCTCGGGTTTGCCATTGCAGCCGCTTTCCTAGCCATCTCCCTCCTTGGAGAATCAGCACCTTTAACCTCCTGTTCCGTACAGGTTGCAATTTGTCCTGAGGATGAACGGGAAGAGGGGGAACCAATGAGAGACTAGCTCTAGGGGTTGGGACAGGCACAGGTCACTCTATTTTCCCATCAGGAAGAAGAATTAACCACAAGCTCAGCCTGCCCCCCAGAACCAGAAGAGGGCCTGAAGCAACCCTGCACTTTTGCGGCCAGCTCCCAAAAAAGCGACTGGAAAAATGGAGCTCAGGGGCACTGCAATTCACAAACCTGCAGAGTTATAAATGATAACTCTCGTCCCCAAATAGATTGAGGGAAGGCAACGAAGAGGCTTTGAAAGCAAGGCAGAATTGCAGGAAACAGATTTCAGGAGGTAGATTCGAATCGCCTTGAAAGCACATGAAAAGCGGCAAAACGTGGACAATGATGCCCTTGGCCAAAAAGGGCGTATGCGTTTTTTCCTGAATATATTCAGGAAAAAACGCATACGCCCTTTTTGGCCAACCAAGCCACCTGGAAAGGCAAATCAGCGCTCCAAAGAAGTCTCGCTTCCCAGCGGGCAAAAGGGCCATGCGGAAAAAAGTGTCCAAACCAGAAATGCAGGACCGGCCATGGAGAAATGGGAGCCTTGCTACGCTGATGGGCGGGATGTAAATTGCCAACAGTCACTCTGGAGAAGTGTACTGTGTGTCCTGAAACATCTAAAAGACACAGCTTGGAGAGCATAGGGCACTTCCACTCATGGGCGTATAAATTGGGAAAACTAAAAATCAGCAAGACACAGGCACCCCAAAGTTTAGGGCTGCTCTGTTGACAAGAACCCCCACTTCATTACACCTTAAATATCCTAGGAAAGAGAAAAGTGGATAAAGAAGTTGTGGTCCTCATGTACAATGGAATATCACTCAGCCATGAAATCAACGTCATAAGGCTAGTAGCAGCACGATGAGTGGATTTAGGTACGACGATTCTAAGTGAAATAAGTCACACAGAAAAAGACACTTATCATAAGATATCACTTATAGAGGGAATGTAAAAACCGCTACACTTGAACTGAATTACAAAACAGAACAGAGTCACACGTTCAGAAAACACACTATGGCTGCTGAACGGGAAAGGTGAGGTGGGGTGATGCATAAAACAAGGGTTTCAAATTAGTTCAGATACCGTTCCATAAACCCAATATGTAGTAGACAAGACCTACTCCTGGCTCAGTGAACTGGACTCAACACCCCCTATTCACCGCACAAGAATATATCTGACTAGTAAGAATCGTCAAACCTATGTATTGATATCTCTCTGTAAGTGAGTCAAGGGGGTGTAAAGCGGCCTAAACAGCCGTGAAAAGCAGCTAAACCCCATTATAAAAATAAATTACTTTTCAAAACCCGTGAAACAAAGACAGTGAAAGAGAGAGAAATTCTTACAAAATTCGTTCAGGGGCTGTGATGCAACCTGGATTGACCATATCTAGACCCACAGCTGATTGAGACATAAGGGTGGACACTCTTGGGGCTCAGAGGTTTGGTGAGGTTGCATGAGCCAACGCAGACCCTTTAAAGTAATACTGCATGGTACCCATCCCATGGGTCCCAAATCTCCAGGTTCAAGGGCATCTTCCTACGTCGAAAACATGCATGAGAAACCCAGAAGGTGGTACACCGTGTGATCGGGAAAGGTTTCTAAAACGCACCTCATTTCTCATCTCCTTGTGCTCGGGTTTGCCATTGCAGCCGCTTTCCTAGCCATCTCCCTCCTTGGAGAATCAGCACCTTTAACCTCCTGTTCCGTACAGGTTGCAATTTGTCCTGAGGATGAACGGGAAGAGGGGGAACCAATGAGAGACTAGCTCTAGGGGTTGGGACAGGCACAGGTCACTCTATTTTCCCATCAGGAAGAAGAATTAACCACAAGCTCAGCCTGCCCCCCAGAACCAGAAGAGGGCCTGAAGCAATCCTGCACTTTTGCGGCCAGCTCCCAAAAAAGCGACTGGAAAAATGGAGCTCAGGGGCACTGCAATTCACAAACCTGCAGAGTTATAAATGATAACTCTCGTCCACAAATAGATTGAGGGAAGGCAACGAAGAGGCTTTGAAAGCAAGGCAGAATTGCAGGAAACAGATTTCAGGAGGTAGATTCGAATCGCCTTGAAAGCACATGAAAAGCGGCAAAACGTGGACAATGATGCCCTTGGCCAAAAAGGGCATATGCGTTTTTCCCTGAATATATTCAGGGAAAAACGCATACGCCCTTTTTGGCCAACCAAGCCACCTGGAAAGGCAAATCAGCGCTCCAAAGAAGTCTCGCTTCCCAGCGGGCAAAAGGGCCATGCGGAAAAAAGTGTCCAAACCAGAAATGCAGGACCGGCCATGGAGAAATGGGAGCCTTGCTACGCTGATGGGCGGGATGTAAATTGCCAACAGTCACTCTGGAGAAGTGTACGGTGTGTCCTGAAACATCTAAAAAACACAGCTTGGAGAGCATAGGGCACTTCCACTCATGGGCGTATAAATTGGGAAAACTAAAAATCAGCAAGACACAGGCACCCCAAAGTTTAGGGCTGCTCTGTTGACAAGAACCCCCACTTCATTACACCTTAAATATCCTAGGAAAGAGAAAAGTGGATAAAGAAGTTGTGGTCCTCATGTACAATGGAATATCACTCAGCCATGAAATCAACGTCCTAAGGCTAGTAGCAGCACGATGAGTGGATTTAGGTACGACGATTCTAAGTGAAATAAGTCACACAGAAAAAGACACTTATCATAAGATATCACTTATAGAGGGAATGTAAAAACCGCTACACTTGAACTGAATTACAAAACAGAACAGAGTCACACGTTCAGAAAACACACTATGGCTGCTGAACGGGAAAGGTGAGGTGGGGTGATGCATAAAACAAGGGTTTCAAATTAGTTCAGATACCGTTCCATAAACCCAATATGTAGTAGACAAGACCTACTCCTGGCTCAGTGAACTGGACTCAACACCCCCTATTCACCGCACAAGAATATATCTGACTAGTAAGAATCTTCAAACCTATGTATTGATATCTCTCTGTAAGTGAGTCAAGGGGGTGTAAAGCGGCCTAAACACAGCCGTGAAAAGCAGCTAAACCCCATTATAAAAATAAATTACTTTTCAAAACCCGTGAAACAAAGACAGTGAAAGAGAGAGAAATTCTTACAAAATTCGTTCAGGGGCTCTGATGCAACCTGGATTGACCATATCTAGACCCACAGCTGATTGAGACATAAGGGTGGACACTCTTGGGGCTCAGAGGTTTGGTGAGGTTGCATGAGCCAACGCAGACCCTTTAAAGTAATACTGCATGGTACCCATCCCATGGGTCCCAAATCTCCAGGTTCAAGGGCATCTTCCTACGTCGAAAACATGCATGAGAAACCCAGAAGATGGTACACCGTGTGATCGGGAAAGGTTTCTAAAACGCAACTCATTTCTCATCTCCTTGTGCTCGGGTTTGCCATTCCAGCCGCTTTCCTAGCCATCTCCCTCCTTGGAGAATCAGCACCTTTAACCTCCTGTTCCGTACAGGTTGCAATTTGTCCTGAGGATGAACGGGAAGAGGGGGAACCAATGAGAGACTAGCTCTAGGGGTTGGGACAGGCACAGGTCACTCTATTTTCCCATCAGGAAGAAGAATTAACCACAAGCTCAGCCTGCCCCCCAGAACCAGAAGAGGGCCTGAAGCAACCCTGCACTTTTGCGGCCAGCTCCCAAAAAAGCGACTGGAAAAATGGAGCTCAGGGGCACTGCAATTCACAAACCTGCAGAGTTATAAATGATAACTCTCGTCCACAAATAGATTGAGGGAAGGCAACGAAGAGGCTTTGAAAGCAAGGCAGAATTGCAGGAAACAGATTTCAGGAGGTAGATTCGAATCGCCTTGAAAGCACATGAAAAGCGGCAAAACGTGGACAATGATGCCCTTGGCCAAAAAGGGCGTATGCGTTTTTTCCTGAATATATTCAGGAAAAAACGCATACGCCCTTTTTGGCCAACCAAGCCACCTGGAAAGGCAAATCAGCGCTCCAAAGAAGTCTCGCTTCCCAGCGGGCAAAAGGGCCATGCGGAAAAAAGTGTCCAAACCAGAAATGCAGGACCGGCCATGGAGAAATGGGAGCCTTGCTACGCTGATGGGCGGGATGTAAATTGCCAACAGTCACTCTGGAGAAGTGTACGGTGTGTCCTGAAACATCTAAAAAACACAGCTTGGAGAGCATAGGGCACTTCCACTCATGGGCGTATAAATTGGGAAAACTAAAAATCAGCAAGACACAGGCACCCCAAAGTTTAGGGCTGCTCTGTTGACAAGAACCCCCACTTCATTACACCTTAAATATCCTAGGAAAGAGAAAAGTGGATAAAGAAGTTGTGGTCCTCATGTACAATGGAATATCACTCAGCCATGAAATCAACGTCATAAGGCTAGTAGCAGCACGATGAGTGGATTTAGGTACGACGATTCTAAGTGAAATAAGTCACACAGAAAAAGAAACTTATCATAAGAAATCACTTATAGAGCGAATTTAAAAACCGCTACACTTGAACTGAATTACAAAACAGAACAGAGTCACACGTTCAGAAAACACACTATGGCTGCTGAACGGGAAAGGTGAGGTGGGGTGATGCATAAAACAAGGGTTTCAAATTAGCTCAGATACCGTTCCATAAACCCAATATGTAGTAGACAAGACCTACTCCTGGCTCAGTGAACTGGACTCAACACCCCCTATTCACCGCACAAGAATATATCTGACTAGTAAGAATCGTCAAACCTATGTATTGATATCTCTCTGTAAGTGAGTCAAGGGGGTGTAAAGCGGCCTAAACACAGCCGTGAAAAGCAGCTAAACCCCATTATAAAAATAAATTACTTTTCAAAACCCGTGAAACAAAGACAGTGAAAGAGAGAGAAATTCTTACAAAATTCGTTCAGGGGCTGTGATGCAACCTGGATTGACCATATCTAGACCCACAGCTGATTGAGACATAAGGGTGGACACTCTTGGGGCTCAGAGGTTTGGTGAGGTTGCATGAGCCAACGCAGACCCTTTAAAGTAATACTGCATGGTACCCATCCCATGGGTCCCAAATCTCCAGGTTCAAGGGCATCTTCCTACGTCGAAAACATGCATGAGAAACCCAGAAGGTGGTACACCGTGTGATCGGGAAAGGTTTCTAAAACGCACCTCATTTCTCATCTCCTTGTGCTCGGGTTTGCCATTGCAGCCGCTTTCCTAGCCATCTCCCTCCTTGGAGAATCAGCACTTTTAACCTCCTGTTCCGTACAGGTTGCAATTTGTCCTGAGGATGAACGGGAAGAGGGGGAACCAATGAGAGACTAGCTCTAGGGGTTGAGACAGGCACAGGTCACTCTATTTTCCCATCAGGAAGAAGAATTAACCACAAGCTCAGCCTGCCCCCCAGAACCAGAAGAGGGCCTGAAGCAACCCTGCACTTTTGCGGCCAGCTCCCAAAAAAGCGACTGGAAAAATGGAGCTCAGGGGCACTGCAATTCACAAACCTGCAGAGTTATAAATGATAACTCTCGTCCACAAATATATTGAGGGAAGGCAACGAAGAGGCTTTGAAAGCAAGGCAGAATTGCAGGAAACAGATTTCAGGAGGTAGATTCGAATCGCCTTGAAAGCACATGAAAAGCGGCAAAACGTGGACAATGATGCCCTTGGCCAAAAAGGGCGTATGCGTTTTTCCCTGAATATATTCAGGAAAAAACGCATACGCCCTTTTTGGCCAACCAAGCCACCTGGAAAGGCAAATCAGCGCTCCAAAGAAGTCTCGCTTCCCAGCGGGCAAAAGGGCCATGCGGAAAAAAGTGTCCAAACCAGAAATGCAGGACCGGCCATGGAGAAATGGGAGCCTTGCTACGCTGATGGGCGGGATGTTAATTGCCAACAGTCACTCTGGAGAAGTGTACGGTGTGTCCTGAAACATCTAAAAAACACAGCTTGGAGAGCATAGGGCACTTCCACTCATGGGCGTATAAATTGGGAAAACTAAAAATCAGCAAGACACAGGCACCCCAAAGTTTAGGGCTGCTCTGTTGACAAGAACCCCCACTTCATTACACCTTAAATATCCTAGGAAAGAGAAAAGTGGATAAAGAAGTTGTGGTCCTCATGTACAATGGAATATCACTCAGCCATGAAATCAACGTCCTAAGGCTAGTAGCAGCACGATGAGTGGATTTAGGTACGACGATTCTAAGTGAAATAAGTCACACAGAAAAAGAAACTTATCATAAGAAATCACTTATAGAGGGAATTTAAAAACCGCTACACTTGAACTGAATTACAAAACAGAACAGAGTCACACGTTCAGAAAACACACTATGGCTGCTGAACGGGAAAGGTGAGGTGGGGTGATGCATAAAACAAGGGTTTCAAATTAGC
Source organism: Balaenoptera acutorostrata (assembly GCF_949987535.1). Taxonomy (NCBI): domain Eukaryota; kingdom Metazoa; phylum Chordata; class Mammalia; order Artiodactyla; family Balaenopteridae; genus Balaenoptera; species Balaenoptera acutorostrata. Next base: position 43,331,994 of record NC_080067.1, on the reverse strand, counting down.
TCAGATACCGTTCCATAAACCCAATATGTAGTAGACAAGACCTACTCCTGGCTCAGTGAACTGGACTCAACACCCCCTATTCACCGCACAAGAATATATCTGACTACTAAGAATCTTCAAACCTATGTATTGATATCTCTCTGTAAGTGAGTCAAGGGGGTGTAAAGCGGCCTAAACACAGCCGTGAAAAGCAGCTAAACCCCATTATAAAAATAAATTACTTTTCAAAACCCGTGAAACAAAGACAGTGAAAGAGAGAGAAATTCTTACAAAATTCGTTCAGGGGCTGTGATGCAACCTGGATTGACCATATCTAGACCCACAGCTGATTGAGACATAAGGGTGGACACTCTTGGGGCTCAGAGGTTTGGTGAGGTTGCATGAGCCAACGCAGACCCTTTAAAGTAATATTGCATGGTACCCATCCCATGGGTCCCAAATCTCCAGGTTCAAGGGCATCTTCCTACGTCGAAAACATGCATGAGAAACCCAGAAGATGGTACACCGTGTGATCGGGAAAGGTTTCTAAAACGCACCTCATTTCTCATCTCCTTGTGCTCGGGTTCGCCATTCCAGCCGCTTTCCTAGCCATCTCCCTCCTTGGAGAATCAGCACCTTTAACCTCCTGTTCCGTACAGGTTGCAATTTGTCCTGAGGATGAACGGGAAGAGGGGGAACCAATGAGAGACTAGCTCTAGGGGTTGGGACAGGCACAGGTCACTCTAATTTCCCATCAGGAAGAAGAATTAACCACAAGCTCAGCCTGCCCCCCAGAACCAGAAGAGGGCCTGAAGCAATCCTGCACTTTTGCGGCCAGCTCCCAAAAAAGCGACTGGAAAAATGGAGCTCAGGTGCACTGCAATTCACAAACCTGCAGAGTTATAAATGATAACTCTCGTCCACAAATAGATTGAGGGAAGGCAACGAAGAGGCTTTGAAAGCAAGGCAGAATTGCAGGAAACAGATTTCAGGAGGTAGATTCGAATCGCCTTGAAAGCACATGAAAAGCGGCAAAACGTGGACAATGATGCCCTTGGCCAAAAAGGGCGTATGCGTTTTTTCCTGAATATATTCAGGAAAAAACGCATACGCCCTTTTTGGCCAACCAAGCAACCTGGAAAGGCAAATCAGCGCTCCAAAAAAGTCTCGCTTCCCAGCGGGCAAAAGGGCCATGCGGAAAAAAGTGTCCAAACCAGAAATGCAGGACCGGCCATGGAGAAATGGAGCCTTGCTACGCTGATGGGCGGGATGTAAATTGCCAACAGTCACTCTGGAGAAGTGTACGGTGTGTCCTGAAACATCTAAAAAACACAGCTTGGAGAGCATAGGGCACTTCCACTCATGGGCGTATAAATTGGGAAAACTAAAAATCAGCAAGACACAGGCACCCCAAAGTTTAGGGCTGCTCTGTTGACAAGAACCCCCACTTCATTACACCTTAAATATCCTAGGAAAGAGAAAAGTGGATAAAGAAGTTGTGGTCCTCATGTACAATGGAATATCACTCAGCCATGAAATCAACGTCATAAGGCTAGTAGCAGCATGATGAGTGGATTTAGGTACGACGATTCTAAGTGAAATAAGTCACACAGAAAAAGACACTTATCATAAGATATCACTTATAGAGGGAATGTAAAAACCGCTACACTTGAACTGAATTACAAAACACAACAGAGTCACACGTTCAGAAAACACACTATGGCTGCTGAACGGGAAAGGTGAGGTGGGGTGATGCATAAAACAAGGGTTTCAAATTAGTTCAGATACCGTTCCATAAACCCAATATGTAGTAGACAAGACCTACTCCTGGCTCAGTGAACTGGACTCAACACCCCCTATTCACCGCACAAGAATATATCTGACTAGTAAGAATCTTCAAACCTATGTATTGATATCTCTCTGTAAGTGAGTCAAGGGGGTGTAAAGCGGCCTAAACACAGCCGTGAAAAGCAGCTAAACCCCATTATAAAAATAAATTACTTTTCAAAACCCGTGAAACAAAGACAGTGAAAGAGAGAGAAATTCTTACAAAATTCGTTCAGGGGCTCTGATGCAACCTGGATTGACCATATCTAGACCCACAGCTGATTGAGACATAAGGGTGGACACTCTTGGGGCTCAGAGGTTTGGTGAGGTTGCGTGAGCCAACGCAGACCCTTTAAAGTAATACTGCATGGTACCCATCCCATGGGTCCCAAATCTCCAGGTTCAAGGGCATCTTCCTACGTCGAAAACATGCATGAGAAACCCAGAAGATGGTACACCGTGTGATCGGGAAAGGTTTCTAAAACGCACCTCATTTCTCATCTCCTTGTGCTCGGGTTTGCCATTCCAGCCGCTTTCCTAGCCATCTCCCTCCTTGGATAATCAGCACCTTTAACCTCCTGTTCCGTACAGGTTGCAATTTGTCCTGAGGATGAACGGGAAGAGGGGGAACCAATGAGAGACTAGCTCTAGGGGTTGGGACAGGCACAGGTCACTCTATTTTCCCATCAGGAAGAAGAATTAACCACAAGCTCAGCCTGCCCCCCAGAACCAGAAGAGGGCCTGAAGCAACCCTGCACTTTTGCGGCCAGCTCCCAAAAAAGCGACTGGAAAAATGGAGCTCAGGGGCACTGCAATTCACAAACCTGCAGAGTTATAAATGATAACTCTCGTCCACAAATATATTGAGGGAAGGCAACGAAGAGGCTTTGAAAGCAAGGCAGAATTGCAGGAAACAGATTTCAGGAGGTAGATTCGAATCGCCTTGAAAGCACATGAAAAGCGGCAAAACGTGGACAATGATGCCCTTGGCCAAAAAGGGCGTATGCGTTTTTTCCTGAATATATTCAGGAAAAAACGCATTCGCCCTTTTTGGCCAACCAAGCCACCTGGAAAGGCAAATCAGCGCTCCAAAGAAGTCTCGCTTCCCAGCGGGCAAAAGGGCCATGCGGAAAAAAGTGTCCAAAACAGAAATACAGGACCGGCCATGGAGAAATGGGAGCCTTGCTACGCTGATGGGCGGGATGTAAATTGCCAACAGTCACTCTGGAGAAGTGTACGGTGTGTCCTGAAACATCTAAAAAACACAGCTTGGAGAGCATAGGGCACTTCCACTCATGGGCGTATAAATTGGGAAAACTAAAAATCAGCAAGACACAGGCACCCCAAAGTTTAGGGCTGCTCTGTTGACAAGAACCCCCACTTCATTACACCTTAAATATCCTAGGAAAGAGAAAAGTGGATAAAGAAGTTGTAGTCCTCATGTACAATGGAATATCACTCAGCCATGAAATCAACATCATAAGGCTAGTAGCAGCACGATGAGTGGATTTAGGTACGACGATTCTAAGTGAAATAAGTCACACAGAAAAAGACACTCATCATAAGAAATCACTTATAGAGGGAATGTAAAAACCGCTACACTTGAACTGAATTACAAAACAGAACAGAGTCACACGTTCAGAAAACACACTATGGCTGCTGAACGGGAAAGGTGAGGTGGGGTGATGCATAAAACAAGGGTTTCAAATTAGCTCAGATACCGTTCCATAAACCCAATATGTAGTAGACAAGACCTACTCCTGGCTCAGTGAACTGGACTCAACACCCCCTATTCACCGCACAAGAATATATCTGACTAGTAAGAATCTTCAAACCTATGTATTGATATCTCTCTGTAAGTGAGTCAAGGGGGTGTAAGGCGGCATAAACACAGCCGTGAAAAGCAGCTAAACCCCATTATAAAAATAAATTACTTTTCAAAACCCGTGAAACAAAGACAGTGAAAGAGAGAGAAATTCTTACAAAATTCGTTCAGAGGCTCTGATGCAACCTGGATTGACCATATCTAGACCCACAGCTGATTGAGACATAAGGGTGGACACTCTTGGGGCTCAGAGGTTTGGTGAGGTTGCATGAGCCAACGCAGACCGTTTAAAGTAATACTGCATGGTACCCATCCCATGGGTCCCAAATCTCCAGGTTCAAGGGCATCTTCCTACGTCGAAAACATGCATGAGAAACCCAGAAGATGGTACACCGTGTGATCGGGAAAGGTTTCTAAAACGCACCTCATTTCTCATCTCCTTGTGCTCGGGTTTGCCATTCCAGCCGCTTTCCTAGCCATCTCCCTCCTTGGAGAATCAGCACCTTTAACCTCCTGTTCCGTACAGGTTGCAATTTGTCCTGAGGATGAACGGGAAGAGGGGGAACCAATGAGAGACTAGCTCTAGGGGTTGGGACAGGCACAGGTCACTCAATTTTCCCATCAGGAAGAAGAATTAACCACAAGCTCAGCCTGCCCCCCAGAACCAGATGAGGGCCTGAAGCAACCCTGCACTTTTGCGGCCAGCTCCCAAAAAAGCGACTGGAAAAATGGAGCTCAGGGGCACTGCAATTCACAAACCTGCAGAGTTACAAATGATAACTCTCGTCCACAAATAGATTGAGGGAAGGCAACGAAGAGGCTTTGAAAGCAAGGCAGAATTGCAGGAAACAGATTTCAGGAGGTAGATTCGAATCGCCTTGAAAGCACATGAAAAGCGGCAAAACGTGGACAATGATGCCCTTGGCCAAAAAGGGCGTATGCGTTTTTTCCTGAATATATTCAGGAAAAAACGCATACGCCCTTTTTGGCCAACCAAGCCACCTGGAAAGGCAAATCAGCGCTCCAAAGAAGTCTCGCTTCCCAGCGGGCAAAAGGGCCATGCGGAAAAAAGTGTCGAAACCAGAAATGCAGGACCGGCCATGGAGAAATGGGAGCCTTGCTACGCTGATGGGCGGGATGTAAATTGCCAACAGCCACTCTGGAGAAGTGTACGGTGTGTCCTGAAACATCTAAAAAACACAGCTTGGAGAGCATAGGGCACTTCAACTCATAGGCGTATAAACTGGGAAAACTAAAAATCAGCAAGACACAGGCACCCCAAAGTTTAGGGCTGCTCTGTTGACAAGAACCCCCACTTCATTACACCTTAAATATCCTAGGAAAGAGAAAAGTGGATAAAGAAGTTGTGGTCCTCATGTACAATGGAATATCACTCAGCCATGAAATCAACGTCATAAGGCTAGTAGCAGCACGATGAGTGGATTTAGGTACGACGATTCTAAGTGAAATAAGTCACACAGAAAAAGACACTTATCATAAGAAATCACTTATAGAGGGAATGTAAAAACCGCTACACTTGAACTGAATTACAAAACAGAACAGAGTCACACGTACAGAAAACACACTATGGCTGCTGAACGGGAAAGGTGAGGTGGGGTGATGCATAAAACAAGGGTTTCAAATTAGCTCAGATACCGTTCCATAAACCCAATATGTAGTAGACAAGACCTATTCCTGGCTCAGTGAACTGGACTCAACACCCCCTATTCACCGCACAAGAATATATCTGACTAGTAAGAATCTTCAAACCTATGTATTGATATCTCTCTGTAAGTGAGTCAAGGGGGTGTAAAGCGGCCTAAACACAGCCGTGAAAAGCAGCTAAACCCCATTATAAAAATAAATTACTTTTCAAAACCCGTGAAACAAAGACAGTGAAAGAGAGAGAAATTCTTACAAAATTCGTTCAGGGGCTGTGATGCAACCTGGATTGACCATATCTAGACCCACAGCTGATTGAGACATAAGGGTGGATACTCTTGGGGCTCAGAGGTTTGGTGAGGTTGCATGAGCCAACGCAGACCCTTTAAAGTAATACTGCATGGTACCCATCCCATGGGTCCCAAATCTCCAGGTTCAAGGGCATCTTCCTACGTCGAAAACATGCATGAGAAACCCAGAAGGTGGTACACCGTGTGATCGGGAAAGGTTTCTAAAACGCACCTCATTTCTCATCTCCTTGTGCTCGGGTTTGCCATTCCAGCCGCTTTCCTAGCCATCTCCCTCCTTGGAGAATCAGCACCTTTAACCTCCTGTTCCGTACAGGTTGCAATTTGTCCTGAGGATGAACGGGAAGAGGGGGAACCAATGAGAGACTAGCTCTAGGGGTTGGGACAGGCACAGGTCACTCAATTTTCCCATCAGGAAGAAGAATTAACCACAAGCTCAGCCTGCCCCCCAGAACCAGAAGAGGGCCTGAAGCAACCCTGCACTTTTGCGGCCAGCTCCCAAAAAAGCGAGTGGAAAAATGGAGCTCAGGGGCACTGCAATTCACAAACCTGCAGAGTTATAAATGATAACTCTCGTCCACAAATAGATTGAGGGAAGGCAACGAAGAGGCTTTGAAAGCAAGGCAGAATTGCAGGAAACAGATTTCAGGAGGTAGATTCGAATCGCCTTGAAAGCACATGAAAAGCGGCAAAACGTGGACAATGATGCCCTTGGCCAAAAAGGGCGTATGCGTTTTTTCCTGAATATATTCAGGAAAAAACGCATACGCCCTTTTTGGCCAACCAAGCCACCTGGAAAGGCAAATCAGCGCTCCAAAGAAGTCTCGCTTCCCAGCGGGCAAAAGGGCCATGCGGAAAAAAGTGTCCACAACAGAAATGCAGGACCGGCCATGGAGAAATGGGAGCCTTGCTACGCTGATGGGCGGGATGTAAATTGCCAACAGCCACTCTGGAGAAGTGTACGGTGTGTCCTGAAACATCTAAAAAACACAGCTTGGAGAGCATAGGGCACTTCCACTCATGGGCGTATAAACTGGGAAAACTAAAAATCAGCAAGACACAGGCACCCCAAAGTTTAGGGCTGCTCTGTTGACAAGAACCCCCACTTCATTACACCTTAAATATCCTAGGAAAGAGAAAAGTGGATAAAGAAGTTGTGGTCCTCATGTACAATGGAATATCACTCAGCCATGAAATCAACGTCATAAGGCTAGTAGCAGCACGATGAGTGGATTTAGGTACGACGATTCTAAGTGAAATAAGTCACACAGAAAAAGACACTTATCATAAAATATCACTTATAGAGGGAATGTAAAAACCGCTACACATGAACTGAATTACAAAACAGAACAGAGTCACATGTTCAGAAAACACACTATGGCTGCTGAACGGGAAAGGTGAGGTGGGGTGATGCATAAAAAAGGGGTTTCAAATTAGTTCAGATACCGTTCCATAAACCCAATATGTAGTAGACAAGACCTATTCCTGGCTCAGTGAACTGGACTCAACACCCCCTATTCACCGCACAAGAATATATCTGACTAATAAGAATCTTCAAACCTATGTATTGATATCTCTCTGTAAGTGAGTCAAGGGGGTGTAAAGCGGCATAAACACAGCCGTGAAAAGCAGCTATACCCCATTATAAAAATAAATTACTTTTCAAAACCCTTGAAACAAAGACAGTGAAAGAGAGAGAAATTCTTACAAAATTCGTTCAGGGGCTCTGATGCAACCTGGATTGACCATATCTAGACCCACAGCTGATTGAGACATAAGGGTGGACACTTTTGGGGCTCAGAGGTTTGGTGAGGTTGCATGAGCCAACGAAGACCCTTTAAAGTAATGCTGCATGGTACCCATCCCATGGGTCCCAAATCTCCAGGTTCAAGGGCATCTTCCTACGTCGAAAACATGCATGAGAAACCGAGAAGATGGTACACCGTGTGATCGGGAAAGGTTTCTAAAACGCACCTCATTTCTCATCTCCTTGTGCTCGGGTTCGCCATTCCAGCCGCTTTCCTAGCCATCTCCCTCCTTGGAGAATCAGCACCTTTAACCTCCTGTTCCGTACAGGTTGCAATTTGTCCTGAGGATGAACGGGAAGAGGGGGAACCAATGAGAGACTAGCTCTAGGGGTTGGGACAGGCACAGGTCACTCTATTTTCCCATCAGGAAGAAGAATTAACCACAAGCTCAGCCTGCCCCCCAGAACCAGAAGAGGGCCTGAAGCAATCCTGCACTTTTGCGGCCAGCTCCCAAAAAAGCGACTGGAAAAATGGAGCTCAGGGGCACTGCAATTTACAAACCTGCAGAGTTATAAATGATAACTCTCGTCCACAAATATATTGAGGGAAGGCAACGAAGAGGCTTTGAAAGCAAGGCAGAATTGCAGGAAACAGATTTCAGGAGGTAGATTCGAATCGCCTTGAAAGCACATGAAAAGCGGCAAAACGTGGACAATGATTCCCTTGGCCAAAAAGGGCGTATGCGTTTTTTCCTGAATATATTCAGGAAAAAACGCATACGCCCTTTTTGGCCAACCAAGCCACCTGGAAAGGCAAATCAGCGCTCCAAAGAAGTCTCGCTTCCCAGCGGGCAAAAGGGCCATGCGGAAAAAAGTGTCCAAACCAGAAATGCAGGACCGGCCATGGAGAAATGGGAGCCTTGCTACGCTGATGGGCGTGATGTAAATTGCCAACAGTCACTCTGGAGAAGTGTACGGTGTGTCCTGAAACATCTAAAAAACACAGCTTGGAGAGCATAGGGCACTTCCACTCATGGGCGTATAAATTGGGAAAACTAAAAATCAGCAAGACACAGGCACCCCAAAGTTTAGGGCTGCTCTGTTGACAAGAACCCCCACTTCATTACACCTTAAATATCCTAGGAAAGAGAAAAGTGGATAAAGAAGTTGTGGTCCTCATGTACAATGGAATATCACTCAGCCATGAAATCAACGTCATAAGGCTAGTAGCAGCACGATGAGTGGATTTAGGTACGACGATTCTAAGTGAAATAAGTCACACAGAAAAAGACACTTATCATAAGAAATCACTTATAGAGGGAATGTAAAAACCGCTACACTTGAACTGAATTACAAAACAGAACAGAGTCACACGTTCAGAAAACACACTATGGCTGCTGAACGGGAAAGGTGAGGTGGGGTGATGCATAAAACAAGGGTTTCAAATTAGCTCAGATACCGTTCCATAAACCCAATATGTAGTAGACAAGACCTACTCCTGGCTCAGTGAACTGGACTCAACACCCCCTATTCACCGCACAAGAATATATCTGACTAGTAAGAATCTTCAAACCTATGTATTGATATCTCTCTGTAAGTGAGTCAAGGGGGGGTAAAGCGGCATAAACACAGCCGTGAAAAGCAGCTAAACCCCATTATAAAAATAAATTACTTTTCAAAACCCGTGAAACAAAGACAGTGAAAGAGAGAGAAATTCTTAAAAAATTCGTTCAGGGGCTATGATGCAACCTGGATTGACCATATCTAGACCCACAGCTGATTGAGACATAAGGGTGGACACTCTTGGGGCTCAGAGGTTTGGTGAGGTTGCATGAGCCAACGCAGACCCTTTAAAGTAATACGGCACGGTACCCATCCCATGGGTCCCAAATCTCCAGGTTCAAAGGCATCTTCCTACGTCGAAAACATGCATGAGAAACCCAGAAGATGGTACACCGTGTGATCGGGAAAGGTTTCTAAAATGCACCTCATTTCTCATCTCCTTGTGCTCGGGTTCGCCATTCCAGCCGCTTTCCTAGCCATCTCCCTCCTTGGAGAATCAGCACCTTTAACCTCCTGTTCCGTACAGGTTGCAATTTGTCCTGAGGATGAACGGGAAGAGGGGGAACCAATGAGAGACTAGCTCTAGGGGTTGGAACAGGCACAGGTCACTCTATTTTCCCATCAGGAAGAAGAATTAACCACAAGCTCAGCCTGCCCCCCAGAACCAGAAGAGGGCCTGAAGCAATCCTGCACTTTTGCGGCCAGCTCCCAAAAAAGCGACTGGAAAAATGGAGCTCAGGGGCACTGCAATTCACAAACCTGCAGAGTTATAAATGATAACTCTCGTCCACAAATAGATTGAGGGAAGGCAACGAAGAGGCTTTGAAAGCAAGGCAGAATTGCAGGAAACAGATTTCAGGAGGTAGATTCGAATCGCCTTGAAAGCACATGAAAAGCGGCAAAACGTGGACAATGATGCCCTTGGCCAAAAAGGGCGTATGCGTTTTTTCCTGAATATATCCAGGAAAAAACGCATACGCCCTTTTTGGCCAACCAAGCCACCTGGAAAGGCAAACCAGCGCTCCAAAGAAGTCTCGCTTCCCAGCGGGCAAAAGGGCCATGCGGAAAAAAGTGTCCAAACCAGAAATGCAGGACCGGCCATGGAGAAATGGGAGCCTTGCTACGCTGATGGGCGGGATGTAAATTGCCAACACCCACTCTGGAGAAGTGTAGGGTGTGTTCTGAAACATCTAAAAAACACAGCTTGGAGAGCATAGGGCACTTCCACTCATGGGCGTATAAATTGGGAAAACTAAAAATCAGCAAGACACAGGCACCCCAAAGTTTAGGGCTGCTCTGTTGACAAGAACCCCCACTTCATTACACCTTAAATATCCTAGGAAAGAGAAAAGTGGATAAACAAGTTGTGGTCCTCATGTACAATGGAATATCACTCAGCCATGAAATCAACGTCATAAGGCTAGTAGCAGCACGATGACTGGATTTAGGTACGACGATTCTAAGTGAAATAAGTCACACAGAAAAAGACACTTATCATAAGAAATCACTTATAGAGGGAATGTAAAAACCGCTACACTTGAACTGAATTACAAAACAGAACAGAGTCACACGTTCAGAAAACACACTATGGCTGCTGAACGGGAAAAGTGAGGTGGGGTGATACATAAAACAAGGGTTTCAAATTAGCTCAGATACCGTTCCATAAACCCAATATGTAGTAGACAAGACCTACTCCTTGCTCAGTGAACTGGACTCAACACCCCCTATTCACCGCACAAGAATATATCTGACTAGTAAGAATCGTCAAACCTATGTATTGATATCTCTCTGTAAGTGAGTCAAGGGGGGGTAAAGCGGCATAAACACAGCCGTGAAAAGCAGCTAAACCCCATTATAAAAATAAATTACTTTTCAAAACCCGTGAAACAAAGACAGTGAAAGAGAGAGAAATTCTTACAAAATTCGTTCAGGGGCTGTGATGCCACCTGGATTGACCATATCTAGACTCACAGCTGATTGAGACATAAGGGTGGACACTCTTGGGGCTCAGAGGTTTGGTGAGGTTGCATGAGCCAACGCAGCCCCTTTAAAGTAATACTGCATGGTACCCATCCCATGGGTCCCAAATCTCCAGGTTCAAGGTCATCTTCCTACGTCGAAAACATGCATGAGAAACCCAGAAGATGGTACACTGTGTGATCGGGAAAGGTTTCTAAAACGCACCTCATTTCTCATCTCCTTGTGCTCGGGTTCGCCATTCCAGCCGTTTTCCTAGCCATCTCCCTCCTTGGAGAATCAGCACCTTTAACCTCCTGTTCCGTACAGGTTGCAATTTGTCCTGAGGATGAACGGGAAGAGGGGGAACCAATGAGAGACTAGCTCTAGGGGTTGGGACAGGCACAGGTCACTCTATTTTCCCATCAGGAAGAAGAATTAACCACAAGCTCAGCCTGCCCCCCAGAACCAGAAGAGGGCCTGAAGCAACCCTGCACTTTTGCGGCCAGCTCCCAAAAAAGCGACTGGAAAAATGGAGCTCAGGGGCACTGCAATTCACAAACCTGCAGAGTTATAAATGATAACTCTCGTCCACAAATATATTGAGGGAAGGCAACGAAGAGGCTTTGAAAGCAAGGCAGAATTGCAGGAAACAGATTTCAGGAGGTAGATTCGAATCGCCTTGAAAGCACATGAAAAGCGGCAAAACGTGGACAATGATGCCCTTGGCCAAAAAGGGCGTATGCGTTTTTTCCTGAATATATTCAGGAAAAAACGCATACGCCCTTTTTGGCCAACCAAGCCACCTGGAAAGGCAAACCAGCGCTCCAAAGAAGTCTCGCTTCCCAGCGGGCAAAAGGGCCATGCGGAAAAAAGTGTCCAAACCAGAAATGCAGGACCGGCCATGGAGAAATGGGAGCCTTGCTACGCTGACGGGCGGGATGTAAATTGCCAACAGTCACTCTGGAGAAGTGTACGGTGTGTCCTGAAACATCTAAAAAACACAGCTTGGAGAGCATAGGGCACTTCCACTCATGGGCGTATAAATTGGGAAAACTAAAAATCAGCAAGACACAGGCACCCCAAAGTTTAGGGCTGCTCTGTTGACAAGAACCCCCACTTCATTACACCTTAAATATCCTAGGAAAGAGAAAAGTGGATAAAGAAGTTGTGGTCCTCATGTACAATGGAATATCACTCAGCCATGAAATCAACGTCATAAGGCTAGTAGCAGCATGATGAGTGGATTTAGGTACGACGATTCTAAGTGAAATAAGTCACACAGAAAAAGACATTTATCATAAGAAATCACTTATAGAGGGAATGTAAAAACCGCTACACTTGAACTGAATTACAAAACAGAACAGAGTCACACGTTCAGAAAACACACAATGGCTGCTGAACGGGAAAGGTGAGGTGGGGTGATGCATAAAACAAGGGTTTCAAATTAGCTCAGATACCGTTCCATAAACCCAATATGTAGTAGACAAGACCTACTCCTGGCTCAGTGAACTGGACTCAACACCCCCTATTCACCGCACAAGAATATATCTGACTAGTAAGAATCTTCAAACCTATGTATTGATATCTCTCTGTAAGTGAGTCAAGGGGGTGTAAAGCGGCCTAAACACAGCCGTGAAAAGCAGCTAAACCCCATTATAAAAATAAATTACTTTTCAAAACCCGTGAAACAAAGACAGTGAAAGAGAGAGAAATTCTTACAAAATTCGTTCAGGGGCTGTGATGCAACCTGGATTGACCATATCTAGACCCACAGCTGATTGAGACATAAGGGTGGACACTCTTGGGGCTCAGAGGTTTGGTGAGGTTGCATGAGCCAACGCAGACCCTTTAAAGTAATACTGCATGGTACCCATCCCATGGGTCCCAAATCTCCAGGTTCAAGGGCATCTTCCTACGTCGAAAACATGCATGAGAAACCCAGAAGATGGTACACCGTGTGATCGGGAAAGGTTTCTAAAACGCACCTCATTTCTCATCTCCTTGTGCTCGGGTTCGCCATTCCAGCCGCTTTCCTAGCCATCTCCCTCCTTGGAGAATCAGCACCTTTAACCTCCTGTTCCGTACAGGTTGCAATTGGTCCTGAGGATGAACGGGAAGAGGGGGAACCAATGAGAGATTAGCTCTAGGGGTTGGGACAGGCACAGGTCACTCTATTTTCCCATCAGGAAGAAGAATTAACCACAAGCTCAGCCTGCCCCCCAGAACCAGAAGAGGGCCTGAAGCAATCCTGCACTTTTGCGGCCAGCTCCCAAAAAAGCGACTGGAAAAATGGAGCTCAGGGGCACTGCAATTCACAAACCTGCAGAGTTATAAATGATAACTCTCGTCCACAAATAGATTGAGGGAAGGCAACGAAGAGGCTTTGAAAGCAAGGCAGAATTGCAGGAAACAGATTTCAGGAGGTAGTTTCGAATCGCCTTGAAAGCACATGAAAAGCGGCAAAACGTGGACAATGATGCCCTTGGCCAAAAAGGGCGTATGCGTTTTTTCCTGAATATATTCAGGAAAAAACCCATACGCCCTTTTTAGCCAACCAAGCCACCTGGAAAGGCAAACCAGCGCTCCAAAGAAGTCTCGCTTCCCAGCGGGCAAAAGGGCCATGCGGAAAAAAGTGTCCAAACCAGAAATGCAGGACCGGCCATGGAGAAATGGGAGCCTTGCTACGCTGATGGGCGGGATGTAAATTGCCAACAGCCACTCTGGAGAAGTGTACGGTGTGTCCTGAAACATCTAAAAAACACAGCTTGGAGAGCATAGGGCACTTCCACTCATGGGCGTATAAATTGGGAAAACTAAAAATCAGCAAGACACAGGCACCCCAAAGTTTAGGGCTGCTCTGTTGACAAGAACCCCCACTTCATTACACCTTAAATATCCTAGGAAAGAGAAAAGTGGATAAAGAAGTTGTGGTCCTCATGTACAATGGAATATCACTCAGCCATGAAATCAACGTCATAAGGCTAGTAGCAGCACGATGAGTGGATTTAGGTACGACGATTCTAAGTGAAATAAGTCACACAGAAAAAGACACTTATCATAAGAAATCACTTATAGAGGGAATGTAAAAACCGCTACACTTGAACTGAATTACAAAACAGAACAGACTCACACGTTCAGAAAACACACTATGGCTGCTGAACGGGAAAGGTGAGGTGGGGTGATGCATAAAACAAGGGTTTCAAATTAGCTCAGATACCGTTCCATAAACCCAATATGTAGTAGACAAGACCTACTCCTGGCTCAGTGAACTGGACTCAACACCCCCTATTCACCGCACAAGAATATATCTGACTAGTAAGAATCGTCAAACCTATGTATTGATATCTCTCTGTAAGTGAGTCAAGGGGGGGTAAAGCGGCATAAACACAGCCGTGAAAAGCAGCTAAACCCCATTATAAAAATAAATTACTTTTCAAAACCCGTGAAACAAAGACAGTGAAAGAGAGAGAAATTCTTACAAAATTCGTTCAGGGGCTATGATGCAACCTGGATTGACCATATCTAGACCCACAGCTGATTGAGACATAAGGGTGGACACTCTTGGGGCTCAGAGGTTTGGTGAGGTTGCATGAGCCAACGCAGACCCTTTAAAGTAATACGGCACGGTACCCATCCCATGGGTCCCAAATCTCCAGGTTCAAAGGCATCTTCCTACGTCGAAAACATGCATGAGAAACCCAGAAGATGGTACACCGTGTGATCGGGAAAGGTTTCTAAAATGCACCTCATTTCTCATCTCCTTGTGCTCGGGTTCGCCATTCCAGCCGCTTTCCTAGCCATCTCCCTCCTTGGAGAATCAGCACCTTTAACCTCCTGTTCCGTACAGGTTGCAATTTGTCCTGAGGATGAACGGGAAGAGGGGGAACCAATGAGAGACTAGCTCTAGGGGTTGGAACAGGCACAGGTCACTCTATTTTCCCATCAGGAAGAAGAATTAACCACAAGCTCAGCCTGCCCCCCAGAACCAGAAGAGGGCCTGAAGCAATCCTGCACTTTTGCGGCCAGCTCCCAAAAAAGCGACTGGAAAAATGGAGCTCAGGGGCACTGCAATTCACAAACCTGCAGAGTTATAAATGATAACTCTCGTCCACAAATAGATTGAGGGAAGGCAACGAAGAGGCTTTGAAAGCAAGGCAGAATTGCAGGAAACAGATTTCAGGAGGTAGATTCGAATCGCCTTGAAAGCACATGAAAAGCGGCAAAACGTGGACAATGATGCCCTTGGCCAAAAAGGGCGTATGCGTTTTTTCCTGAATATATCCAGGAAAAAACGCATACGCCCTTTTTGGCCAACCAAGCCACCTGGAAAGGCAAACCAGCGCTCCAAAGAAGTCTCGCTTCCCAGCGGGCAAAAGGGCCATGCGGAAAAAAGTGTCCAAACCAGAAATGCAGGACCGGCCATGGAGAAATGGGAGCCTTGCTACGCTGATGGGCGGGATGTAAATTGCCAACAGCCACTCTGGAGAAGTGTAGGGTGTGTTCTGAAACATCTAAAAAACACAGCTTGGAGAGCATAGGGCACTTCCACTCATGGGCGTATAAATTGGGAAAACTAAAAATCAGCAAGACACAGGCACCCCAAAGTTTAGGGCTGCTCTGTTGACAAGAACCCCCACTTCATTACACCTTAAATATCCTAGGAAAGAGAAAAGTGGATAAACAAGTTGTGGTCCTCATGTACAATGGAATATCACTCAGCCATGAAATCAACGTCATAAGGCTAGTAGCAGCACGATGACTGGATTTAGGTACGACGATTCTAAGTGAAATAAGTCACACAGAAAAAGACACTTATCATAAGAAATCACTTATAGAGGGAATGTAAAAACCGCTACACTTGAACTGAATTACAAAACAGAACAGAGTCACACGTTCAGAAAACACACTATGGCTGCTGAACGGGAAAAGTGAGGTGGGGTGATGCATAAAACAAGGGTTTCAAATTAGCTCAGATACCGTTCCATAAACCCAATATGTAGTAGACAAGACCTACTCCTTGCTCAGTGAACTGGACTCAACACCCCCTATTCACCGCACAAGAATATATCTGACTAGTAAGAATCGTCAAACCTATGTATTGATATCTCTGTGTAAGTGAGTCAAGGGGGGGTAAAGCGGCATAAACACAGCCGTGAAAAGCAGCTAAACCCCATTATAAAAATAAATTACTTTTCAAATCCCGTGAAACAAAGACAGTGAAAGAGAGAGAAATTCTTACAAAATTCGTTCAGGGGCTGTGATGCCACCTGGATTGACCATATCTAGAGTCACAGCTGATTGAGACATAAGGGTGGACACTCTTGGGGCTCAGAGGTTTGGTGAGGTTGCATGAGCCAACGCAGACCCTTTAAAGTAATACTGCACGGTACCCATCCCATGGGTCCCAAATCTCCAGGTTCAAGGGCATCTTCCTACGTCGAAAACATGCATGAGACACCCAGAAGATGGTACACCGTGTGATCGGGAAAGGTTTCTAAAACGCACCTCATTTCTCATCTCCTTGTGCTCGGGTTCGCCATTCCAGCCGCTTTCCTAGCCATCTCCCTCCTTGGAGAATCAGCACCTTTAACCTCCTGTTCCGTACAGGTTGCAATTTGTCCTGAGGATGAACGGGAAGAGGGGGAACCAATGAGAGACTAGCTCTAGGGGTTGGGACAGGCACAGGTCACTTTATTTTCCAATCAGGAAGAAGAAATAGCCACAAGCACAGCCTGCCCCCCAGAAACAGAAGAGGGCCTGAAGCAATCCTGCACTTTTGCGGCCAGCTCCCAAAAAAGCGACTGGGAAAATGGAGCTCAGGGGCACTGCAATTCACAAACCTGCAGAGTTATAAATGATAACTCTCGTCCACAAATAGATTGAGGGAAGGCAAGGAAGAGGCTTTGAAAGCAAGGCAGAATTGCAGGAAACAGATTTCAGGAGGTAGTTTCGAATCGCCTTGAAAGCACATGAAAAGCGGCAAAACGTGGACAATGATGCCCTTGGCCAAAAAGGGCGTATGCGTTTTTTCCTGAATATATTCAGGAAAAAACGCATACGCCCTTTTTGGCCAACCAAGCCACCTTGAAAGGCAAACCAGCGCTCCAAAGAAGTCTCGCTTCCCAGCGGGCAAAAGGGCCATGCGGAAAAAAGTGTCCAAACCAGAAATGCAGGACCGGCCATGGAGAAATGGGAGCCTTGCTACGCTGATGGGCGGGATGTAAATTGCCAACAGCCACTCTGGAGAAGTGTACGGTGTGTCCTGAAACATCTAAAAAACACAGCTTGGAGAGCATAGGGCACTTCCACTCATGGGCGTATAAATTGGGAAAACTAAAAATCAGCAAGACACAGGCACCCCAAAGTTTAGGGCTGCTCTGTTGACAAGAACCCCCACTTCATTACACCTTAAATATCCTAGGAAAGAGAAAAGTGGATAAAGAAGTTGTGGTCCTCATGTACAATGGAATATCACTCAGCCATGAAATCAACGTCATAAGGCTAGTAGCAGCACCATGAGTGGATTTAGGTACGACGATTCTAAGTGAAATAAGTCACACAGAAAAAGACACTTATCATAAGAAATCACTTATAGAGGGAATGTAAAAACCGCTACACTTGAACTGAATTACAAAACAGAACAGAGTCACACGTTCAGAAAACACACTATGGCTGCTGAACGGGAAAGGTGAGGTGGGGTGATGCATAAAACAAGGGTTTCAAATTAGCTCAGATACCGTTCCATAAACCCAATATGTAGTAGACAAGACCTACTCCTTGCTCAGTGAACTGGACTCAACACCCCCTATTCACCGCACAAGAATATATCTGACTAGTAAGAATCGTCAAACCTATGTATTGATATCTCTCTGTAAGTGAGTCAAGGGGGGGTAAAGCGGCATAAACACAGCCGTGAAAAGCAGCTAAACCCCATTATAAAAATAAATTACTTTT
Source organism: Balaenoptera acutorostrata (assembly GCF_949987535.1). Taxonomy (NCBI): domain Eukaryota; kingdom Metazoa; phylum Chordata; class Mammalia; order Artiodactyla; family Balaenopteridae; genus Balaenoptera; species Balaenoptera acutorostrata. The sequence continues at coordinate 43,314,170 of NC_080067.1, read as the reverse complement.
CAAAACCCGTGAAACAAAGACAGTGAAAGAGAGAGAAATTCTTACAAAATTCGTTCAGGGGCTGTGATGCAACCTGGATTGACCATATCTAGACCCACAGCTGATTGAGACATAAGGGTGGACACTCTTGGGTCTCAGAGGTTTGGTGAGGTTGCATGAGCCAATGCAGACCCTTTAAAGTAATACTGCATGGTACCCATCCCATGGGTCCCAAATCTCCAGGTTCAAGGGCATCTTCCTACGTCGAAAACATGCATGAGAAACCGAGAAGATGGTACACTGTGTGATCGGGAAAAGTTTCTAAAACACACCTCATTTCTCATCTCCTTGTGCTCGGGTTCGCCATTCCAGCCACTTTACTAGCCATCTCCGTCCTTGGAGAATCAGCACCTTTAACCTCCTGTTCCGTACAGGTTGCAATTTGTCCTGAGGATGAACGGGAAGAGGGGGAACCAATGAGAGACTAGCTCTAGGGGTTGGGACAGGCACAGGTCACTCTATTTTCCCATCAGGAAGAAGAATTAACCACAAGCTCAGCCTGCCCCCCAGAACCAGAAGAGGGCCTGAAGCAATCCTGCACTTTTTCGGCCAGCTCCCAAAAAAGCGACTGGAAAAATGGAGCTCAGGGGCACTGCAATTCACAAACCTGCAGAGTTATAAATGATAACTCTCGTCCACAAATATATTGAGGGAAGGCAACGAAGAGGCTTTGAAAGCAAGGCAGAATTGCAGGAAACAGATTTCAGGAGGTAGATTCGAATCGCCTTGAAAGCACATGAAAAGCGGCAAAACGTGGACAATGATGCCCTTGGCCAAAAAGGGCGTATGCGTTTTTTCCTGAATATATTCAGGAAAAAACGCATACGCCCTTTTTGGCCAAGCAAACCACCTGGAAAGGCAAATCAGCGCTCCAAAGAAGTCTCGCTTCCCAGCGGGCAAAAGGGCCATGCGGAAAAAAGTGTCCAAACCAGAAATGCAGGACCGGCCATGGAGAAATGGGAGCCTTGCTACGCTGATGGGCGGGATGTAAATTGCCAACAGTCACTCTGGAGAAGTGTACGGTGTGTCCTGAAACATCTAAAAAACACAGCTTGGAGAGCGTAGGGCACTTCCACTCATGGGCGTATAAATTGGGAAAACTAAAAATCAGCAAGACACAGGCACCCCAAAGTTTAGGGCTGCTCTGTTGACAAGAACCCCCACTTCATTACACCTTAAATATCCTAGGAAAGAGAAAAGTGGATAAAGAAGTTGTGGTCCTCATGTACAATGGAATATCACTCAGCCATGAAATCAACGTCATAAGGCTAGTAGCAGCACGATGAGTGGATTTAGGTACGACGATTCTAAGTGAAATAAGTCACACAGAAAGAGACACTTATCATAAGAAATCACTTATAGAGGGAATGTAAAAACCGCTACACTTGAACGGAATTACAAAACAGAACAGAGTCACACGTTCAGAAAACACACTATGGCTGCTGAACGGGAAAGGTGAGGTGGGGTGATGCATAAAACAAGGGTTTCAAATTAGCTCAGATACCATTCCATAAACCCAATATGTAGTAGACAAGACCTACTCCTTGCTCAGTGAACTGGACTCAACACCCCCTATTCACCGCACAAGAATATATCTGACTAGTAAGAATCGTCAAACCTATGTATTGATATCTCTCTGTAAGTGAGTCAAGGGGGTGTAAAGCGGCATAAACACAGCCGTGAAAAGCAGCTAAACCCCATTATAAAAATAAATTACTTTTCAAAACCCGTGAAACAAAGACAGTGAAAGAGAGAGAAATTCTTACAAAATTCGTTCAGGGGCTGTGATGCCACCTGGATTGACCATATCTAGACCCACAGCTGATTGAGACATAAGGGTGGACACTCTTGGGGCTCAGAGGTTTGGTGAGGTTGCATGAGCCAACGCAGACCCTTTAAAGTAACACTGCATGGTACCCATCCCATGGGTCCCAAATCTCCAGGTTCAAGGGCATCTTCCTACGTCGAAAACATGCATGAGAAACCGAGAAGATGGTACACTGTGTGATCGGGAAAGGTTTCTAAAACGCACCTCATTTCTCATCTCCTTGTGCTCGGGTTCGCCATTCCAGCCACTTTACTAGCCATCTCCCTCCTTGGAGAATCAGCACCTTTAACCTCCTGTTCCGTACAGGTTGCAATTTGTCCTGAGGATGAACGGGAAGAGGGGGAACCAATGAGAGACTAGCTCTAGGGGTTGGGACAGGCACAGGTCACTCTATTTTCCCATCAGGAAGAAGAATTAACCACAAGCTCAGCCTGCCCCCCAGAACCAGAAGAGGGCCTGAAGCAATCCTGCACTTTTGCGGCCAGCTCCCAAAAAAGCGACTGGAAAAATGGAGCTCAGGGGCACTGCAATTCACAAACCTGCAGAGTTATAAATGATAACTCTCGTCCACAAATAGATTGAGGGAAGGCAACGAAGAGGCTTTGAAAGCAAGGCAGAATTGCAGGAAACAGATTTCAGGAGGTAGATTCGAATCGCCTTGAAAGCACATGAAAAGCGGCAAAACGTGGACAATGATGCCCTTGGCCAAAAAGGGCGTATGCGTTTTTTCCTGAATATATTCAGGAAAAAACGCATACGCCCTTTTTGGCCAACCAAACCACCTGAAAAGGCAAATCAGCGCTCCAAAGAAGTCTGGCTTCCGAGCGGGCAAAAGGGCCATGCGGAAAAAAGTGTCCAAACCAGAAATGCAGGACCGGCCATGGAGAAATGGGAGCCTTGCTACGCTGATGGGCGGGATGTAAATTGCCAACAGTCACTCTGGAGAAGTGTACGGTGTGTCCTGAAACATCTAAAAAACACAGCTTGGAGAGCGTAGGGCACTTCCACTCATGGGCGTATAAATTGGGAAAACTAAAAATCAGCGAGACACAGGCACCCCAAAGTTTAGGGCTGCTCTGTTGACAAGAACCCCCACTTCATTACACCTTAAATATCCTAGGAAAGAGACAAGTGGATAAAGAAGTTGTGGTCCTCATGTACAATGGAATATCACTCAGCCATGAAATCAACGTCATAAGGCTAGTAGCAGCACGATGAGTGGATTTAGGTACGACGATTCTAAGTGAAATAAGTCACACAGAAAAAGACACTTATCATAAGAAATCACTTATAGAAGGAATGTAAAAACCGCTACACGTGAACTGAATTACAAAACAGAACAGAGTCACACGTTCAGAAAACACACTATGGCTGCTGAACGGGAAAGGTGAGGTGGGGTGATGCATAAAACAAGGGTTTCAAATTAGCTCAGATACCGTTCCATAAACCCAATATGTAGTAGACAAGACCTACTCCTTGCTCAGTGAACTGGACTCAACACCCCCTATTCACCGCACAAGAATATATCTGACTAGTAAGAATCGTCAAACCTATGTATTGATATCTCTCTGTAAGTGAGTCAAGGGGGGGTAAAGCGGCATAAACACAGCCGTGAAAAGCAGCTAAACCCCATTATAAAAATAAATTACTTTTCAAAACCCGTGAAACAAAGACAGTGAAAGAGAGAGAAATTCTTACAAAATTCGTTCAGGGGCTGTGATGCAACCTGGATTGACCATATCTAGACCCACAGCTGATTGAGACATAAGGGTGGACACTCTTGGGGCTCAGAGGTTTGGTGAGGTTGCATGAGCCAACGCAGACCCTTTAAAGTAATACTGCATGGTACCCTTCCCATGGGTCCCAAATCTCCAGGTTCAAAGGCATCTTCCTACGTCGAAAACATGCATGAGAAACCCAGAAGATGGTACACCGTGTGATCGGGAAAGGTTTCTAAAATGCACCTCATTTCTCATCTCCTAGTGCTCGGGTTCGCCATTCCAGCCGCTTTCCTAGCCATCTCCCTCCTTGGAGATTCAGCACCTTTAACCTCCTGTTCCGTACAGGTTGCAATTTGTCCTGAGGATGAACGGGAAGAGGGGGAACCAATGAGAGACTAGCTCTAGGGGTTGGAACAGGCACAGGTCACTCTATTTTCCCATCAGGAAGAAGAATTAACCACAAGCTCAGCCTGCCCCCCAGAACCAGAAGAGGGCCTGAAGCAATCCTGCACTTTTGCGGCCAGCTCCCAAAAAAGCGACTGGAAAAATGGAGCTCAGGGGCACTGCAATTCACAAACCTGCAGAGTTATAAATGATAACTCTCGTCCACAAATATATTGAGGGAAGGCAAGGAAGAGGCTTTGAAAGCAAGGCAGAATTGCAGGAAACAGATTTCAGGAGGTAGATTCGAATCGCCTTGAAAGCACATGAAAAGCGGCAAAACGTGGACAATGATGCCCTTGGCCAAAAAGGGCGTATGCGTTTTTTCCTGAATATATCCAGGAAAAAACGCATACGCCCTTTTTGGCCAACCAAGCAACCTGGAAAGGCAAACCAGCGCTCCAAAGAAGTCTCGCTTCCCAGCGGGCAAAAGGGCCATGCGGAAAAAAGTGTCCAAACCAGAAATGCAGGACCGGCCATGAAGAAATGGGAGCCTTGCTACGCTGATGGGCGGGATGTAAATTGCCAACAGCCACTCTGGAGAAGTGTACGGTGTGTCCTGAAACATCTAAAAAACACAGCTAGGAGAGCATAGGGCAATTCCACTCACGGGCGTATAAATTGGGAAAACTAAAAATCAGCAAGACACAGGCACCCCAAAGTTTAGGGCTGGTCTGTTGACAAGAACCCCCACTTCATTACACCTTAAATATCCTAGGAAAGAGAAAAGTGGATAAACAAGTTGTGGTCCTCATGTACAATGGAATATCACTCAGCCATGAAATCAACGTCATAAGGCTAGTAGCAGCACGATGAGTGGATTTAGGTACGACGATTCTAAGTGAAATAAGTCACACAGAAAAAGACACTTATCATAAGAAATCACTTATAGAGGGAATGTAAAAACCGCTACACTTGAACTGAATTACAAAACAGAACAGAGTCACACGTTCAGAAAACACACTATGGCTGCTGAACGGGAAAAGTGAGGTGGGGTGATGCATAAAACAAGGGTTTCAAATTAGCTCAGATACCGTTCCATAAACCCAATATGTAGTAGACAAGACCTACTCCTTGCTCAGTGAACTGGACTCAACACCCCCTATTCACCGCACAAGAATATATCTGACTAGTAAGAATCGTCAAACCTATGTATTGATATCTCTCTGTAAGTGAGTCAAGGGGGTGTAAAGCGGCATAAACACAGCCGTGAAAAGCAGCTAAACCCCATTATAAAAATAAATTACTTTTCAAAACCCGTGAAACAAAGACAGTGAAAGAGAGAGAAATTCTTACAAAATTCGTTCAGGGGCTGTGATGCCACCTGGATTGACCATATCTAGACCCACAGCTGATTGAGACATAAGGGTGGACACTCTTGGGGCTCAGAGGTTTGGTGAGGTTGCATGAGCCAACGCAGACCCTTTAAAGTAATACTGCATGGTACCCTTCCCATGGGTCCCAAATCTCCAGGTTCAAGGGCATCTTCCTACGTCGAAAACATGCATGAGAAACCGAGAAGATGGTACACTGTGTGATCGGGAAAGGTTTCTAAAACGCACCTCATTTCTCATCTCCTTGTGCTCGGGTTCGCCATTCCAGCCACTTTACTAGCCATCTCCGTCCTTGGAGAATCAGCACCTTTAACCTCCTGTTCCGTACAGGTTGCAATTTGTCCTGAGGATGAACGGGAAGAGGGGGAACCAATGAGAGACTAGCTCTAGGGGTTGGGACACGCACAGGTCACTCTATTTTCCCATTAGGAAGAAGAATTAACCACAAGCTCAGCCTGCCCCCCAGAACCAGAAGAGGGCCTGAAGCAATCCTGCACTTTTGCGGCCAGCTCCCAAAAAAGCGACTGGAAAAATGGAGCTCAGGGGCACTGCAATTCACAAACCTGCAGAGTTATAAATGATAACTCTCGTCCACAAATACATTGAGGGAAGGCAAGGAAGAGGCTTTGAAAGCAAGGCAGAATTGCAGGAAACAGATTTCAGGAGGTAGATTCGAATCGCCTTGAAAGCACATGAAAAGCGGCAAAACGTGGACAATGATGCCCTTGGCCAAAAAGGGCGTATGCGTTTTTTCCTGAATATATTCAGGAAAAAACGCATACGCCCTTTTTGGCCAACCAAACCACCTGGAAAGGCAAATCAGCGCTCCAAAGAAGTCTGGCTTCCGAGCAGGCAAAAGGGCCATGCGGAAAAAAGTGTCCAAACCAGAAATGCAGGACCGGCCATGGAGAAATGGGAGCCTTGCTACGCTGATGGGCGGGATGTAAATTGCCAACAGTCACTCTGGAGAAGTGTACGGTGTGTCCTGAAACATCTAAAAAACACAGCTTGGAGAGCGTAGGGCACTTCCACTCATGGGCGTATAAATTGGGAAAACTAAAAATCAGCGAGACACAGGCACCCCAAAGTTTAGGGCTGCTCTGTTGACAAGAACCCCCACTTCATTACACCTTAAATATCCTAGGAAAGAGAAAAGTGGATAAAGAAGTTGTGGTCCTCATGTACAATGGAATATCACTCAGCCATGAAATCAACGTCATAAGGCTAGTAGCAGCACGATGAGTGGATTTAGGTACGACGATTCTAAGTGAAATAAGTCACACAGAAAGAGACACTTATCATAAGAAATCACTTATAGAGGGAATGTAAAAACCGCTACACTTGAACTGAATTACAAAACAGAACAGAGTCACACGTTCAGAAAACACACTATGGCTGCTGAACGGGAAAAGTGAGGTGGGGTGATGCATAAAACAAGGGTTTCAAATTAGCTCAGATACCGTTCCATAAACCCAATATGTAGTAGACAAGACCTACTCCTTGCTCAGTGAACTGGACTCAACACCCCCTATTCACCGCACAAGAATATATCTGACTAGTAAGAATCGTCAAACCTATGTATTGATATCTCTCTGTAAGTGAGTCAAGGGGGTGTAAAGCGGCATAAACACAGCCGTGAAAAGCAGCTAAACCCCATTATAAAAATAAATTACTTTTCAAAACCCGTGAAACAAAGACAGTGAAAGAGAGAGAAATTCTTACAAAATTCGTTCAGGGGCTGTGATGCCACCTGGATTGACCATATCTAGACCCACAGCTGATTGAGACATAAGGGTGGACACTCTTGGGGCTCAGAGGTTTGGTGAGGTTGCATGAGCCAACGCAGACCCTTTAAAGTAACACTGCATGGTACCCATCCCATGGGTCCCAAATCTCCAGGTTCAAGGGCATCTTCCTACGTCGAAAACATGCATGAGAAACCGAGAAGATGGTACACTGTGTGATCGGGAAAGGTTTCTAAAACGCACCTCATTTCTCATCTCCTTGTGCTCGGGTTCGCCATTCCAGCCACTTTACTAGCCATCTCCCTCCTTGGAGAATCAGCACCTTTAACCTCCTGTTCCGTACAGGTTGCAATTTGTCCTGAGGATGAACGGGAAGAGGGGGAACCAATGAGAGACTAGCTCTAGGGGTTGGGACAGGCACAGGTCACTCTATTTTCCCATCAGGAAGAAGAATTAACCACAAGCTCAGCCTGCCCCCCAGAACCAGAAGAGGGCCTGAAGCAATCCTGCACTTTTGCGGCCAGCTCCCAAAAAAGCGACTGGAAAAATGGAGCTCAGGGGCACTGCAATTCACAAACCTGCAGAGTTATAAATGATAACTCTCGTCCACAAATAGATTGAGGGAAGGCAACGAAGAGGCTTTGAAAGCAAGGCAGAATTGCAGGAAACAGATTTCAGGAGGTAGATTCGAATCGCCTTGAAAGCACATGAAAAGCGGCAAAACGTGGACAATGATGCCCTTGGCCAAAAAGGGCGTATGCGTTTTTTCCTGAATATATTCAGGAAAAAACGCATACGCCCTTTTTGGCCAACCAAACCACCTGGAAAGGCAAATCAGCGCTCCAAAGAAGTCTGGCTTCCGAGCGGGCAAAAGGGCCATGCGGAAAAAAGTGTCCAAACCAGAAATGCAGGACCGGCCATGGAGAAATGGGAGCCTTGCTACGCTGATGGGCGGGATGTAAATTGCCAACAGTCACTCTGGAGAAGTGTACGGTGTGTCCTGAAACATCTAAAAAACACAGCTTGGAGAGCGTAGGGCACTTCCACTCATGGGCGTATAAATTGGGAAAACTAAAAATCAGCGAGACACAGGCACCCCAAAGTTTAGGGCTGCTCTGTTGACAAGAACCCCCACTTCATTACACCTTAAATATCCTAGGAAAGAGACAAGTGGATAAAGAAGTTGTGGTCCTCATGTACAATGGAATATCACTCAGCCATGAAATCAACGTCATAAGGCTAGTAGCAGCACGATGAGTGGATTTAGGTACGACGATTCTAAGTGAAATAAGTCACACAGAAAAAGACACTTATCATAAGAAATCACTTATAGAAGGAATGTAAAAACCGCTACACGTGAACTGAATTACAAAACAGAACAGAGTCACACGTTCAGAAAACACACTATGGCTGCTGAACGGGAAAGGTGAGGTGGGGTGATGCATAAAACAAGGGTTTCAAATTAGCTCAGATACCGTTCCATAAACCCAATATGTAGTAGACAAGACCTACTCCTTGCTCAGTGAACTGGACTCAACACCCCCTATTCACCGCACAAGAATATATCTGACTAGTAAGAATCGTCAAACCTATGTATTGATATCTCTCTGTAAGTGAGTCAAGGGGGGGTAAAGCGGCATAAACACAGCCGTGAAAAGCAGCTAAACCCCATTATAAAAATAAATTACTTTTCAAAACCCGTGAAACAAAGACAGTGAAAGAGAGAGAAATTCTTACAAAATTCGTTCAGGGGCTGTGATGCAACCTGGATTGACCATATCTAGACCCACAGCTGATTGAGACATAAGGGTGGACACTCTTGGGGCTCAGAGGTTTGGTGAGGTTGCATGAGCCAACGCAGACCCTTTAAAGTAATACTGCATGGTACCCTTCCCATGGGTCCCAAATCTCCAGGTTCAAAGGCATCTTCCTACGTCGAAAACATGCATGAGAAACCCAGAAGATGGTACACCGTGTGATCGGGAAAGGTTTCTAAAATGCACCTCATTTCTCATCTCCTAGTGCTCGGGTTCGCCATTCCAGCCGCTTTCCTAGCCATCTCCCTCCTTGGAGATTCAGCACCTTTAACCTCCTGTTCCGTACAGGTTGCAATTTGTCCTGAGGATGAACGGGAAGAGGGGGAACCAATGAGAGACTAGCTCTAGGGGTTGGAACAGGCACAGGTCACTCTATTTTCCCATCAGGAAGAAGAATTAACCACAAGCTCAGCCTGCCCCCCAGAACCAGAAGAGGGCCTGAAGCAATCCTGCACTTTTGCGGCCAGCTCCCAAAAAAGCGACTGGAAAAATGGAGCTCAGGGGCACTGCAATTCACAAACCTGCAGAGTTATAAATGATAACTCTCGTCCACAAATATATTGAGGGAAGGCAAGGAAGAGGCTTTGAAAGCAAGGCAGAATTGCAGGAAACAGATTTCAGGAGGTAGATTCGAATCGCCTTGAAAGCACATGAAAAGCGGCAAAACGTGGACAATGATGCCCTTGGCCAAAAAGGGCGTATGCGTTTTTTCCTGAATATATCCAGGAAAAAACGCATACGCCCTTTTTGGCCAACCAAGCAACCTGGAAAGGCAAACCAGCGCTCCAAAGAAGTCTCGCTTCCCAGCGGGCAAAAGGGCCATGCGGAAAAAAGTGTCCAAACCAGAAATGCAGGACCGGCCATGAAGAAATGGGAGCCTTGCTACGCTGATGGGCGGGATGTAAATTGCCAACAGCCACTCTGGAGAAGTGTACGGTGTGTCCTGAAACATCTAAAAAACACAGCTAGGAGAGCATAGGGCAATTCCACTCACGGGCGTATAAATTGGGAAAACTAAAAATCAGCGAGACACAGGCACCCCAAAGTTTAGGGCTGCTCTGTTGACAAGAACCCCCACTTCATTACACCTTAAATATCCTAGGAAAGAGACAAGTGGATAAAGAAGTTGTGGTCCTCATGTACAATGGAATATCACTCAGCCATGAAATCAACGTCATAAGGCTAGTAGCAGCACGATGAGTGGATTTAGGTACGACGATTCTAAGTGAAATAAGTCACACAGAAAAAGACACTTATCATAAGAAATCACTTATAGAAGGAATGTAAAAACCGCTACACGTGAACTGAATTACAAAACAGAACAGAGTCACACGTTCAGAAAACACACTATGGCTGCTGAACGGGAAAGGTGAGGTGGGGTGATGCATAAAACAAGGGTTTCAAATTAGCTCAGATACCGTTCCATAAACCCAATATGTAGTAGACAAGACCTACTCCTTGCTCAGTGAACTGGACTCAACACCCCCTATTCACCGCACAAGAATATATCTGACTAGTAAGAATCGTCAAACCTATGTATTGATATCTCTCTGTAAGTGAGTCAAGGGGGGGTAAAGCGGCATAAACACAGCCGTGAAAAGCAGCTAAACCCCATTATAAAAATAAATTACTTTTCAAAACCCGTGAAACAAAGACAGTGAAAGAGAGAGAAATTCTTACAAAATTCGTTCAGGGGCTGTGATGCAACCTGGATTGACCATATCTAGACCCACAGCTGATTGAGACATAAGGGTGGACACTCTTGGGGCTCAGAGGTTTGGTGAGGTTGCATGAGCCAACGCAGACCCTTTAAAGTAATACTGCATGGTACCCTTCCCATGGGTCCCAAATCTCCAGGTTCAAAGGCATCTTCCTACGTCGAAAACATGCATGAGAAACCCAGAAGATGGTACACCGTGTGATCGGGAAAGGTTTCTAAAATGCACCTCATTTCTCATCTCCTAGTGCTCGGGTTCGCCATTCCAGCCGCTTTCCTAGCCATCTCCCTCCTTGGAGATTCAGCACCTTTAACCTCCTGTTCCGTACAGGTTGCAATTTGTCCTGAGGATGAACGGGAAGAGGGGGAACCAATGAGAGACTAGCTCTAGGGGTTGGAACAGGCACAGGTCACTCTATTTTCCCATCAGGAAGAAGAATTAACCACAAGCTCAGCCTGCCCCCCAGAACCAGAAGAGGGCCTGAAGCAATCCTGCACTTTTGCGGCCAGCTCCCAAAAAAGCGACTGGAAAAATGGAGCTCAGGGGCACTGCAATTCACAAACCTGCAGAGTTATAAATGATAACTCTCGTCCACAAATATATTGAGGGAAGGCAAGGAAGAGGCTTTGAAAGCAAGGCAGAATTGCAGGAAACAGATTTCAGGAGGTAGATTCGAATCGCCTTGAAAGCACATGAAAAGCGGCAAAACGTGGACAATGATGCCCTTGGCCAAAAAGGGCGTATGCGTTTTTTCCTGAATATATCCAGGAAAAAACGCATACGCCCTTTTTGGCCAACCAAGCAACCTGGAAAGGCAAACCAGCGCTCCAAAGAAGTCTCGCTTCCCAGCGGGCAAAAGGGCCATGCGGAAAAAAGTGTCCAAACCAGAAATGCAGGACCGGCCATGAAGAAATGGGAGCCTTGCTACGCTGATGGGCGGGATGTAAATTGCCAACAGCCACTCTGGAGAAGTGTACGGTGTGTCCTGAAACATCTAAAAAACACAGCTAGGAGAGCATAGGGCAATTCCACTCACGGGCGTATAAATTGGGAAAACTAAAAATCAGCGAGACACAGGCACCCCAAAGTTTAGGGCTGCTCTGTTGACAAGAACCCCCACTTCATTACACCTTAAATATCCTAGGAAAGAGAAAAGTGGATAAAGAAGTTGTGGTCCTCATGTACAATGGAATATCACTCAGCCATGAAATCAACGTCATAAGGCTAGTAGCAGCACGATGAGTGGATTTAGGTACGACGATTCTAAGTGAAATAAGTCACACAGAAAGAGACACTTATCATAAGAAATCACTTATAGAGGGAATGTAAAAACCGCTACACTTGAACTGAATTACAAAACAGAACAGAGTCACACGTTCAGAAAACACACTATGGCTGCTGAACGGGAAAAGTGAGGTGGGGTGATGCATAAAACAAGGGTTTCAAATTAGCTCAGATACCGTTCCATAAACCCAATATGTAGTAGACAAGACCTACTCCTTGCTCAGTGAACTGGACTCAACACCCCCTATTCACCGCACAAGAATATATCTGACTAGTAAGAATCGTCAAACCTATGTATTGATATCTCTCTGTAAGTGAGTCAAGGGGGTGTAAAGCGGCATAAACACAGCCGTGAAAAGCAGCTAAACCCCATTATAAAAATAAATTACTTTTCAAAACCCGTGAAACAAAGACAGTGAAAGAGAGAGAAATTCTTACAAAATTCGTTCAGGGGCTGTGATGCCACCTGGATTGACCATATCTAGACCCACAGCTGATTGAGACATAAGGGTGGACACTCTTGGGGCTCAGAGGTTTGGTGAGGTTGCATGAGCCAACGCAGACCCTTTAAAGTAATACTGCATGGTACCCTTCCCATGGGTCCCAAATCTCCAGGTTCAAGGGCATCTTCCTACGTCGAAAACATGCATGAGAAACCGAGAAGATGGTACACTGTGTGATCGGGAAAGGTTTCTAAAACGCACCTCATTTCTCATCTCCTTGTGCTCGGGTTCGCCATTCCAGCCACTTTACTAGCCATCTCCGTCCTTGGAGAATCAGCACCTTTAACCTCCTGTTCCGTACAGGTTGCAATTTGTCCTGAGGATGAACGGGAAGAGGGGGAACCAATGAGAGACTAGCTCTAGGGGTTGGGACAGGCACAGGTCACTCTATTTTCCCATCAGGAAGAAGAATTAACCACAAGCTCAGCCTGCCCCCCAGAACCAGAAGAGGGCCTGAAGCAATCCTGCACTTTTGCGGCCAGCTCCCAAAAAAGCGACTGGAAAAATGGAGCTCAGGGGCACTGCAATTCACAAACCTGCAGAGTTATAAATGATAACTCTCGTCCACAAATATATTGAGGGAAGGCAAGGAAGAGGCTTTGAAAGCAAGGCAGAATTGCAGGAAACAGATTTCAGGAGGTAGATTCGAATCGCCTTGAAAGCACATGAAAAGCGGCAAAACGTGGACAATGATGCCCTTGGCCAAAAAGGGCGTATGCGTTTTTTCCTGAATATATTCAGGAAAAAACGCATACGCCCTTTTTGGCCAACCAAACCACCTGGAAAGGCAAATCAGCGCTCCAAAGAAGTCTGGCTTCCGAGCGGGCAAAAGGGCCATGCGGAAAAAAGTGTCCAAACCAGAAATGCAGGACCGGCCATGGAGAAATGGGAGCCTTGCTACGCTGATGGGCGGGATGTAAATTGCCAACAGTCACTCTGGAGAAGTGTACGGTGTGTCCTGAAACATCTAAAAAACACAGCTTGGAGAGCGTAGGGCACTTCCACTCATGGGCGTATAAATTGGGAAAACTAAAAATCAGCGAGACACAGGCACCCCAAAGTTTAGGGCTGCTCTGTTGACAAGAACCCCCACTTCATTACACCTTAAATATCCTAGGAAAGAGAAAAGTGGATAAAGAAGTTGTGGTCCTCATGTACAATGGAATATCACTCAGCCATGAAATCAACGTCATAAGGCTAGTAGCAGCACGATGAGTGGATTTAGGTACGACGATTCTAAGTGAAATAAGTCACACAGAAAGAGACACTTATCATAAGAAATCACTTATAGAGGGAATGTAAAAACCGCTACACTTGAACTGAATTACAAAACAGAACAGAGTCACACGTTCAGAAAACACACTATGGCTGCTGAACGGGAAAGTTGAGGTGGGGTGATGCATAAAACAAGGGTTTCAAATTAGCTCAGATACCGTTCCATAAACCCAATATGTAGTAGACAAGACCTACTCCTGGCTCAGTGAACTGGACTCAACACCCCCTATTCACCGCACAAGAATATATCTGACTAGTAAGAATCTTCAAACCTATGTATTGATATCTCTCTGTAAGTGAGTCAAGGGGGTGTAAAGCGGCCTAAACACAGCCGTGAAAAGCAGCTAAACCCCATTATAAAAATAAATTACTTTTCAAAACCCGTGAAACAAAGACAGTGAAAGAGAGAGAAATTCTTACAAAATTCGTTCAGGGGCTGTGATGCAACCTGGATTGACCATATCTAGACCCACAGCTGATTGAGACATAAGGGTGGACACTCTTGGGGCTCAGAGGTTTGGTGAGGTTGCATGAGCCAACGCAGACCCTTTAAAGTAATACTGCATGGTACCCATCCCATGGGTCCCAAATCTCCAGGTTCAAGGGCATCTTCCTACGTCGAAAACATGCATGAGAAACCCAGAAGGTGGTACACCGTGTGATCGGGAAAGGTTTCTAAAACGCACCTCATTTCTCATCTCCTTGTGCTCGGGTTTGCCATTGCAGCCGCTTTCCTAGCCATCTCCCTCCTTGGAGAATCAGCACCTTTAACCTCCTGTTCCGTACAGGTTGCAATTTGTCCTGAGGATGAACGGGAAGAGGGGGAACCAATGAGAGACTAGCTCTAGGGGTTGGGACAGGCACAGGTCACTCTATTTTCCCATCAGGAAGAAGAATTAACCACAAGCTCAGCCTGCCCCCCAGAACCAGAAGAGGGCCTGAAGCAACCCTGCACTTTTGCGGCCAGCTCCCAAAAAAGCGACTGGAAAAATGGAGCTCAGGGGCACTGCAATTCACAAACCTGCAGAGTTATAAATGATAACTCTCGTCCACAAATAGATTGAGGGAAGGCAACGAAGAGGCTTTGAAAGCAAGGCAGAATTGCAGGAAACAGATTTCAGGAGGTAGATTCGAATCGCCTTGAAAGCACATGAAAAGCGGCAAAACGTGGACAATGATGCCCTTGGCCAAAAAGGGCGTATGCGTTTTTTCCTGAATATATTCAGGAAAAAACGCATACGCCCTTTTTGGCCAACCAAGCCACCTGGAAAGGCAAATCAGCGCTCCAAAGAAGTCTCGCTTCCCAGCGGGCAAAAGGGCCATGCGGAAAAAAGTGTCCAAACCAGAAATGCAGGACCGGCCATGGAGAAATGGGAGCCTTGCTACGCTGATGGGCGGGATGTAAATTGCCAACAGTCACTCTGGAGAAGTGTACGGTGTGTCCTGAAACATCTAAAAAACACAGCTTGGAGAGCGTAGGGCACTTCCACTCATGGGCGTATAAATTGGGAAAACTAAAAATCAGCGAGACACAGGCACCCCAAAGTTTAGGGCTGCTCTGTTGACAAGAACCCCCACTTCATTACACCTTAAATATCCTAGGAAAGAGAAAAGTGGATAAAGAAGTTGTGGTCCTCATGTACAATGGAATATCACTCAGCCATGAAATCAACGTCATAAGGCTAGTAGCAGCACGATGAGTGGATTTAGGTACGACGATTCTAAGTGAAATAAGTCACACAGAAAAAGACACTTATCATAAGAAATCACTTATAGAGGGAATGTAAAAACCGCTACACTTGAACTGAATTACAAAACAGAACAGAGTCACACGTTCAGAAAACACACTATGGCTGCTGAACGGGAAAGGTGAGGTGGGGTGATGCATAAAACAAGGGTTTCAAATTAGCTCAGATACCGTTCCATAAACCCAATATGTAGTAGACAAGACCTATTCCTGGCTCAGTGAACTGGACTCAACACCCCCTATTCACCGCACAAGAATATATCTGACTAGTAAGAATCGTCAAACCTATGTATTGATATATCTCTGTAAGTGAGTCAAGGGGGTGTAAAGCGGCCTAAACACAGCCGTGAAAAGCAGCTAAACCCCATTATAAAAATAAATTACTTTTCAAAACCCGTGAAACAAAGACAGTGAAAGAGAGAGAAATTCTTACAAAATTCGTTCAGGGGCTGTGATGCAACCTGGATTGACCATATCTAGACCCACAGCTGATTGAGACATAAGGGTGGACACTCTTGGGGCTCAGAGGTTTGGTGAGGTTGCATGAGCCAACGCAGACCCTTTAAAGTAATACTGCATGGTACCCATCCCATGGGTCCCAAATCTCCAGGTTCAAGGGCATCTTCCTACGTCGAAAACATGCATGAGAAAACCAGAAGGTGGTACACCGTGTGATCGGGAAAGGTTTCTAAAACGCACCTCATTTCTCATCTCCTTGTGCTCGGGTTTGCCATTGCAGCCGCTTTCCTAGCCATCTCCCTCCTTGGAGAATCAGCACCTTTAACCTCCTGTTCCGTACAGGTTGCAATTTGTCCTGAGGATGAACGGGAAGAGGGGGAACCAATGAGAGACTAGCTCTAGGGGTTGGGACAGGCACAGGTCACTCTATTTTCCCATCAGGAAGAAGAATTAACCACAAGCTCAGCCTGCCCCCCAGAACCAGAAGAGGGCCTGAAGCAACCCTGCACTTTTGCGGCCAGCTCCCAAAAAAGCGACTGGAAAAATGGAGCTCAGGGGCACTGCAATTCACAAACCTGCAGAGTTATAAATGATAACTCTCGTCCCCAAATAGATTGAGGGAAGGCAACGAAGAGGCTTTGAAAGCAAGGCAGAATTGCAGGAAACAGATTTCAGGAGGTAGATTCGAATCGCCTTGAAAGCACATGAAAAGCGGCAAAACGTGGACAATGATGCCCTTGGCCAAAAAGGGCGTATGCGTTTTTTCCTGAATATATTCAGGAAAAAACGCATACGCCCTTTTTGGCCAACCAAGCCACCTGGAAAGGCAAATCAGCGCTCCAAAGAAGTCTCGCTTCCCAGCGGGCAAAAGGGCCATGCGGAAAAAAGTGTCCAAACCAGAAATGCAGGACCGGCCATGGAGAAATGGGAGCCTTGCTACGCTGATTGGCGGGATGTAAATTGCCAACAGTCACTCTGGAGAAGTGTACTGTGTGTCCTGAAACATCTAAAAGACACAGCTTGGAGAGCATAGGGCACTTCCACTCATGGGCGTATAAATTGGGAAAACTAAAAATCAGCAAGACACAGGCACCCCAAAGTTTAGGGCTGCTCTGTTGACAAGAACCCCCACTTCATTACACCTTAAATATCCTAGGAAAGAGAAAAGTGGATAAAGAAGTTGTGGTCCTCATGTACAATGGAATATCACTCAGCCATGAAATCAACGTCATAAGGCTAGTAGCAGCACGATGAGTGGATTTAGGTACGACGATTCTAAGTGAAATAAGTCACACAGAAAAAGACACTTATCATAAGATATCACTTATAGAGGGAATGTAAAAACCGCTACACTTGAACTGAATTACAAAACAGAACAGAGTCACACGTTCAGAAAACACACTATGGCTGCTGAACGGGAAAGGTGAGGTGGGGTGATGCATAAAACAAGGGTTTCAAATTAGTTCAGATACCGTTCCATAAACCCAATATGTAGTAGACAAGACCTACTCCTGGCTCAGTGAACTGGACTCAACACCCCCTATTCACCGCACAAGAATATATCTGACTAGTAAGAATCGTCAAACCTATGTATTGATATCTCTCTGTAAGTGAGTCAAGGGGGTGTAAAGCGGCCTAAACAGCCGTGAAAAGCAGCTAAACCCCATTATAAAAATAAATTACTTTTCAAAACCCGTGAAACAAAGACAGTGAAAGAGAGAGAAATTCTTACAAAATTCGTTCAGGGGCTGTGATGCAACCTGGATTGACCATATCTAGACCCACAGCTGATTGAGACATAAGGGTGGACACTCTTGGGGCTCAGAGGTTTGGTGAGGTTGCATGAGCCAACGCAGACCCTTTAAAGTAATACTGCATGGTACCCATCCCATGGGTCCCAAATCTCCAGGTTCAAGGGCATCTTCCTACGTCGAAAACATGCATGAGAAACCCAGAAGGTGGTACACCGTGTGATCGGGAAAGGTTTCTAAAACACACCTCATTTCTCATCTCCTTGTGCTCGGGTTTGCCATTGCAGCCGCTTTCCTAGCCATCTCCCTCCTTGGAGAATCAGCACCTTTAACCTCCTGTTCCGTACAGGTTGCAATTTGTCCTGAGGATGAACGGGAAGAGGGGAACCAATGAGAGACTAGCTCTAGGGGTTGGGACAGGCACAGGTCACTCTATTTTCCCATCAGGAAGAAGAATTAACCACAAGCTCAGCCTGCCCCCCAGAACCAGAAGAGGGCCTGAAGCAACCCTGCACTTTTGCGGCCAGCTCCCAAAAAAGCGACTGGAAAAATGGAGCTCAGGGGCACTGCAATTCACAAACCTGCAGAGTTATAAATGATAACTCTCGTCCACAAATAGATTGAGGGAAGGCAACGAAGAGGCTTTGAAAGCAAGGCAGAATTGCAGGAAACAGATTTCAGGAGGTAGATTCGAATCGCCTTGAAAGCACATGAAAAGCGGCAAAACGTGGACAATGATGCCCTTGGCCAAAAAGGGCGTATGCGTTTTTCCCTGAATATATTCAGGAAAAAACGCATACGCCCTTTTTGGCCAACCAAGCCACCTGGAAAGGCAAATCAGCGCTCCAAAGAAGTCTCGCTTCCCAGCGGGCAAAAGGGCCATGCGGAAAAAAGTGTCCAAACCAGAAATGCAGGACCGGCCATGGAGAAATGGGAGCCTTGCTACGCTGATGGGCGGGATGTAAATTGCCAACAGTCACTCTGGAGAAGTGTACGGTGTGTCCTGAAACATCTAAAAAACACAGCTTGGAGAGCATAGGGCACTTCCACTCATGGGCGTATAAATTGGGAAAACTAAAAATCAGCAAGACACAGGCACCCCAAAGTTTAGGGCTGCTCTGTTGACAAGAACCCCCACTTCATTACACCTTAAATATCCTAGGAAAGAGAAAAGTGGATAAAGAAGTTGTGGTCCTCATGTACAATGGAATATCACTCAGCCATGAAATCAACGTCCTAAGGCTAGTAGCAGCACGATGAGTGGATTTAGGTACGACGATTCTAAGTGAAATAAGTCACACAGAAAAAGACACTTATCATAAGATATCACTTATAGAGGGAATGTAAAAACCGCTACACTTGAACTGAATTACAAAACAGAACAGAGTCACACGTTCAGAAAACACACTATGGCTGCTGAACGGGAAAGGTGAGGTGGGGTGATGCATAAAACAAGGGTTTCAAATTAGTTCAGATACCGTTCCATAAACCCAATATGTAGTAGACAAGACCTACTCCTGGCTCAGTGAACTGGACTCAACACCCCCTATTCACCGCACAAGAATATATCTGACTAGTAAGAATCTTCAAACCTATGTATTGATATCTCTCTGTAAGTGAGTCAAGGGGGTGTAAAGCTGCCTAAACACAGCCGTGAAAAGCAGCTAAACCCCATTATAAAAATAAATTACTTTTCAAAACCCGTGAAACAAAGACAGTGAAAGAGAGAGAAATTCTTACAAAATTCGTTCAGGGGCTCTGATGCAACCTGGATTGACCATATCTAGACCCACAGCTGATTGAGACATAAGGGTGGACACTCTTGGGGCTCAGAGGTTTGGTGAGGTTGCATGAGCCAACGCAGACCCTTTAAAGTAATACTGCATGGTACCCATCCCATGGGTCCCAAATCTCCAGGTTCAAGGGCATCTTCCTACGTCGAAAACATGCATGAGAAACCCAGAAGTTGGTACACCGTGTGATCGGGAAAGGTTTCTAAAACGCAACTCATTTCTCATCTCCTTGTGCTCGGGTTTGCCATTCCAGCCGCTTTCCTAGCCATCTCCCTCCTTGGAGAATCAGCACCTTTAACCTCCTGTTCCGTACAGGTTGCAATTTGTCCTGAGGATGAACGGGAAGAGGGGGAACCAATGAGAGACTAGCTCTAGGGTTTGGGACAGGCACAGGTCACTCTATTTTCCCATCAGGAAGAAGAATTAACCACAAGCTCAGCCTGCCCCCCAGAACCAGAAGAGGGCCTGAAGCAATCCTGCACTTTTGCGGCCAGCTCCCAAAAAAGCGACTGGAAAAATGGAGCTCAGGGGCACTGCAATTCACAAACCTGCAGAGTTATAAATGATAACTCTCGTCCACAAATAGATTGAGGGAAGGCAACGAAGAGGCTTTGAAAGCAAGGCAGAATTGCAGGAAACAGATTTCAGGAGGTAGATTCGAATCGCCTTGAAAGCACATGAAAAGCGGCAAAACGTGGACAATGATGCCCTTGGCCAAAAAGGGCGTATGCGTTTTTTCCTGAATATATTCAGGAAAAAACGCATACGCCCTTTTTGGCCAACCAAGCCACCTGGAAAGGCAAATCAGCGCTCCAAAGAAGTCTCGCTTCCCAGCGGGCAAAAGGGCCATGCGGAAAAAAGTGTCCAAACCAGAAATGCAGGACCGGCCATGGAGAAATGGGAGCCTTGCTACGCTGATGGGCGGGATGTAAATTGCCAACAGTCACTCTGGAGAAGTGTACGGTGGTGTCCTGAAACATCTAAAAAACACAGCTTGGAGAGCATAGGGCACTTCCACTCATGGGCGTATAAATTGGGAAAACTAAAAATCAGCAAGACACAGGCACCCCAAAGTTTAGGGCTGCTCTGTTGACAAGAACCCCCACTTCATTACACCTTAAATATCCTAGGAAAGAGAAAAGTGGATAAAGAAGTTGTGGTCCTCATGTACAATGGAATATCACTCAGCCATGAAATCAACGTCATAAGGCTAGTAGCAGCACGATGAGTGGATTTAGGTACGACGATTCTAAGTGAAATAAGTCACACAGAAAAAGAAACTTATCATAAGAAATCACTTATAGAGCGAATTTAAAAACCGCTACACTTGAACTGAATTACAAAACAGAACAGAGTCACACGTTCAGAAAACACACTATGGCTGCTGAACGGGAAAGGTGAGGTGGGGTGATGCATAAAACAAGGGTTTCAAATTAGCTCAGATACCGTTCCATAAACCCAATATGTAGTAGACAAGACCTACTCCTGGCTCAGTGAACTGGACTCAACACCCCCTATTCACCGCACAAGAATATATCTGACTAGTAAGAATCGTCAAACCTATGTATTGATATCTCTCTGTAAGTGAGTCAAGGGGGTGTAAAGCGGCCTAAACACAGCCGTGAAAAGCAGCTAAACCCCATTATAAAAATAAATTACTTTTCAAAACCCGTGAAACAAAGACAGTGAAAGAGAGAGAAATTCTTACAAAATTCGTTCAGGGGCTGTGATGCAACCTGGATTGACCATATCTAGACCCACAGCTGAATTGAGACATAAGGGTGGACACTCTTGGGGCTCAGAGGTTTGGTGAGGTTGCATGAGCCAACGCAGACCCTTTAAAGTAATACTGCATGGTACCCATCCCATGGGTCCCAAATCTCCAGGTTCAAGGGCATCTTCCTACGTCGAAAACATGCATGAGAACCCAGAAGGTGGTACACCGTGTGATCGGAAAGGTTTCTAAACGCACCTCATTTCTCATCTCCTTGTGCTCGGGTTTGCCATTGCAGCCGCTTTCCTAGCCATCTCCCTCCTTGGAGAATCAGCACCTTTAACCTCCTGTTCCGTACAGATTGCAATTTGTCCTGAGGATGAACGGGAAGAGGGGGAACCAATGCGAGACTAGCTCTAGGGGTTGGGACAGGCACAGGTCACTCTATTTTCCCATCAGGAAGAAGAATTAACCACAAGCTCAGCCTGCCTCCCAGAACCAGAAGAGGGCCTGAAGCAAGCCTGCACTTTTGCGGCCAGCTCCCAAAAAAGCGACTGGAAAAATGGAGCTCAGGGCACTGCAATTCACAAACCTGCAGAGTTATAAATGATAACTCTCGTCCACAAATAGATTGAGGGAAGGCAACGAAGAGGCTTTGAAAGCAAGGCAGAATTGCAGGAAACAGATTTCAGGAGGTAGATTCGAATCGCCTTGAAAGCACATGAAAAGCGGCAAAACGTGGACAATGATGCCCTTGGCCAAAAAGGGCGTATGCGTTTTTTCCTGAATATATTCAGGAAAAAACGCATACGCCCTTTTTGGCCAACCAAGCCACCTGGAAAGGCAAATCAGCGCTCCAAAGAAGTCTCGCTTCCCAGCGGGCAAAAGGGCCATGCGGAAAAAAGTGTCCAAACCAGAAATGCAGGACCGGCCATGGAGATATGGGAGCCTTGCTACGCTGATGGGCGGGATGTAAATTGCCAACAGTCACTCTGGAGAAGTGTACGGTGTGTCCTGAAACATCTAAAACACAGCTTGGAGAGCATAGGGCACTTCCACTCATGGGCGTATAAATTGGGAAAACTAAAAATCAGCAAGACACAGGCACCCCAAAGTTTAGGGCTGCTCTGTTGACAAGAACCCCCACTTCATTACACCTTAAATATCCTAGGAAAGAGAAAAGTGGATAAAGAAGTTGTGGTCCTCATGTACAATGGAATATCACTCAGCCATGAAATCAACGTCATAAGGCTAGTAGCAGCACGATGAGTGGATTTAGGTACGACGATTCTAAGTGAAATAAGTCACACAGAAAAGAAACTTATCATAAGAAATCACTTATAGAGGGAATTTAAAAACCGCTACACTTGAACTGAATTACAAAACAGAACAGAGTCACACGTTCAGAAAACACACTATGGCTGCTGAACGGGAAAGGTGAGGTGGGGTGATGCATAAAACAAGGGTTTCAAATTAGCTCAGATACCGTTCCATAAACCCAATATGTAGTAGACAAGACCTACTCCTGGCTCAGTGAACTGGACTCAACACCCCCTATTCACCGCACAAGAATATATCTGACTAGTAAGAATCTTCAAACCTATGTATTGATATCTCTCTGTAAGTGAGTCAAGGGGGTGTAAAGCGGCCTAAACACAGCCGTGAAAAGCAGCTAAACCCCATTATAAAAATAAATTACTTTTCAAAACCCGTGAAACAAAGACAGTGAAAGAGAGAGAAATTCTTACAAAATTCGTTCAGGGGCTGTGATGCAACCTGGATTGACCATATCTAGACCCACAGCTGATTGAGACATAAGGGTGGACACTCTTGGGGCTCAGAGGTTTGGTGAGGTTGCATGAGCCAACGCAGACCCTTTAAAGTAATACTGCATGGTACCCATCCCATGGGTCCCAAATCTCCAGGTTCAAGGCATCTTCCTACGTCGAAAACATGCATGAGAAACCCAGAAGG